>NW_024499684.1:8278985-8542507 GCF_017590055.1 Onychostruthus taczanowskii
CGGGGCGCCGCGTGTGGCTGCGCTGCCTTCCGGCCCTCCCCGCGCTCCGGCCTCCTGCCCTGCCCGCCCGCGCTGTCCGGGGGCTGCCGCGGGGCTGAGACCGGGCCTGCCGGGGGATCCAGGCACGCTGTGCTCGGGCAGCACGGGGAGGCTCTCCCTGACTGCGTGCTGGGAGAGTTGTGGCGTTGATGGGGTTGGTAAGCTGTAGAAGGGAATTTTGACATGTTGCAAGAGCTTTGTTTCTCCATCATCGGGCTGTCGACCCCACTCCTGTGCCCCCAAGTTGTCTTCTCCCTGAGTTCCCAGTCTCTCCGCAGTGTAAGCACAGCACTTACTGCTCCAGTACTCTTTGCTTTCCCCTCTGTCAGCCCTTCCAAGCTGTGCTGGCCGGGAGGGACAGGGAGCTCAGCAGCAGCAGCTGTGAGTGCTGGGCCACGGGACAGGCACAGCAGAGTTCCTCAGCTAAAGGCTGTGTTTAATTAGCGCGCTCTACCATTTCCAAACTCCACTTGTTCTAGCCCAGACGTCCAGCTCAGAAGAGAGATGGATTGCTTTTGGTAATACCCTCATCTTATTTTTTCATGTTGTTAGCACAAGAAGAGAAGTATTTTTTAAAGCTGCAAGAAAATGTGTTTAATACTTGTAGAAATACACTGTCTCTCAAGGAAGGCCTTCAGAAAGCTTCAGGAAGACCCTTGACCTCAGACACATTTAAGGAACTCGGATGAAATATGAGTTTCTGTTCCCTTCACAGACCTTGGACAGCAAAATTTGATGGACTTTGTTTCAGCTACTTCCGTGCTTCTGCATTGCAGAGGTATTCAGGAAGGAAGGGACAGAGCTTAAGTCAAATTTCATTAAAATCAATCTAAAGCCTGAAGATTAAAAAATTTAAATATCCTTATGCTTTGCTTATAGAAAAGGATCTTTGGGTTCTTTAATCTAGAAAATTTCCATCTCTGATTTGTGACAGTATGTCTCTTAAAAGTTCTGTTATCTAATATATATAGCTCCATTAATTTAGTTTAGCCTAAAGGAGGATGTTCCTGTAGGTAAATTCTATCATCTTGCCAGAAATAAATCCAGTAGTTGTGTAGCCAGCTAGGTGAGACGGTGAGTTCCCAGAAGTGCTGGTTGAGGGAAGAGTCCCTGGTAACTGTAAGAGTTGAAACTTTGCAGTGTGACCATGAGGTCACCAGCTGCATGTCCTGCTGTGTTCCTCTGAGTCAGTAACTTCGGACTTTGGCTATTTCTGTATGGTCTTGTGCTAATGAGTTATGTTGTGTCAAAGTGCCTTTCCCTAGGGCTTGCTTCACCTCTGGGACAAAATGTTTGCTTAACAGTTCTCAGAACTGTGCTGGTCAGAAAAGAAGGAGAAGAGGGGATGGTTGCCAGTGCTGTGAGTCTGCTTTTGTATGTGCTAATTGAGTCATTTCAGACTTCCTGACCTTATCAGCTTAGCTCTGGCCACGTGGTGGTTTGAAGAGAGACACCCTTCTCCAGCTTCCTCTGTCTCTTTCCAATTTTGGATCCTGCCTGGGGGAGGGAGGGCATCTTCTTGCACAGCATATCTCAGCTGCACGCCATAGTCTCAGGCTGGCTTTTCTTTCCTCCTTACCTCCTGTCCTTGGGAGCTGCCCAGACCTCCACTGGGAAAGGCTGAGCTCTGGGTGTTGTGAGAACTGCCTCCCACAGGAGCAGGTGATGCGTGAGTTACTCCTGCCTGCACAAGGCCACGCTCTCACAGCTGTTCACTTTATTTACATTACTGATGGTCTTAGGAACAAGCTTCTTTAACAGAAGAATTTCCATGTGTCTCTTGACCCACTGGGCATGCTGACACAGCCCTAGATGGCTTCTGCTGATCTAAGCAGGAAGGAGAGCTCTTCTGCAGTACTGTGGGTTTGTTCTGCACTTGTGTGGACAAAAGGTTTCTGTGGTCTGACAGTTCAGGTGTCAGCTAGAAACCTTTGGTGGTGTTCTGTCAGCAGCATTTGCTGGGATTGCTTTCCCCATTTATGTGCTTTTCAGTTAAAACCTGGGGTCTGTAAAACTGTCAAAAATAAATAGGACTGCCAAGGACTAATGAGTGGTTAAACTAAGAGGCATATAACGGGTGAAAGATGAATGTAAAGTATCTTTTTACAGTATTCAACTTCACTGAAGGTGATGCAAGTTTCAGCCATGTAAGTTGCAAATGGAGTGATCTGCTGATTGATCTAAGGAAAATAGTGTGTGTGTGTGCGCTGAATTTGTCACTCATGAAGGATGGAGGGCCTCATGTTCTTCCATTCCCATGCAAGTGTGCAGTGCTTGATGTCAAGTTGCTACAGTTGTGTTTGCTCATATCTTACCAGAGCTCTTAGAATAAGCATTTTGAAAACTGAGTGGTTCCCAAACATATTTTTTTTTAATTTGAGTATAAAGCAAATCTATAATCAGAATCTGCCATTAATATAGAGGTGTAACAGTCTGGGGTTGTCTTTATCCAGTGTAAAAGAGATTGTGCCTTTTAATATTTAACCATTTGCAGATGGCATGCCAAACACAGCTAAAGGGGTGAGTTACGGTAAATTTCTTTCACTTTTGGTCTTTGGGACGTGTACATTTTGGGCTTTTTGAGTTTGAGGTTTCTGGTGTAGTACTGACTGCATCCCTGTGCAGTCACGCAGCACAGAAACCTGGCTACCTCCGCTGACCAGACAAACCACTCTCTTAGTGGTGCAAGTTCCTCAGTTCAGAGGTTTTTTATCTCTGTTAGTGAATGGGGTACATATGTCACTTTCTCGTCAGGTTCTTAAACTTCGGGCAGTGCTTGCTTTATTTGTGGTTTTACATTGCTCACTTCAGTTCCTTTTCTAGCAGTGCAGTTCTAATTCGCCCTTTTGTCTTTCTGGTTGATGGTGCCAAGTAAAGCCAGTGATTCTCCTGTAGCACTGGTAGAAAGTAAGTTCTTCAAGCAGCATCTTGAATTAAGTATTTGCATATGGATTATCTTTTGTCACTCTGAGTAACACTGCTGTTAGAAAAGTGAACTGTTTTAGTCCTAGGTCTGGGATTAGCTGTTCTTTGGAGGCCTTTAATTTAAGGGGATCCAGACTCAAAACTGATCATGTTTGAAAGGGGAGAGGGGAGGGTAAGAAAACTTGGCTTGGATTAAATGGCTTACTCAAACTTTATTTACACTTTAAGGAGAAACTTTTTTGTACAGAAAAATGGTTTAATGTGGAAAAATTGGTGTGGACTTCACAAACAAACATGAAATATTTTTTAATTCTGTAAGTTATAATTAAAGCATTATTTAATGGTCTAAGTTAAAAATTGAACAGAAGAACAGGTAGGTAGAGTAGCTTTCCTAACATCTTCCTTTGTTACAGTTTTAAGAAGCTGGATTTCATGACACCAGTGAGCAAATGATCTATTTCCATTGCTGTTGCTATTATGTTGAAACTGTGGCATCATTCTTGTCTCCATTCAGGTTTGCCTTGGGTCCTTTTTGTTCCCAGGACTTACCTTTGCTAGAATCTGATGCAGTGTTTTTCCTGCTATCATCATGAGTTCAGTCTCCTCTGGGTAGAGCAGTGGCAGCTGTAGGAATTTCAGCTCCTGAGTAATCCGTGGCCATTCAGAGAGCCTTTTCCTGTATCTGAGGAAGCTGTTGGGTTTGGCTGTGAGAGAGCAAAGAGAAAGGTGGTGACTCCAGATTGTTCAGGAGTCTTCTTAAAAGCTGGCAGGTATGTGGAACCTATTGCAGAGCCTGAGAAGATCAAACCCTTGCCTTCATCTGCCGTGCTCTCCTTGGAATGCTCAACACTCGCTGTGTTGGCAGAAGCCCCTTGTGTATGGGGCTCTGCTGAGAATGTTGAGATTTGCCTGGGTTTGTTTGTTTTACCTGGATGAAATGTGTCTGGAATAAGCTGTCCTAGCAAGCCTGTGGTTTGGCTGATGTTTACTGAGGCCACTCAAGGAATGTTTTGTATGTGCTGCGTGCAGTAGACAGACACATAAGAGTTTGTAGTGGAAAAGCAGGGGTAAATTGCATCTAGGGTAGAGAAATATGGAAGTGCTAGACGAGCAAGTACCAGAAAATTGGTGTGATGAGATGTTATGTCCTGATTTTTCTGATAACTGAGTTGTGTGGTGAGTAATAGAGGGTTACAAAAGAGCCAGGCCCTGTTGCAGTGCTTTTATACTGTTAAGCTGTGCTGTCTATCAGTGGAGGTAGCCAGGTTTCTTTCTACATTGTAGGTCCAGTGAATTCTGGACGGTTTTCTGTGTGATGGGAATATCTTACCCAAGTGATAAATTATAGTCTTTGTCCTCTCTGCATTTCCACTACCCTCCCACTCCTCCACAAAAACAAAAACAAACAAAACAAACAAACCAAAACAAAACAAACAAACAAAAAAAATCCCAACTGCTGTTTGTGTCTAAGATGAGTAGAGAGAAAAATGCAGAAGAGCTTAAGTCAGGCTTTGAATACCCGGTTTTTGCAGGTGTCATTCATGCTTCCTTAAAAGTCCAGTTGTTAATGTTTTATGTTTATTTATAGACTCCTTTACTTTGAGCTACACATGCTTATGTGTAATGATTAGGACAGACATAGTTAAGGCAAAGCTTGCTATAGTAGTCTGTAAGTCAGAATAGACGGGCTGGACAAAGTCCTTTTCTGAACTTGAGAAAAATACAAACATGTAAAATACAGAATGAGACATACATAGTCTCATTCTGTACAATTTGCATGAAGCATCCTATGTTGTGTGTGCTGCTTTTGCCTTCCCCTTTCTGGATTCTTCTAAGTTCTAATTAATATTTTTAGCTATGTAGTGAAGATAAACAGATATTACAGGATAAACAGATATTACTACGCAGGTGTTACACGCTTGTGTAATCTCAGATATATCCTTGCTGAACACTTTGAGGTGCAGGTTTTTTAATGGGGAAAGGAGTTTTTAAGATGATTAGATGCTGTGCTGCATTTGGTACTGCTTTGTTAATGCAAAGATAAACACTGATTATAGAAGCTGATAGTGGTGGTGTCATACGGAGTGAGGTGTAGCTGTAAATACAGAGCAATTACTTCAGGAGTAAACTGTGTCATTCTTTATCTAGTCAGAGAATCAAAATTTCTGTGGGTGTTTGTGTTTTGCTGTTCCTTTAAAGGAAAACTGTGTGAGCTTGTGAAGTGTTTTCAGAGGCTGCTCACGTTTATTGCACAAGAGTCCTTTGTACTGATGGTGTGGGGTACCTGCACACACTTGTTGATAACTTGGACTTCAGAGTTTTGTTTTTCAAAAGCCTTTTGCGGCAAACTGGTTAACTGTGCTTGCCCTAGGTGTAGGCAGTGAGAGAGGTTTGACCTCAGGCTAGAGAGTCATGAATTACATATGGGGAGCATGGGATGGGTGGGAATTACCAGTTTATTGCTCTTCCTCTAGGGAAGGTAAATCAACAAAGCCTGTTTACACACCGAACCATTGCAACTATTACTTGTTTTTCCTTTTGGTGGAAGTGAAAATGTCTTCGGGAATGTGAGGCTCTGAATGAAGGAGTGGTGGAATTTCAGATAGGCATGTGGTCTGAGGGATGTGCCTTAGTATTTTGCTATTATGTTACAGTCCAGATAACTCTGAAGTAATTTCCCTTGTTCTTTCAGCTGTTTTTGAAGATCATAATGAAGCAGAAAAATGAAAAGCCATAGAAGACATTTGCTTTGGCAAAGAAGTCAGCTGCTGGCCCAGTCTGGAAGATGGACCAATGGTTTTGGGAAGCTTGGGAAATACTGCTTCAAAAAGCAAGTTTTCCTAACTTAGAAGAAAAGACAGAGTGCCCAGCTATTTGCAAGCTTAACTCACAGCAAACTGTACAGAATACTGCGGTGCAGAAGGAAGACACTTGAGCTCCAAAGCAGGTGGGCTCCTGATGTGCTTCTAAATGCAGAAATCTGTCCAAAACCTACTGTGGAATTATACAGCTTTCCTTACAAAACTATTGAGAGCAAAGAGATCCTGTCCCTATCACGAAGCTGAAAGCTCATCTGGAGAAGCAGTAAGGAAACTCAACAATGAATCCTTTCAGAATGAAGATCCCTTGAATGAAGAATTTGAAACTGTTGCTGTTCTCAATAGCATCTCTGGCCATATCCATTATGTCTCATGTGGCTCGCTGGAAGGTGCTGCCTTACCTGTAAAGAAAGGTGGTTTTGTATATAGCGTGGAGGAGAGCAATAATGAGGGCAACACAGTCCTGGTAGTTTTAAACAACTATAAAAGGAAATGCTGTTGCAAAGGGAGTGGAATGGAACTTGTGGCCCCTTGACAGCTCTAAAGAGGTCCAAATTTAACCATCATACTGTAAAAAAGAGATTTTTATTTATGATGCATAAGAAACTTTCTATGGTTAGGTTTCGGTATAGAATCATAAAATTCCCGAAACTTCGAGCAAGAGGCAAGACTTGCAAATTAAGAAAAATCAAGCGAAGGTGGGTGCAGAAAGTTACAAGGGACCATCAGGAAACACTTCAGCAGGATTTTGAAGGTGGATTGTGTAATTTGTTTTCCTCCTGGAAATCTAAAAGTAAGCGTCTTTGGAAGCGGTACAGCTTATCAGATATGAACAATAATACACCCAAGTCTTTAGGAGCGGAGAATGAAATATGTGCGCCTGAGATCTGCCACACGCAGGACGTGTCTGCTGAGCCGTGTTCTGAGGATCCAGAAGCTGGAGGGCAGGGTGGCAGTGTGGATGCTGTCCCACCAGAACTGCATGTTAGAGCTTCTCCAGAGGCAGAAACCTTGCGCCAGGTGGAGGCTAACGGGGCTCTTGCAGAGGATCATTGCTCTGACATTGTCATCTCTGTGACAGGAAAAGAAATCGCTGCTTCAGATCGAGATGGTGCAGAATCCAAGGAGGTTGTGGGTGTAGATGGAATGACACTGTTGCAATCCTCTTTGCAGGATTCTGATGTCAGTGATAATTTTGCAAATGGACCTTTATCCATGGAGCTGACACAGAATGAGGACAGCTCTAGCCAGATGGAAGTAGAAGGCTCCTTAAACTTGGACATTTTTAGTTCAAAATTACTAGATCACCCTTACTGTAAAAGTCCTCTGGAGGAGCCTTCACCAGAAAGCACAGGACTGAAATCAGGAACTCGGAAGGGAGGCAAAAGGAACAGTCAGAAAACTTCCCGGGTGGCTGATGAGCAGTTGGCAACGTGGCTTTGTGGTATACTCTTTAAATATCTTAGGGCATCCAGGAGTCCCTGAAAACTGCTGCGTGTATTGTGGAGTTTACATATTGTGTTAATTCCCTTATAAAAATGCTTTCTTACTCTGAATCGTAAAGGTCACTTAGCATAACATTTGATTAAATGAGGCTGCAGAGAGGAGAGCTGCATGAAGGAGGGACAAATGAATGTTTATCTGACAAGCTATTTTAAGATTATTTTGTTTTAGAGAATACAATGTAGTTTAATTGGAATCTGCAGGAAATTGTTGATAGAAATTTTAAATGTCTTATCATGTGGAATCAAAAGGTTCAGGTTTTTAACTGGTTGACAATTGTTATTCTTAATTTGGTTTTTGAAAATCATAGGTATTCTAATGCTTCCTTCTGCCTTTATACTCTCTTCTCTTGCTCACTAAATCACTTAAACTTAAGTTTTAATAGCAAAATACTGTTCATTGTCCCTTAGTTTTCTCTCCAGTTGTTCATAGAATAAGCTTAATGAATCCTATGAGACAATATTTTTTAAAGACTTGTCTTAGCAAAGGTTCAGCAGAAAGGCTTTGGGGTTTTTTTGTGCTATGCTGAGCATGCAGTATGCGATAGTCTCTCTAAAGAGAAGCATGATAAAAATAGTAATTGGTGTCTTATTTATGTGTAGCACCTTTTTACACACAGAGTAAGGAGCAGTAAGCTAATACGTGCCATCTTGGACCATCAGTGTAACTTCATAGATGTTCTGATAACTTCCTTTGGAGAAATTGGCTTTTTAGAGTCCCATAAACTTTAAGCTGTTGTCAATGAGTGTTAAAGGAATTGTTTGAAGTTTGATGTGCTCTGATTTTTTCTGCCTACCTGTTTGTCCTTCAATTTTGCAATTGATTTCTCTAAAGCAAAATGTGAGGAAGGAGACAGTGAACCTCAAGAGATGAGTTAGCTCTCCACCTCCATATCTGTAAGTTAGTGTGGGGTGTGTACCTCTGTGACTGGCCTAATGTGGTCAAGCAAGGACCAGATGCTGTGTGAAAAACTGAGAGAAACTCTGGTAACCCAGTGAAGAGATCACTTCTGCAATGGAGTTTTAAAGTTTGACCATCAGAAAAAGAGATGTAGTCCTTCTATAACAGGCAAGAGCCAAGGTTGTATCAGGGTGGCAAAGGTTAAAGTTTTGTGGTCTGACAGTGTAGTACTTCTGAGTTTTCTCAGCTGAAAAGCTGTAAAGAAGAATTTTAGTTGTAGGAGTTCTGGTGTGTTTAGGAGTGTTGTTAATAATTAATTGCACCCTCAAAGATAGTGCTGACCTGGCAAGAGTTCCTGGGGTAGAAACATGAAGGAGGTGCAAGTGTTAGGGCTGCTCTTGGGTTTTGAATTTCTCTGCAGCAGCTGAACTCAGACTTTAATGGGCTGCAATGCTTAGTGCATTCAGAAGTGCTATTAGGTATCAAACAGCCCCTTGGTAAATCCTGTTCATGGTGGGTATCTGATTTTGCCCCAGAACTGAACTTTGTATTCTCTTCCTTGAGTTACACCAGCCCAAGTGAGGTCAGTAGTGCTGGAGGTCTGGAACTCTGCTGCTCTTAGTTGTAATGACAAGAACAGTCCTTCCTCTGTGCATTAATAAAAAGCCTTTAAAATTTTTACATATTAAAACAGAATAAGGTACACTCATAAACCCCATGCATTGTCTAGCTAGACTTCCAGCCAGAGTGAGAAACATCTTCCCTGTCACAGTGTACTGAGATGTAAGGGATAAAAGTTGTTAGGCAAAAGTGTGGCAGGGTTGCAAGAAGGTTCTTTTCCCATGAAGAATGCTTCGTTGTGGTTTGATCTTGTTCTTCAATCCTTCCTCTCTTCCTTCTGTCACACTTCTTGTTACAGCTTCACTGCTATTTTCAGCTCATTGTATTTTGGGTTTTTTCTTGCTCTCTCTTCTTCGGTTTTTATTCTTACTGCTGTTCTGGCATTTTTTCTGTCCAGTGTTTCTCTCATCTTGCTTTTTCCTATCCTGGTCTTGAAAGTTTCCAGGAAATGTTCTTAAAGCCTTAGTAAGCACACAATGCCCTATCCAGTGATGCTCTGCCATCACACCCCAGCCTCAGAAGAGTCCTGGACTTTGGATTAATGCAATTTTCCTGGACTCTGATCTCAGATCCAGCTTTCTGTACACACCAGCTTTCTGTACACAGAACACATGTTTTCTGCTTCATCTAAAAATTCATTTTCAGAGAGCGGGACGACTTGGTCTTTTTTCTCTTGTTTACTAGCAAGTGTTGAAACCCTGTTCTCCATTCTCTTTCATTCTCAGAGTGGTTTTGGATGCTTGTGTGGAATTTATATCTCCAATGTTCCAGTCTTGTGTTTGAGAAAGAAAAAAGTCTGTTTCCTAGGTTTTTCAATTCTTCCAGCGTTCATCTCTTGATTATTTCCAAGTTAATGTTTTTTTCTGGTGTGGTTGCTCACTGTTTTCCTGGGCAGTAACAGGCTGACATGGCTGTCTGTGTCACCTTAAATGCCATCCCTAGGATGCAAGGGCAAAGGAGTTAAACTTGCTGGGAGTCTGTGTGGCGTCTTTTCCGTTCACTGTGGGGCGGCAGCGGAACTGAGCAGGCTGCAAACACTGCCAGCTCCAGCTGCCTGCATTTGAGGAGAGTCATTCTGCCTGCCATAAGGACAGGATACTGGCTTTTCAATGAAACCTGTTGCAGGAACTGATGGCTTTTCACGTTGCAGTAAAATGATTTAAAATGCTAATTGAAGCAGGGAAGGGGATGGATTCTTCTCTAGCACTGGTATAATTAGGTTGCTGTAGATATGTATGTGTATGGCAAGAAGAGGGGGTGATCTTTTCCTGTGAAGCTGAGTGATCAGATTCATGCATTTTTATTCTTGTCCTTCTCCCCCTACCCCCGCTTTTATTTTATGTTGCCAATTTGAGCTTAGTTTTCTTAAATGTGTACTTGCCATGTGTGGTGGTGCTGCATGTTGGTTGGGTGCAGAATGACTGCTGCTTGTACCTGTAAGAACTGAGAGCTTTATTTGATTGGTGAAATCAGAAGCTTTTTATATGTTTGCACTTTAATTTTTCTGGTATATTTAAAGGATTCCTAGATGAAGTTATGAAGAAATATGGCAGTTTAGTACCACTCTGTGAAAAAGATGTCATGGGAAGATTAAAAGAAGTCTTTAATGAAGATTTCTCCCATAGGTGTGTAGCAGTATCACATTGTACACCTGGTAAAAAACAAAAATCACTTGCATTGCTACTGCACGATTTACATCTGACAACTAGCAGAACAGAATTCATTTGACATGGCCTTGACTTGATTTTTCTCTACCTTTTCAATCCTGTTTTAGAAAACCTTTTATCACCAGGGAAATCATGAAGTATCGGGAAAAACATCCAAAAACCTCCACTTGCAATTTCCGGGTCTTCTATAATAAGCACATGCTAGATATGGATGATTTGGCTACGCTGGAAGGCCAAAACTGGCTGAATGACCAGGTCAGAGATACTTGGTGTTTATGTGCTTCCCTAACCCTTTTTAGCCATTTATATTGGAATACCAGTTGTACACCTTCTGCTGACATTACAGGTGGGCTGTCCTTGCGTTACACTTCACAAGTAAAAGGAGTGGTGGGCAGCTTTTACAGTGACAGGTGCAGTAAGTCTGGCAGCTGGGAGGTGTCACAATTAGACTGTTTCCTTTTGGAGAAATTATGTTGGACTATTTTGATAAAATAGTGGCTACTCATACAGGTTTTAGTAACTTTCCCCATCCCAAGCTTAGGCAGATTACAAGAATGACAGAGTGAAACAGGAAACTGTGGCCCACAGCCAAAAAACCAGGAAGGCTGCAGAGCCCAGGGCATGCACCAGTAGATTTAAATTGAATTAAACTGCATTTAAGATTGAGGCAGACTTCAAGCAGCCAGTTACAGTCTCTCTCCTGGATGACCACTATTAGTTACAGAGTGCTTGTCCTTCAGACAGTGTGACTCTTAAGTCTCCATATTGCTGGTTTAAGTGGGTAGGGGCCTGTGTTTTATGGGCACTTGTGAATTTGGGTCTTAAAAAATTATGATGTATTTAACTATTTACTGACTCTTCCAGATAATTAACATGTATGGAGAACTTGTAATGGATGCGGTCCCGGAAAAGGTGAGGGGGTTTTGTTGTTACACAAATGTACCTAATGAGAGATGGAGAGCGGAGGGTGAAACTTTGCACACTTCAGGTATAGAATCAGGATTCAACTCAATGATGGCCCGAGCGGTAATTGGTTGCTGTGTGCTGCTCAAATTTTCTACCTTTCCTTTTCCCTTTCCAGTGCTGTTGCTCCTGTTTCAGGAACTGACTGTACTAGCCCTGCAGGTGGTCTCTGTGGTAGCCTGATGTCAGTGATGTACCTGTAGAGGACAGGTGCCCTGTTTTGGCCCATCCCACTCTCCTTCCTCCCCTAGAGGTTTCTGTTTCCAGCTTATCTGCTTCTAAAGTGCTGAATTCATGCCTTTGCTCACCAGCCTGGTGTTGCAGCTGAAATTTCTGATGAAGATGGATTTCTGCTGAGAGGACAAACCTTGAGTGTTAGCATCTGAACCATGCACATGTGCTGCTTGCACTCACCCTCCCGCCCACCTCGTAGCTGTGGGGGCTGTAACAGCTCAAGCTGTGTCAGCTGCCTGCCTGGTGAATGTGAATTTGTGTGGAGCTCCTTGGTTCCTTGGCAGTATTGACTCTGCAGGACTGTTTTGTGCATCCTCCTCAGAATGCTTACAGCTTTGCAACTGCAGTGCCTGACTGTTGGTGGCAACTGAGAGAAAGAAAGCAAAAAAAAAGTAATCAAGATAACACCCCCTCCACCCCCCATTTTGTGACTAAATTTGCAGCAGTGACAATTATAAAAACCCATCTGTTTAGGGACAGAACAGTTTTCAGGTGAGACCACAAAGGAAGAACCAAACAAAGCCATTCTTAGATGAGCTCTGCACAATGTAACTTTTAAATCTTCAAGCTCTGAAGAAAGAGCGTTGTTGCTTTGATTGGAGGTGATGGTGATTCTTCATTAGTATTCTCTGTATTTCCTGAGTGTGCTAGGCTAGGGGTATTGGAGATTGTATCTGTTTGCTTGTGTCTGCTTTTTCTTCCTAGTACATAATTGAAATCCTCATGGGAGATTTTGTGCTGGTACCTCAGAATGTGGTTTTGAAGTCTGTTGGCATAGCTAATGGCTATTAGACTGTGTTCTCAGATGCTGAATTTTCTAACTTTTTTTTTTCAAGTAACAGCTCAAGCCTTCTACCACTTCTATACTAGCAGAATTATTAAAAACAGATGTTGCAGATTTCTGTTTGTATTAATCTGTTAGTATAATTGCAAGAAGCTAAGCACAGGGAATAATAGTGTTAACTCTGAGCTAATTTTTTTTTTGCATAAGCTTACATTTTTTTTGGTCATAAATGTCAGTTTTCACTTACCAAATGGATCAGTCATACCTTAAAAATACTTCTCAATAGCAGAATATTGTTCATGTCGTAAGAGTTGAATGCCAAAGACAATGTTGTTGGACTAAATCTCATAACTGTTTTGATCAATTTTCTTTTTCTGAGTCTCAGCTTCCAGCAACTAAAGCCAGAAGTTACTCCCTTCTTCACCACCCCTGCTTTTCCAGTGCAGTGTTCTCTTCCTTGATCCCTGAAAAGAACAACAAAAACTAACTCCTTGTCCTGGTGTTTTTCTCCTAAGTCTGTCCCCAACAAAAAAATTAAACATGATATGCCTGGAGATACAAAAATGTAAATATAAATGCTGCAGTGGCTCACATGATATATTATAGGAAAATGAGGCTTATTTTATTAGCTTTCTAAAGAACAGTAAGAGTTGAGGCTTGGCAAAGCCTCTGTTTGTCTCTACTGGGGTTCTGTTTCTAAACCTACATTAAATATTGCCTCATTACAAGTTGTTTTGCATAAATTATCCTGGGGGAAGGGGAATGACTGTGCATGAAAATTTCTGTGCTCATTGCTCCTCTCTCTCTCTTTTTAGGTTCATTTCTTTAACAGCTTTTTTCATAGACAGCTCGTAACCAAAGGATATAATGGGGTAAAACGATGGACTAAAAAGGTACCTTTAACATGGTGTCATCAGTGCTGGGGTTCTGCTGGGCTGGGCTCCACTTCCACTCACTGGAAGCTGGGTTACAGTGTGTTATTTGCAGTGGATGGGTTAGCAAAGGGGCTGTACAAAGTGGGAAGAGCTTGAAGAAAATAGTAGTGTGGCACTATTCAAGTTAGTACGGATATGTTGTACTTGGAATGGCTAAATCTTCAGTGGGAGGTTATCTCTTTGTGTATGCTCATGCGAGTTGTTAATTTAAC
The DNA here is from genome assembly GCF_017590055.1 of Onychostruthus taczanowskii. Taxonomy (NCBI): domain Eukaryota; kingdom Metazoa; phylum Chordata; class Aves; order Passeriformes; family Passeridae; genus Onychostruthus; species Onychostruthus taczanowskii. The sequence goes on from NW_024499684.1 coordinate 8,292,588, forward strand.
TGCAAGAAATGGCTCTTACTGCTCCTGACAGTGCCAGGTACACTAATCTACAGGAGAGCAGACTTAATTCTGCTTCTTCCTTTTATCTCAGCCTGGTATTCTTTGACAAAATCAAATTGTTACTCCAAGTAACACATACCAGGTACTAGAAAGAAAAGAAGAGACCCATGGTTAATAAGCCAGACTGTTGTTCTCTTGACAACAACAGAACTCACCTTGCTTTCCAGAACCCACACCAGATCATGGGTGTGATATTTTCAGGGATAGCTAATGCAAAAAGAAATACTCTCTTTTTTTCTTTTTTTTTCTATGAACATTTGTCCTTTCTAATATGGGAGATGAGGCAAGACTAATCAAAGGCCGTGTTTGAATGTATGATCTTTCTGCAGAAGTACTTAAATAGCACACATCTGTGAAATGCTAGAGATGAACTCATTATCCAAATATAAAATCTATTCATATAATTTATTAAAAAACTCTTTAAAGAGAGATGGAATATCGGTGCTTAATATTCCCACATATTATTTTTTAAACATTCCTTTTCTCCAGCAACTCAAGTTTTATAAAAACCCCCAAAATTAAGGTAGATTCTAGAAGCAGGATCTGTATTGTTGTTGCTGCTGAGAGGTACCTAATGAGACAGGACAATTTTTAGACATTTACACATAAATTCCTAAAGAATCTCTCAAGCAAGAATGAGAATTAAGCAGTTTCTATATGAAGGATTCCGTAGACTCCTTCATCCTGCAGTGTGCAATTAAGGGGAATTTGTTTCTGCTCTTTAAATACACCAGAGTATTGCACCATGTTTTGTAAATGTTTTCTCCTGGGACACAGGATATCCTGTGCTGGCTCTGGCTGCAGGGGTTTCAGAGCTCCTGTTAGTGTCTGTCCCTTCTGATCACCCATCACACTGGCCCTCCTGATTCACTGTTGTGACCCAGAGCTGACTCTGCTCTCGTGGTGAAGTGAATCTGGGTTGCCACCACTCTTCCTGTACATCAGTTCATAACTAAATACAAACTTTTGGCTGCCTGTTTCTGCTTTTCTGCTGCAGGATTGCACACCTGCAGTAATTCCACAACTAGGGCCACATGAGGACCCTTGAGTTTTGTGTGACTCTGCTGTTGCTGGACATCACAGAAGATGTAGTTCATTTCTCTTACTCCAGTTTTCCTTTGTGGTCTCAGCTTGCTGCTGGCTGACATCCCTGTGCTCCTCTCCAAGAGTGGTGGATTGGTGTGCAGTGAATGTGCTGTAATCCGGTCAGGAAGCTGTTTCTGCAGGCGGGAGCAGGGTCGATGCTTGTCACAATCAAAGGACTGTTGTGAGCCAGGCTCGGCTGATAACTGCTGTGAATGCCACACCTTTTTGTCTCTTCGACTTCCTATTGTTACTCAAGAAATAGACTTTTCTTTCCTACAAAAGACCTGCCCTTGCCAGTAGTGTTGCAATTATGTACTGTTGGAATTGCACAGTGCTTAAAAAAAACAGAAAAAAAGCTTAGAAATCTTCCCACAGGATGAGTTCATTTAGTTCAGGATTCTATTTTTGCTTATTTTCTGGACTGTGCCACCAAAACCCCAGTAATTAGACACTTCTTTCAAGAGGAGCTGGGAGAAGGAAGATCATGAAAGGCCCTGGCTTGGCTGGGTTCCAAAAGCATAAGGGCTCATCTGCCATACAGACACTGGGAGTGTTGCATCTGATCTACTTGTTCTGTACTTCAAGACCTTTTCCCTTGTTTGTTTGCCTGTGACCACAGTACATCTGCTACAGAGTTAGCTTTGAGAAAGGATGAATCTGTTCTACCTTCTTGCCCTTCTTTCCTCTGTTCACCAAAGCATTCTGCACTCCTCTGCTTTCCTCTGGCAAGTCCCAGAGCCTGTGTTAGAGCAGAAGGGGTCAAATTGCAAACTTGCTGGGTTTATGGGGTGTTTGTAATTACAGCTTCTTCATAGAATCATGGAATGGTTTATCCAGTTCTGCCCCTCTGCCATGGGCAGGGACACCTTCCTGTTCAGCCTGGCCTTGAACACTTCCAGGGGTAGGGCAGCCACAGCTTCTCTGGGCAACCTGTGCCTGTGTCTCACCACCCTCACAGGGAAGAATTTCTTTCTTCCATATAATCTAAACCTGTCCTATGTCAGTTTAAAGCCATTCCCTCTTGTCCTTTCGCTCCATGCCCTTGTCCAAAGTCCATCTCCAGCTTTGTTGTAGCCCTTTAGGTACTAGAAGGTGCTATGAAGTCTCTATGGAGCCTTCTCTTCTCCAGACTGGACAGCCCCAAGGCCTCAGTCTGTCTTCATGGCAGCAGTACCTCAGGCCTCTGAAAATCTTTTTGGCTTCATCTGGACCTGATCCAGCATGTCCACCTCCTTCTTACATATGGGGCCTCAGAGCTGGACACAGCACTTGAGGTGTGCTCTCCTGTGAGAGCAGTAGAAGGGCACAGTCTCCTCTCTGACCTGCTGGCCTCACTGCTTGTGATGCAGCCCAGCATGCAGTTGGCTTTCTGGGCTGTGAATGCACATTGCTGCATCGTGTTGAGTTTCTCATGAACAGCCCCAAAGTCTGTCACCTACTCATTTCTATCAGCAGCTCTGATAGAAATGAGTGGTGCTCACACTGGACAAGTGCCATTACTGAAGAGATGAAGAGCTAACCTAAATTGAGGCTCGGTTGTATTGCCATCATTACCTAAGAAATACCACTTCAACACAGATGTTGTGCTGCAGCATGAGCAGGATTTTGTCACAAATACAGTAGTGATTAATTCTGATACTGTACAAGGTTACTCAGCCACTTTCTGGACTGTAACTCTATTCTTGTGCCTGCTAATAAGTTGTGTATTAGGTAAACATGAAGAATGTGGTGAAAGAGTGGAGGGGGCAAAAGAACATTTCAGTTATGTAGTGACAGAGAGGAAATTTGGGATACAATCAATCTCTTGCTTTGCTGTATTCTGCCTGTGGAACTCTGTAATGTATGTTGTTCTTTTTGCCAGGTGGACTTGTTTAAGAAGACTCTCTTGTTAATTCCTATTCACCTGGAAGTCCACTGGTCCCTCATTACTGTGAACATCCCCAGTCGAATTATTTCATTTTACGATTCCCAAGGCATTCATTTTAAGTTTTGTGTAGAGGTAAGAGTGACAGCTGTGTCTGCAAAGTCTGAACTGTTTTCTTAAAGGAAACACTCCCCCTTTGTTTCTGTTCAGCCTTAAACTTTAAATGTGGCATGTCTGTCATTGTCTTGCTGTGTATGAAATGAGAATCAGCCTGTCCTGCTGAGGAGTCTGAAGCACAGAGCTCGAGGGTCACACCAGAGCTGGGAGCTGAGGTCAGGCTGCCTATTGCCCAATTAGCCTGACCATGTAATCAGCACAGCTTTGGTGACTCTGACTTGGCACTCCCACAAAAAGCAGGAGCTCAAAGCCCAATGCCATGGGGAAGCAGAAGAACCCCAAGGAGAGTGAGGGCATTTCTTTCATCTGTTAAGGGACTTGTGTTTAGGATAAATGATAAATTGTGGTCCTTTAGGGGATAGGTTGCCTGGGTAGAGAGCACAGGACTGAAGATGCCATAGTGTTGCCCAGTGGGGTTTATGTGTTACTGTGCTATTAACAGTGTGTTGCCTTTTTCTGTCCTGCATTGAAACGGGGGTGTTAGCCTCTGGTTAGAACCCAGCAACCTTTCAGGGCTGCAACCTGAACACTGGAGTTAGATTATCAGTCTTCCTGATAAAGAGCAGCCAGGAAATTTTTGCTGGGCTTAGCAAATTGTAATGACCCTCTTACAAAAGCTAATTTTGTCAACTTAATTGCTTGCTTGATGCAGCAGCCCTCTACTTTTAACTGTGTGTAGTTGTTGGCTTACAGAAGAGTAGTAATTATTGTACCCAGGAGAGTTCCCAGCCAGGACTTCTGAATGAAGATAGTATGCCTGCTGGCATTTGCTGAGGATGAAGCTAATGTTTGTCCTGGGAGCAAGAGATCTCATGCTCTTTAGCTTGTGAACGTGCAGCATGAACCAGCCATCCCTCTCAGCAGCCCTACGGTCTCTCCTGCAGCCTTGCAACCTGATCTCTCCCATCCCATTCCAGCCAAGGCATTTGCACCCAAATGTCTCACAGACATGAGGAAATTTTATTTCTGCCTGTTCTAGGGGTAGGAGGGGAGCAATACCCCAAAATTCACTGTGATCCACACACTAAGGTGAATATGAGTGTGCTGCAGTGTTTAAATTGTGCTGTAAATTCCCAGCCTGTTTACAGAGAAGTAGGATTTGCTTAACCCAAGACCATAGTCTCATTTATCTTGCTTCCTTCTCTTCGCTTGTGTCAGCCTATTTTTTTTCCCTGTATGTCACTAAAACTCTCCCTGGAGCTTTGTTGATTAGCTGCAGAACTCGAACATTTTGTATTGAGATTCCAGCAGGAAAATGCGGCTGTATTGAACGTAAGGGCCTTGGTGTCAGCCAGTAAGCCAGGACAGAACACATGCCAGGCTGCTCTGTTTTTCTCTGCATGTCTGGGAGCACTCTGACCTTGTGCCTGGGTGCCACAGCTAGTCTAGTATGAAGTAGAGCAGTGTACAGTGCAGCTGAGGGGTGTTAGCGCTCCCCCTGATAGACTAAAATGAGCCTTGATGGTAGAAGGCACAGTACCCACTGTTCAGAGTTCATTTCTTTACCTCTAGATTTTAGCTCAGCTCCTAATGCTCACCTGAAATTTGTCCTCATTGTCAAAAGGATGCCAAACAAGCAGTCAGTGTTTCTCCCCTGTTCTTTAGTGGGTGAATAATGTTGGGTTTTTTTCCTTTCTTCTTTAAAGAACATTCGAAAGTATTTGCTGACTGAAGCAAAAGAGAAGAATCGCCCCGAGTTCCTTCAGGGTTGGCAGACTGCTGTGACAAAGGTAAATGACAGCACTTTGAGACCTGGGGTCTGACTTTGTGGGAGATTTCATGAAGCTGCTTCTAAATTCATATATTTGTACAAGTAGTAAATGGGTTTATGCTGCCCACATGGAGGGTGCTGGGAGAGAGGCAGGTAGTTACACATGGTAATTCCAGCTCTGTTGGTCATTCAGCTCCCACCAGGGCTTTAGCACTTTATGCAAGTGGCTTGGTGATCTGAGCCTTTCTCTGGACAATTAAATGTGTGCACAGCAAAACCTGCACCTGGTGTCCATATTGGCACAAGGTCATGGACTGACTGAGCAGGACACTCAGCTGCTCCCCTTCTCCTGAAAGGGCTGTTCTGAATGGATGGGCTTTGGTGAGGGAGGAAACAGGCTGGTGTTGCTACTGCTGATATTTTATGTTTGCTGTGGGTGGAGGGCTTTGGTCTCCAGGGCTGTTCGTGGCACATTGCGTTTGATCACAAGTAAACAGAGTCTGGCAACAGTAAAAGGGAATAACTTGTGTGTAGTGTAAATGAGGGAATATGTAATTTGTGTAGCCATCCCATAATGGCTCCAAAGATATAAAACAGGTCATTGCACACTAGACATACTTCCAACAGCTCCCTCCTTGCACAGATTTATTTTTAGATGCTGATACAATGATAAAATGATTCTTCTCTGCACTCATGCACAACCTGTGCAGTCAGTTCATCCTCCTGCATTCTGTGAGGCAGAAGATCTGGGAGTTGAGAAAAAACAATTACTCTGCCTTTTCAAGTGCCAGAGACATAATAGCAGTAGTGATTGGGACTTTTTAGCTCTGCATATCAAAATTGAGCATGTTTGAGGAAATAATGAAGGTTATCATTTGAGACTGCCTTGCTCAGTCCTGTTGCCTAGTGATGAACCATTTGTCATGTTCTCCGAAACCCTTTGGTGTGGCTGGGGGAGGAAAGCCACTGCTGGTACCATGGATGCTGAGAGTAATCTTCCTCTAGGCCTGTGTGACTTTGCTGATACAGTTTTGTCCTGTGTAAAGTAGATAATGCTGTACAAACATTCATTTAAACTAATTGAGAAGCTGTTCTGTGTAGGTCACTAAAAGAAAATAAACTTGAAAGAAAGACTGTAATTTATTTTCTGTCCTACACTATATATTTTTCCAAATATTAGGTGTTATTCTAACCAGGTGTTGAGTGTCACCTTGCAAAGTTTGGGATGAGAACAAGTAATCACAGCTCCAGTTTCTGGTGCTGCAGAACAGCTATCTCTGAGCATGAGACAACTGATCCTTATGCTGAATCTGCTTTTGGACATTAAGCAGGAGCTAGAGAACGAAAGGATTTAACTAAGTAAAAGGGTAAAGATCTGACGTGTCTCCGGTTGTTTCTTTTCCTTTCAGTGCATTCCACAACAGAAAAATGACAGTGACTGTGGGGTTTTTGTGCTCCAGGTAAGAGTATTCCTATGTAAAAATCAGTGGCCTATATTGTTCATGTAGTAAATGTCCTTTTTTTCAACCAAGCCTTTTCCTTTTCCCCAGTACTGCAAGTGCCTCGCCTTAGACCAGCCTTTTCAGTTCTCCCAGGAAGATATGCCCCGAGTGAGAAAAAGGATTTACAAGGAGCTGTGTGAACGCCAGCTAATAGACTAATAAAATGCAGCCAACCTAATTTCTCTGGCATTTCTGACAAGTTGCAGCTGGTGTTTGTGTACTTGAATTTCTGAAAATTTCCATGAATTTTGAGCGATTCTCAGCCGAGTGGTGTGGCCACTGTTGTTACCTCAATCTTTTGCAAAGTTCTTTAACTGGCAGAACATAACAGAGCTGCCATAGATTATTCCTAATGTCAGTTTGGTTCTCTTATGTTCTTTCCTGTATTTAATATTTATTATTTCAGCATGCATATAGGCAAAGCATGCAACTAAAACCATGAAACAGTAGATTTGGGGCACCTTTGAGGTGTAGCTAGAAATGACAAATACAGGTGAATTTGTCTGGAAAAATAAAGATGCATGATATGTTTTCTGATGCAATAATGCTTTGAATGTATCAAAAAAAAAATCAATGCCATAAAAAGAACAGCTAGAATGTATTTGATAGTTCCATTGTCCCTGTTGTGGCTGTGTAATACTGGATACCACATTTTAGGGTGGCTAAACTCATCTACAGCTTTAATTTGTGAAGACCCCTTTTTCAAATAGTCCAAGTTGCTAATAAAGTTTGTTCTGTTAGCATTTCTCTGGCTGTCATTATCAGCCTGTCCCTATAGACAAAAAGCAGTTTTTGCACAAATAAAGCTTCAGCACTTGTCTGTATAAGAGAAAGGACAGAAGTGTTCAGTCAGTCAGATAGATGGTAAGTTCCTAGATGCTGCAGAAGTCTCCATGATGTGTGTATTAAGGGGAATTACAAAGCTGGCCCTGAAGAGTCACAGCCTAGATAGCAAGATAAACTCCTTGGCAGTAACTGTTTACATCTCAGATGGCTTTGAGTCATTTCTCAGATCCACGATATGCAGTGAAAATGTACCATTTCTCCCTTCAGCTCTGTCTTCAAAGCTTGTTGTCTTTAATCTCCCATTGGCTTTTTGCTTTTGTTCAAATGTAAATTAATTCATTTCTGCTGTGTCTGCTGTCTGATTGTCTCGAACATCCCTGGTTTTGTCTGTGTCCAGTAGCACCGATGGGTCTGGGTGGGGGTTGCAGCACTTGTGGTGGGTGCAGTGCAAGCACAGCGAGGTGATTTCATCCCGCTCCAGAGGGGTGGGAGCCCAGGAGCCCAGCCCTGCACTTCACAGGGCTGTTGTGCTGGGCAGAGGGTGGGTGAGAATGGTGGATCTGCTGGGCTTTCACCTTGGGCTGTAAACTGTGATGTGCTCCTTGCTGAAGAGAGCTACTTGTGTTTGAAGAGATTGTTGTCTGGCACTGCTGCACCGGCAAATGTCTTTGCTGTGTTTTTCTGCCAGATACAGGAATGAGCCCAGAGGAAAAGTATTTTCATTTCTAAGCATCATCTGCTGCACAGCTTCACTTTGTGTCCATCCATAGCCCTGGCTTCTGATGGAGGAAAACCTCTTTGAGTTCCCTGTCTTGCAAATTAATTCAGACTTGAGCTAAGCCAGGTGCAAATCCCTCCTAGATGACGGGAGGGAGAAGGGAGGAGTGCCAAGCACAGGCCAGGAAGTGGAAGCACGTGCACACTGCTGTGCTGGAGAAGGAGTTCCTGCAGTATTCTTGCGTGTTCCCACTTCCCCTTGTTGGCAGCTGGCAAGGACTGGCTTAATTTAGCAAGATAAGGAAAGCCTTAAGCACTTGGTTAGATAATTTAAACGAGGAACTTAATGAATCAGAAAGAACCTAATACCCAGACAGGCAAGACACATCTGCCCATTGTATGGTGCAGAGCACCCCACAGCACATGGTTTATTTGTGTTTCCCTGAGGTGTAACTGACAGGACAGCAGCATCTTCTTGAGGTGAGTGCTTGTGAGCAGTGGAGGGTGACTTCCATGAAAACTGAAACTTGGGATCTAGTTCCTCCTGTGGGGTAGCACATACAGGCCAGTGCTGCCATTCTCATGTTCTCTGTGCACTGCTGTCACATGAATGGTTCCAGTGCTTATGTGGTGGGACAACTGATCCATGCCACAACTAACCCAGAGGACAGTTCTTACCTCAGTATAACCTGCTACTAAATGTGCAGCATCCCAGTATGAAGGAATACACAGAATTGGGTGTCCAGGAAGAGACGTGGAGGTGGTGCCACTTTGGGTGCATGAAAGTGAGGCTTTATTTTCAAGTAAGACTCCTGGCAGAAAGGGACTGGAACAAAAAGAACTGCATGAGCAAATTGCTTTTATTTTCAGAACTTGAGCAATTTGGTAAGGAAGCTTGAAAGGTGTCCTGTGAGACTACCAGCCTGGGAGGCTCAGTTCCTCAAAGAAAGACCCTTATTTTTTTGTGCAAGTTGCCTTGTTGATGGATATTTTTCATTGCATGGGAATGTGCTGGAACACTGCACTACAGACAGTTGTTTCCTAAGGCTTGGTGCCTACTACTGGTTGGTAGGCATCCATCATGCTCTGAATGAGAGATGGTGAGGAGCCTTTAATCACCATCCCCGTATCAGCAGCATCAGCCAAAGCACAGGATTTCTGTGAGCTGTGTGTTGAATGTGGGTGCTTTGAAGCAAGTGCATGTGTGTCCCAGATCGTTGCAGGGGAGGGGACTTGCATTTGAATCTGCTGCCTTGTGAACTGGGGAACAGGGTGGGGAAACATGCATGTTGGAAAGTACTTCTTATGTGCTTTCTTGTCATCTAGAGGTTTCCTGACAAGTGTTCCAGTTGGTTATGGGGCAGCACAGAGGAGTTGCACTTGAGTCTCCAGCTGTGAACACACCAGTGAGGGGCCTCTGAAAAAAAAAGGAGGGGAAATTGAAAACAGATCTAATGTAAGCAAAGTATGTTGGTGCAGTGTTGAAATTAATCACAGGCAGTCAGAATCTCAGGCTCTGTAATGGTGTATCCTGTGAAACTGGACTAATTAACTCCTCCTTGAGAATGTCTTTGATGCCTTAAAGGAGATGGACTTCATAATCTGTAGTCATTTTACTAGTTCTTAAAACATTCAGAACTATGTAGAGTGTTTTTATTATGAGAGGCACATTTATGTGGATGTAGTTATGGCTGTTAGCAATTCCATTAATGTGATCTTCAGATTTTCATAAATCACTCTGAACTGGTTTGGCAGATGCTTAAATTTCACGACTTGTTCCAAAGAGATTGTCTCGCTGTGCTGATTTATACAAATAGTCCCAGAACTGGTGAAGCCTCTGCCTCGTGCGTGACAAATTTAAGCTACCTGAGTTGTAATAAACCTTAAACAGAATTGAAAATGAATTATCAGTTTCCATCCGTTTGCTTTAATCTATAGTTTTAAATGACTGTGCCCCTGATACAAATCAATAAATGCAGAGTGTGGCCTTGATTCTGCAAGGGGAGTAGAGAGATGCCTATGGCTGAGCTGCTGGCACTTGCAGAATGGAGGCTGGACCTTTGTGCTGTCTAATATGCAGTTGTTCTGTTCTTACCTGGCTCTCTTGAGTGTGAAGGTGATATTTTGAATGTTTCACGTGCACTGATCACCAAGCCAGACAGGCTTGCACAGAGCTGCTGGCTTGTGTTGAATCTCCAGCGTAATGCTTAACCTACCTTTACTTTCTCAGACTTTTGATTGGCATTATCTACTGTAGCCTTTCCTCCATTCAACGTGAAAATTTAAGCCTTGGAAAGTGCTGCAGAGTTAACTCCACTGAGCAATGACTGTGCACTGTGGGTGTGCTGTTGCATTGAATGAAGCCCATGTTCCTGTGCAGTAATAAAATCGAGTTTTGCCATAAATCCTATTTTTTTCAGTGGTTTGGTTTCATTTTAATTTTAAAAGCAACCAATGTGATGTTTGAGGGAATGTTTGTAGCAGCTTGTTTTGGGATGTGTTATTAGGAGAAGCCTCTCCAGTTGATTAGTTCAATAACTCTGAGCTGAACACTAATGATGCTCTGTGTCTCACAGTGATGTAACTTCCTGTGGTTTAAGTTCTGACAACATACAAGATTGGAGATGTCACCCATTGCATAAATAAGGGTGGAAATCTTGCATTAGACACTTTCTTCTGAGGTGGCATTTAAAAAACACAAATCTGTCAACAGAGCACGTAGGACTTAAATTGCTTTTCTAGATCAAACTACACTAATGCCCTTCCTGTATTGCTTGTGGATTTAGCTGTGTAACTATAGAGTTAAATCTTGTCTTTGCTACATGTTACAAAGCTATACAGCTTGTGAATTTGTGATAATGGTGAGAATGAAGGCTTAGCAAATGTCTCTTTAAGCTATTAATCATGAGACTGGCAACATCATTGTCTTTATTACATTCATAATTTAAAAATCCTATCATGGAGGAGGAAACATGGATGCTTGTTAAATATATTCTTCAGCGGAAAGTACTAAGAAATCAGATCATTAAAGTACAGAATCATAAGAGACACTAGAGCCTTGCCAGGAACAATAATTACTATTTATATGTAATAGGCACTGGGAGGGAAAAGATGAGTCTGGTTTGCTTATGCCTGAACTTAATGGGTTTTATGAGTAACCAGCTAGAAGGATTTAGGGATTGAATTTCATTTCAGAGTATGTAATATTACAAACTATAGAGCTAAAAACTGTTGTAAACGGAGCAAAATATCTTGAGAAATCAGCTGGTTTGTTTTCTCTCAACACAAGTAAGCAGAACGTGTGCGAAGCAGCTCCAGCTCCTGCCTGGAATTCTGATGATTCTTCATTCTTGGGTTTAATTTCAGCATTGCTGGTAACTCATCTCCCCTAGCCTGGCACTTTGAGGTTCCAGACCTTACCTGGGCACTAAGGTTACCTGGGGCTCTTTACAGGCAACTTTGGGAAGTGGCTGAGAGGAGGAGGGATCAAAAATCCATTGGGGAATCTGTTTGCACCACCTTGTGATAAATGTTTTGTGGGAGGAAGGGCAGGGGAGAAACTGAGCTTTAAAAAAGATGTATTTAACTGGATAATGTGGGTCAGGTCATGTTTATGGTACATATAGAGCTTGATGCAGACAAGGAGCCATCTTGTTTATGGAAACGTTTGAGATGAGTGGGAGAGAAATGCAGGGAAGAGATGCCTTCTGCAGGGATCATTGCTCTGCACAAAGGGACACTCTGTCTTGCTTCAAGCCTGTGCATTTTACATTAACTTAATGCAGGCAGCAACTGCAGCAAAGGAAGGAATTCCCTCTGCAGTGTTCAGCTGAACATCACGTTTGTTTAGGGCACTTGGGGCTTGGCAGTTTCTCCTCAGCATCTCTTGACAGCTCCAGCCCATGGAAGAGCTGGCAGGCATTGCTGCTCCAGGCAGACACGGGGCTGCTCCAAGGGAAACGCTCACAAATCCAATCGATTCCAGCTCACCTTTCAGGTCTGGCTTCTTTGGGCTTTCAGGTTTGGGGGTTGCTGGTTTTTGTTTTGTTTTTAAAGAAGTCTGAAGTGCAGAGAGTTTTAGGGTAATTTTTCAGTTAGTATGTTCCCTTTTCATTCAGGAAACTTGGCTTAGGAGATCTGCTCTCAGTTTTGCATACTTAAATGCTTCTGTTTCACTATTAATGGGCAGAAAAGAGTCTTCTGGGCCGAATTTTTGGCAGAGTTTTGGGTTTTGTTCTCTGGTGAATGGATCTTCAGGTCAATGGTTTTATCCCTTTAGAACATGAATATAGCTAAAATATTCTTAAGTAATGAAATGTAATGCCTTGACTTAATGACCACTTAAGATTCTTGTAAGCAATTGGTTGTCCCCAGATGGGATGTTCTAGTCTTTAGAAGGGACTGGGAAGTATTTTGAGGGGATCAGTGCTATTTAAAAAACAGGGAGCATAAAGGTCCAGCTCCCAAATTCACTCTCTGATCATTTTACCTGAACGAACATCAGAAGCAGAGCATTTAAGTTCTGATGCACTTCTTAGAAGGGCTGTAGCTCATGGCCTTCCCTGGGGGCTGTGGGGGTTCCCTGGGTGCAGCCCGAGTCAGATGGATCTTCCCAGGGTACTCTTTGGCCACCAGATGTCACGCAAGGACCACCAGAGCAGCGTGTGCTGCCGTGCTCCAGCTCCCAGCTCATGGTTGACCAAGCCATGGTGTCTCCTGGTTGCGTGTCGCTGCCACGTCGGTGGTTGTCTTCGCACACGTTCCTCGCAACGTCTGCACTGCAGTTGCAGAAAGAATGTGTGTGTTAAACCAACCCCCCCACACCACCTTCCACCCACCATCAAATCCACTGGAAATCCCTCTGTATCAAACATGTAAGTGTTTGGCTCCAGTGCGATTACTCCAGAGTCCCATCAATTTTACAAATTGGCCGAAACATTTTTTGGTAGAGAAGCCTTGCATACCAGAGGTCTTTAGTCTGATCAAACTGTTTTCCTACCATAGATCATGACTGTTATTTTTATAACTCTGTATTACCATGGCAAATGCTGGGAGGGGGGAGAAACCACATCAGTAGCAACTTCTGTCTGATTTGTGGTCATATGCTTATAACTTGACATGGTTTTGCAAATAACTAAACAAAACCAGGAATTCGTTTAGGGGAAGAAAAAAAAAACCTACCCAAAACTCCAAAAAACGGCTGCATCAAATATCTTGTGTGGAGTCTGAATTGCTCACAATTTGCATCTTTTAATGGAAAATGGTTCAGTGCAGGAATGGGAACTGGTTGCCCTCTGTTAGTGAGTTGGGACTGTGCTATGGCTGTGGCTGTCAACCACTGCCAAACACTGTGACAGCCTCTGGGCCATGCATTTTCTTGAATTTTTATTTAATTGCTGGTGTCTGCTCAGGCTTTATCCTAAATTTAGTAACATTCAGTGCTCACTTTTCTCTGCAATACCTTTATAAATTCCCATATAATCTGATCTCTAATTTTAAAGCCATCTGTCATTTTTGAGCTGTATATTTTCCAGCTTTAAAAGGTCTTGTTGAAGGAAAATTTAAATTCATGGCTTACTGAAAATGTATTTTTCTTTAAATTATTCATTGGTAAAATGTCTTTGAACTTGTGTTTTTGTAGCTGGTGAGTCGGGGGCAGATGCTGGGATTCCTGGATGGTCCTTGCTCAGATGCCTTGTCCAGAGCACTGCTCACCTCACAGCAGCAGTGGGACTGGCTGCATCAACACCTCACCCAGGGACCAGCCTTCAGAGAGGTGTCCCCTGTCTGTCACACGCCATCCTGTTCACTAGGTGGCATTGCTTCCCATTCTAAAAGCTTCTAAATACTTCATTAATTATGCTAATCCCCGTGGTGGACAGAAAGTGAGCTGCACTGCCATGTCTTCACCCCTGTGTCCTTTTTATTCTACTTTGCTGATGGGATTTCTTGGATTGAGTGACCTGCAGCATCCTCATCCCAGTTGCTGAAGTTCTGGGTCCAGGGAAGGCTTTGGCTTGGCAGACATGAGTGAGCCTGTTGGGAACACTCTGAAGGTGCTGCCCTGGCTGTTGGTAGCCAGCTCTGGGGTGCCAAGTCCACCAAAGTCATCATTCTCCTCGAGTTACTGACCTGGATTATCATCTGTAATAAAAATTGTCAATGTACTTGCTGGAGCAGGGATGGTGAAGCCTTGCCTGTCCTAGAGTGGGAGTAAAGTGTGCTGATGTGAGAATCCTTTCTGACATCAGAGCAACCATGGGGGCAGCAGGAGAGCAAGGTGCTCTGGAGGATAGTGAGCTGCTACTCATCACTTGGGTGTTTTGAGGGAGATTTATTCTTCTCTTTTCTATGTAGCCCTGTTATTTTATTTTACATTCTTATGCCCTTCCTTGTCGTCCTCCTATCCTTACGCAAAGTCTTAATTAAGGGCTGAAACGCAGTACATTTAAGAATCCTGTCTGTTGCCAATGGGAATTAATTGCAGCCTTTTGTAGGCTTTAAAATGAGATGAATTTTGCTTTTACAGGCTCGTTTCAGTAGCAGGAGTACTTGGTTTGTCCGTGGGACACATCAGGAAGGCAAGGTGTCTGTGAGGTGCAGCTCTCAGCTCTCAGGTGTCAGGTCCTGGGTGAGTGAAATCACAGGAACCTGCGAGGCTGAGAATGACCAAACCCCCTGAGGCAGCTGATGCAGCTGAGATCAGGGTGCTGCCCCTCCAGGGAGGGGGGTCCTGCCACTTCCCAGCCCTGAATTCCAACAGTGCTTCCCAGCTTGCAGTGTTGGTGCCCCTTTCCCTCTGCAAACCCTGGTGGTGCCACATCCGAGTTAGGACCTGCAGAGGCAGCTCCATCCTGAGCTGGTCAGGGCAGGCGAGTCCCACGCTGGGCTCAAGAACATCCTTGCTTTGCTCTCGTGAAAGGACAAGACAAAGTAGTTTTTGAACAAGACTTTTAATGAACAAGCAAGATAAAAATAAATGTAAATTGAAGATCCTGTTTCTCATGTGTATTTTATTAAAGACTACAGAGTTGTTCATTCTTGCTGTGTAGTATAATTGCTAAAACATGATTTGTAACCAAATATAGCTGCTTGCATTAAAAATGGCACTACTTCTTACTAGGGAGGATGATATGGTAAAGGAATGCTCATTTAAACAATTACATAGTTCAATTTTTGTATTCAAAACCTCAGCTTTTTCACTTTTCTAAAAGTGAACATAACCTTGAGATGGTTTTTAGCTTGAATTTTGTTGGGCTGCACTTGGATGAAGAATGGTATGCAATTAAAATAAACA
Source organism: Onychostruthus taczanowskii (assembly GCF_017590055.1). Taxonomy (NCBI): domain Eukaryota; kingdom Metazoa; phylum Chordata; class Aves; order Passeriformes; family Passeridae; genus Onychostruthus; species Onychostruthus taczanowskii. The sequence continues at coordinate 8,307,788 of NW_024499684.1, forward strand.
ATATACTTTTAAAACCGGTTATATGCAGAAATTAAACTTGTCAAACCATGTTTTGCATTTTGCAGTGATTGAGTACAAGATAATGAATGTGACAGATTCTGGTCACAACAGGACGATGCCTTTCATCGTCCAGGGCCTCTGCAGCCATGGAAAGCATTTCCAGAAGCCATTTATGAGTGAGCAAGGGCTTACATTTACTGTAGGTTTAGTACCTACAGCTTTTTAAAATGTTTTGTGTGGCTTTTTTCCTCTGAAATTCTGGAATTTCTAGCTCTCACCCTTCCATTGTGCGTTCAGATTTGCCAGGTGTGCAAGGATGGGAAGACTGATTCCCTGTTTTCCCAGTTCCATCTGAGCTGGGCTGGGTGAAGATCACCTTGACCTACACTTGGTAGCTGGACTGGAAACTGGTGGCGTGAGGAGATGAGCTTCGTGTGACAAAATGTGCAGATATTTACATGTAGTAAATAAATCCATCCTTTGTTCCGGTCTAAGGAGTGACATGGTGTTGTGGTGTGGGACCCAATGCACTTTAGTAACCAAAGGGTCACCTGCCTTCTGAAGACAGGGGTGCTCCTTTCTGAGTTTGTAACCTGCTGAAACTTACACATCCATCACCTGGCGTTGGCCTTTCTGAAATACCTGGTTGTTGATGATGTGAGAGCAGTCGAGGCTGTGCTGGACAGGGCTGCCTGGTGGTTGATGATGTGAGAGCAGTCGAGGCTGTGCTGTACAGGGCTGGGGTCCCAAGGCCTCCTCATTTCTCTCTTCTCCTCAAAAGGTTTAAATGTTTGCTGGCTCAAGCTCAGTGTTGACTGGAAAGAGGATGTGTTGTGGCAGTCCTGGTGTGCAGGAAAATGCCTTTTCAAACCTCCTTTCTGCTGTTTCCCAAGGAATTCAAGAGCCAGTTGTACATCCACACTTTTCATTCCTAAGTACCCCTCTCGTGAGATGCAGATACAAACTGTTTCAGAGATGTCTTTAAAAATCAATAGTCCTGGAAAAAGTAAACAACTTCCCTCTGATTTGAGATGAAGTCTCCAAGAGCCTGTGGATGTCTCTGGGGAGGATCCTCAAAACCATCTTCAGCCCCACTCCCATACCAGAGTTTTTATCTGGAGGAAAAGACAATTGCATTTAATTTGAAATGCTCTTAGGAGATGATAACTTATTTTAGAATGAGGATTGAAATAAGAATTTTTTTTATACTTGATTGGAAGTTTTGGTTACTTTCAACCTTATCTAAACAAAAACATTGATTTTTGGTTAGATGTCTCCAAAGCCACCCTTCTGAAAGCTCATTCAACAGAATGCTTAAAGGTTTTATTTCTATCCCGAAGGTGAAAGAAAACAACTTCAAAATGTCAGAAATGCTGTTACCTGATGAGCTCTGTTTTTGTAAGGTCAAGAAAAAGTGATGGATACAGTAACAAGTGTTTCTGCTGTTTCCTTTTAAAATATATATGTGATGCTCAAGTTCATGAGTGAAGTGTGTGCCTTTCAGAAGCTAAAAAATAGCAGTGTAAAGCCAGAGTCCTTGGTCTGTCCCTCCTTGTTTCTCCTGGAATCGATTTTTGTTTTAAGTTCTTCTGGTGTAAATAATTTTAATGAAAAGGAGAAAATTGCTAGGTGGAGTTTATCATCTGGAATATATAGGCTTAGATGGTTTCTTGAAATACAGAAGACATGTCAGCAGAGCTCTGAATGCCCTGGAGAAATAGTGCCCAACTCTTTAAAAATAAAATAATAATAATAATAAAAAAAGTTGTTATCCTGCAGTGGACTGGCCTGGTGCCATTCTGTGTGAATGAAAGGGTTGGGGCTGTGGGTGCAGCCCTGGCACAGCCAGGGAGTGCCTGGGTCCATGATGGAGCTGCCCCTGTGCCTTGGACACGTTGCAGGGCCAGACCCTTTCTCACAGCCCTTGAAGCAGGGGCAAGAGCAGCTGAGGAGCCTCATCCTCATCCACTTCATTTTCTTGAAAGTGTGGCCCCAAGAGATGGGGAAGCATGTGTTTGTGAGGGGCTGGGGGTAAAAAGGGGATTTGAGCAAGGTCGTGATCCATCCCGCGATGGATCCATGTGATCACACTTGCTCTGTGCTCCTCATTTCTTCCTTTTATCCTCTGATAAACACATACCAGTTTGAAGGAAAAAGAGAGGGGAGAGGAGAGGAAACACTTGAGGTAGGAAGGGACAACCTGGGTGCCAGCCCGTCTCCTTCCCAGGAGAGGGCTGCATGCAGGAACTTGTGTCTACAGAGTTTTGTGCTCTCAAAACCTCTTTGTGCCTTTGGTCTGTACTGCTGGGAGATCCTCTGAGGCAGTGGTTCAAAATTTACCTTGTGTCTCTTGCCCCACTCCCCCACACCTTCATCAGGGTCCCACTGAGCATCCTCACCCTCCTGTGCCCCACGCCAGCCCATCAGGGGCTGGTCCCACTCCCAGCCCTGCTTCCCCCAGACACCTGAATTCCCCTGCCCCGATCCTGTCCCTGGTCACCTCCGTGTGCTTTTGTCCCCTCAGTGCTGCCCAGGCTGTGCTGAGGAGCCTCCCCTGGCCCTGCCCCATCAGCAGTGACCGTCCCCAGGCCATCTCAGCAGGGGCAGGAACCTCTTTGCTGACACCAGCGGGCGTCCGAGGGGGTCCGTAATGCTTTGCAGACAATTTTCTCTCTGTTATTGTTTTAAACTCCATGTTAGCCATTCCTGCTTCCCAGGTTTCCGCGTGTTTCAAATTATTTTCCCCAGAGGCATCGACAGCATTTTTCCAAATTGAATCTCATTTATTTTCTACCCAGGTTTCCAATCTCTCTGGGGCCCTTTGTATTATTTCTCAGTCCGCACTGCCGTACAATATATCCTAATTTAGTATCATCTGTGAATTATATTACCATGCCCTTTAGTTCTTCTTCTATTTAATGAAGATATTTCCAAGAAAAAAAAAATCTAAACTACATTTTATTAAAATAAGAAGGTAGAGTCTTAAAAACTCCTTTGTGGGTTTCCAGTATGAATTCTAAATCTTTTTCAAAGGAATCGTCAGCGTTTTAAAGAGAAATTAAAATCTTCCAAATACCAAAGTTCGTAGGTGTAAAAATTAATCAGTTTTTCAATTAGTTGAGACCTCTGTCCCTGTGTAGCGAGCTCTGCATAGTGCACTTTCCCTGACATAGACACCCTCTATGTACTTGCAGCAGATTTTTTTTTTTAAACCAGCAGCAAACATATGTTTCAATTCCTCAATAAATTTGTTCCCTTTCCCTTCCTGACCTTTTCAGGTTTGCTCTATGTGGCTGTTCTAGCAAACATGTACACTGTCAGGAATGGTGCTGAAGCAGCATATTTTAATGCAAACTATGCAGGCTTATTCATAGGAAGTGATTTTCAAATTCAGAATCATGAATATTTGCACTGTAAGGTTGATTCTGTTGTAGCTTTTTATTTATAAGCTAAGAAGTGCTGGCTGTTGGTGCCCGGCTGGGAGAGCAGCACACGCCTCTGCTGTGGGGAATGCACCGTGCCATGGGAGCTGCATGTCCTGTCAACACAGCTCAGATTTCCAGCCCTGCATTGGGAAATAGCACTGGCAGCAGGCAGTTTGCTGGAGAATCATATCCCAAAATATTTGCTGCATAATTTCTAGCAATGGGCAATTTCATGAAGACGATGATCTGCTTGTGAAGAGAAATAAGATGTAAATTGGATTAATAAATTGTCCTCTGCAAACGGTTTGCTGGCTCCAGAGGGCTTTTCTCTTTGAGAAGTGCTGGGGTCTTCAGTGCTCTGTGGATTGAGGGTTTGACCCTGCATGCAAACCAAATTCTGAACCACCTCAAGCTTTGGCATGTCCTGGCTGTCCTGACCCATCCCACTCTGCCTCTGGCTCCTGCTCTCCGGGGACTTTCCCCCCTCAGCTGGAGATGACCGTGCTGAGCAGGGCTGCGGATGCTGCTGGGAAAATTCGTGCTGTGTTTTATCCTGGAGAACGTGGGGGCTAATTGTGGTGGGTGGTGCTGTGTCTCCCCTGCCCTCGGGAGTGAGGAGGGCTGGTGCTGGAGCTTGGAAGCGTCCGCAGTGTCCGTGCGCAGGCTGAGCTGCCTGCGTGTCCCTGGCCCCTTTGGGCTGCTGTTGTTTGTTTTGGTGTTAAAAATGAGCCTTGTTCTCTGCAGGTGTAGGGACTTCCCCAGGGATGAGGAATCCCCGAGCTCCGGGGGCTGTGCCACCGACATTCCTGCCACCAGCGAGGGGGATGCTCCGGGTGGAGCCGCCGGCTCGCTGCCATGCAGCAGCTGTAGGAAGTTAGAGGAGCCTTGGGGCTATTCTGGGAAACACTGAGGGAGATTCCCGAGGTTTCCAGAGCAGAAAACTGGCTCAGAACTGCCTGCCTCCATGCCAGACAGGGATGATGTAGAGCTGGGCGCAGAGCCCTGCAGAGAAGGATGTTTGATTGACAAATCAATGGGATCCTGTAGGAGCAATGCAGAGTCAGGGACCACCAAGAGGCTGCTGGAGGGCCTGGCCCTGTGCTTGTGGAGTGCTCAGTAGGCTGCAGCTGAGATCCACATCCCTTGTAGGGCAGAGCAGGCTCCCTCAGGATACTGGCATGCCCCTCCCATGGCACTGTGTGTGGGGCCCATGGCTGATGTGGGACAGGGGCTGTAGGATATCACCTGCCTGTCCCCTGGGCCAGAGAGAAGATGTTTCTTGCATTGTCTTGAGGGGTTCAAAGGTAGTAAAAGTAAAATCTTGCCCTGTTCACCATCACTTGATGGAAACTTCAGCCCTCAAGGACTTTTCCATCTCTGATTCTGACTCTTGCCTGTGGAGAGGTGCCTGGCTTTAGAAAATACTGCTCATCTTCTGGACAGGGACATGGTGAGCTCTGATTTCACCTGAGCAGATGAGAGCACAATTGCTCATCCCTCATGCCAATCCCATGGAGCAAAAACCTTGATGAAAGAGGGACTAACAGCCACATGTGCAATGCTGATACTTGCACTGTATCTTCCACTTAAGCACATATGGGTGTGGAAAACACTGGGTCCACAACCTCCTTGATAACTTCAGGTCTGGTGAAGATGTGCTTCCTTAGCTCTACGTGAAAGCCACCTTTTGCTCCCAAAGCCACCTTTCCTTTAAGTCCTGGTCATGAAAGGAAGCTCCAGCTCGGTGGGCAGTGTTGTGTTACTCAAGCAAGTGTTTAGAGAGTGGCACGTCCTTGGGGACAGTGGAGCCTTTATCCCAGGGGACACACCCAGAGCTGTGCACCCCTCCTGCGCCACAGGCCAAATACCAAGTTCTCTGACTGAGCACCCCTCCTCCCCTTTATCAATAATTTTAATCGTTTTAATAATGTCCCCTTGCACGGATAGGATTACGATTAGAAAATGTCAGAGCCTTGTTATCATCTAATTAGAGTCACATTTCAGCAGAACAGAAAGGAAAATCTTCAAGCGCTGCCTTGTGCAGTGAAATGGGAAGAAAGTGCTGATTTGAAGCAGCTGCGGGCCGGGCCGGCTGCAGTCCCGGCTGGGGCGCGGGGCACGGAGCAGGACATGGCAGCAGGCCCTGGTCAGAGCCCTCTGTGCAATCAGTGCAAACTGCTCCCAGATCACTTCTGCAAAGCGAAAAACTCCGGCACAGTCCAGTAAAAACAATCAGGCTGTCAAGTTTGCCGGCTAACAGCTGAGGGGGTCAGAGCAGCAACACAACACAAACCAAAATAAACACCACCTCACTCTGCCAAAAAGCCTTTATCACTCTTCTGGGAGAGAGGGAGGCACTTTCAGATGCCTTTAACTTTTCCCTTTTTTTGGTTGTTTGTTTTTGTATGCTTAAATGTGAGCTGAGAGTTAGGATCTCTTTCCGCCCTTCCCCTAATGCCATTATGGCAGGCCGAGGTACTCTTAGGAGAGCCTCTTTGTTTGCCTTTTGCAGGAGGAGGCTGGAAAGGCAGAGGGGAGAGTGGGTGTGCTTAACCCCTTGAAAGCTGCCTGGGGGTTTGCTTCAGCTTAGCTCATCCTTGGGCCTTTGCAGCACAGCATCCCATTTGGGGGATGGCTGCAGCGAGGGGCAGGGCTCTGCCATGGTGCTGGAGCATCCATGTCTGTGTGGGATTTGCAGCAGCACCGTGCCTGATCCTGCAGGCCTAATGACCCTGAAGGCTGCAGCAAAGCAGCAGTGACGCTGTGCAATTTTGGGGCTCAAATGAGGGTTTGCAAGTGCCAGGGATGGAGGGAGAGTGATGCATGCCCTGGCTCCCTGGTCCCTCCACGCAGAGCCCCTTTGGCTGCCCTCCCGCTGGGATCTGCCCGTCAGCCTGCCCAGGGAGCTCGTGTCTGGTAGCTGAGCCGGGGAGCCAGCAGGAAGCTGCAAAACCCAAACCTTCTGCAGCTGCTGTGGGCCTGAGCTGGGGATCGTGGTCCTGCTGTCATCCCAGTGGGACAAGCGGAACTGGCTGCACTCGGCCAGATCAGAGGGTGAGGGGAGAAAAATGGAGTATTTCTCTCAAAAGAAATACTTTTGAGGCTTGTGCCTCACCCCACTCTGTAGGGACAGAACCACAGATTCATAGAATTCAGGCTGGAAAAGACTTCCAAGTTCATCAAGCCAAACCAAACCCAAGGGATACACCCTTTGCAGCCACATTTCAGAGCTTTGCTCTGGGGAAGCAGCCATGGTTCCCCCATGGGTTTAGCAACATGAATGCCTCCAGGGGTCTGGGCTTAACCACCCTCCTTAGGGCCAAAAGGATCTTCCCCCTGGGATTCCTGCCTTTGGGAGCCTGCTGAAGGAGCAGGAGGACTGTGGCCACCTGCTGTTGTGGTGCTTGCCTGAGGCTGGCCCACCTTACAGCAGCATTTTGTGCTGGGAACAGCTGCTGTGCAGAGGGGGCTGACCCCAGCACTGACCAGCCCCACATAATAAATAACCACAGTAAAAATAGCTATCACTTAAATAGCACTTTACATCCTCAGGATGCTGTAAAACCCCAAATGCTTAATCACAAGCAGCTCTCTTGATGTTTAGAGTGAGCTGATATTTTTGGTCTCGGAGGAGAATGTATTTTCTGGTGCCAAGAGCTACAGTGGGCTGTGTCAGCAGCTCCTCCGGGAGCAGGACAGGGCCACAGCAGAGGCAATTAAAGCTCAGGTGTTGCACCAGCACATTGGAGCGACCCAGCCCGTGGCAGGGACTGGTTCTGAGCCAGCACCCTGCACTGAGCCCTGCCTCCCCCCTGCCACTGCTCTGCAGCATCTACAGAGCTCCTGACATTTTGGGATTTGCTATATTTAAACGGGCGGGTGGTTCAGCCCTGGCCAGGAACCCACCTCTGACAGTGATGGCTATTGGGAGTGGCACCGGGCTGGCCCCGCTGTGCCGGGGGCCAGCGCTGCCATTTCTGCCAGGCACAGCTCCCCCTTCCCAATTAGGGGTGCTGCTAATTTTAAACAAGCTGCTGCCACCGAGTAGGAGCACTTAAAATATCATCCAGCCAAAGTGCCTGTGGTGAGAGCCGAGGGTTGAGTGTGAAGTGGAAGCTCTGGTCCCTGATATTTCAGGGCAGGGAGAGCTGTACCCCTCTGCCTGCTGCAATGGGCAGCCTTGGGAAAGGATTTTTTTGGGTCTATGTTTTCCAGAACTTGGGGAGGGAGAGGGAGGATTCTTTAATCAAAGTGAAAACTAGCTCTGATTTCATTTGAAAACTTGTGAAAACGTTTAATTTGACCTGATGCAAAGTGTTGCATTTCATTTTGCATTTTAATTAATTTTGTGATCTTCTAATTAGACTAATTTCAAAGAAGAAAAGTGTTTCTCTCAAAACTAGAAGTCAGAAGATTTTGAAGATCATTTCTGGCTCTGAAACACTGCTTAAAAGCGTCAGAGATGCTTTCTAGAAACCCAGGTTAATTCCTTTAAAGAGTTTACAAATGTCGTGGGAGTTAAACCTAAGGAGTGCTTTTAAAAAGGACCCTTGTTCCTCAGAAAGTGAGCACTGCTGCCTGTGATCCTGGGATGAAAGGGGAGAGGGTCTCTTGTCAGACCCTCCCTGCTCCTGAAAAAATTCAGGGCACTTGTGGGTCTAGAGGGAGCTGGAGCCCATCACTGGCCAAGGGTCTTGTGACTTTAGGAAACCCCAGCAGTGGCAAAATCTCACAGTGCCTGAGCCACTGCTCTTAAAGGAACACAACAAAGGACCTGGGATGGAGCCTCGTGGGATATTTCCCGCTGAAGAGGCTTTTGTTCCCCCGTGTTGTTTAGCTGCTGCAGTGGGCAGTTTGAGGATGAGTCCACCTGGAGAACCTTTGGCTCAGTAGCCAGAGGGCTGAGCCTCCCCCAGCTCCAGCTTCAAGCACTGTGATTATCCAAGGTCATCTGATGTTTCTCAGATCTTAGTTTTGCTTCACTTTCCAGTTCAATTAACAAAATAGAATCACAGATTTTAAAATGCATACATGTTTACAAAGTATTATAGCCAGCAAATCCCACTCTGAGGTCCCATGGGTTTCCTCGAGCCTTATGGGCACACCTAAGCTCAATGCATTCCTAGAGGAAAAAAAATATATTTTTAGAGAAAAGTGTTTAAAATGTCAGTGGATGGCTGTAGCTGCAGAATGGCTCGGGGGACAGATGCTTTCATCACACTGGCCCTCATCACACCAGAGCTACCAGCACCTGTGTGAGGGAGATCTGCAGACCACACTGAGCCTTAAATGAGGAGCTTGTTTGTCTGCTGACCATCACCAGGGCTTGGACACTGCAGGGCTTCTCCAAAAGAGTCCAAAATATGCCCTATAGAGATAAGAATGTGTCACTCTGGAATACTGTTCCCTGCTCAGTGCTCTGCCAAGGCAGCTCCAGCCCCTCAGGGTGCTTCTGAACTTGTGGTGGGTCTCATCTCCTCAGGTTCCAGGGACTGGTGGCATCCACCTGCCTGATGCTGATGCAGAACAGGCTCATGTAGGAGCAGCTGGATGCAACCTCCAACTCCACCATAGCCATAGCTCCCACGTAAAAACCTGCAGGTGTGGGACAAGGTGCTATCCAAGGGCAGAAGGAGCCCTGACTGAGGCTCATCCTGTAAGATGAAGGGAAACTTTGGGAAACTAAAAATCCTTTGGGAAATTGGCAACACCCTCACCCCTGGTGGAAGTTGTCACAGGGCTGTTTCTTTTCCTAGAGCCGTGTTGGTGTTTCACTTCTATTACCTTCAGTTTTTAATTGGATTGCGGGTGTCCATCCAACTCTGTCTGTTTCGGACACTTGGGAAGCGGACAATGGAGGAGCTGCCTGCTGTTGTACATGGCTTTTTGTACTTGATATTGAAAGGACAGCTGGTACCAGATACCTCAACTGCTTTTGGGAAGTTTAGACTGCATTTTGGAACGTGTTAGGGCTGCATTAGCAGGAGGTAATTTTATGCAGCATGACAGGGCACTCGAATAAACTCTGACCCTCGGTGGGCACAGAGCAGGGCTTACTGAGCGTGTGTGTGCCCTTGGATTGACTCAGCGGGTGGGAATGTGTTTCCCTGTACCACTGACCTGCTCCGGGCCACCCCCAGAGCCTTTTCTCCATGTTAGTATTCCTGGATGTATTTTCTCTGCTCGGTGATTAGAAGTCAGCACTCTGAGGCTGCAGAACAAAACACTTTCCTTGAGGATGGCATTTGCATTTGAAAGGCAGGTTGGCTGTTCCAGGGAGTTCACTACTTCACTAACTTCTTCTGTACAGTCTCCTGGCTCCGTTCTCACAGTGCTTAATTTGGGGCTCCATGCTCTGATCCCAGCGACCTGCATCTGGCTCGAAGCCAGCCTTAATTGCCCTGTCTCGGGGTGGTTGGGAGAGCCATCCAGCTCCAGCACAAATTACAGTGCTCTGAGGACAGCTGCAATTTCTGTCCTGCTGCCCCCAGTTCCTGGGAACTCTCCTGGCAATCAGCAAATGATGTGACTCACCTTCAAAGAAGCCAGATCCACTCCAGCCTAGCATGATATTTTGATTAGTAAGAGGCTGGCATGAGAGCCGAGTGGTTCCTGTGTGTGTGACAGGCTGTAAGCCTTATTCCCTCACTGCACCAGGCTCCTGCTCACTGCTGTAGCTTTGGGGAGTCAGTGTGGACCAAATTGGGGTGCACACTTGCACCTCACCTTCCCTGCGATGGGATGAGGAGCTCCTGCTGGCCAGCCATGCTGGCAGGACACTCACAGCCCTGCTCTCCCTGCAGGACTGGGCTTGGGGCAGGTTTGGTGATGCAAGCAGAGCTTTGGTGGCAAGGCCGTGTAACCCAGCCCTGCCTAGACCTTCCTTTCTTTGCACAAAAATTCTACAGCTGGAAGTCAGGCTTTGTTTGCCCAGAAACCCAGGCAGTTTGCAGGAGAGTGACTTAGGTCCCCAGATGTGTAGGTCAGATGGGAAATTGCAAATGTTCACACCTATAAATGTGTGTGCGAGCTGGGACGTGCTCAGAAATACTCACTTTTATCAGCTCTACCTAGTTCTGGAGATGCCTGGTTAATTTATCAACCGAGAAGCTCCATCTCGCTAAAAGTCTCATTTCCATATTCTTTCCAGATGGTCAAGATGCCACAGAGACAGTTTCTAAGTAAATAACTTGCTTTTTCATGCAACCCACTGCCAGCCTCCCAAGTAGCTGCCCCAGATGGCTGGAGCATCCGAGGTACCTGGCTTGTGAGAGAAAGTGCCGAGTCGCATGAATAATAGACACGGGGTGGCTGTGGCTTTGTCCAGCAAATTCCCTGTTTGCAGCCTGGATCTGGGATGGAGAACTGCTGGGAAGTCACATTGCCCTGTCCTGTGAGGGTCCAGCCGAGCTGGGCGCTGCTTTGGTGGCCCTGGGATGGGGCTGGCACTGGGATAGGGATGGCACTGGGATGGGGGTGGCCCGTGGCTGGGCTGGGGTCTGCGGTGCCGGCCAGGCCGAGCTCCTGCTCCTCGCAGCTTCGCGCCGCCGGCTGATCGCAAGTTAAAACCCAAAGGTTAAAAGCATTTAATTATGCTGATGCTTTCCCAGCGGATTAAACAAGAGGATAAATAGACTACAGCGTGTTATTTTGGATTTGATGTTGTTTTTTAAAGAAGGGGAGGGGGGCGGGAGGCTGCGGCTCCTTGGCAGCTGTCACGCGTTCCGCTTTTGATGGTGTCAGTTGTGTCTGTGAGGAGGTGTTTCTCTTGCCACTGTCAGCATTTTCCGGGGGAGGCTGAATTCATTGATACAGTCTGTTTGCTGTCCACATATTCACAGTTCATGTGTTACATTTTACATAAAGTAAACTTAGCGAGGGGGAAACCTATTCTGCAATTCTTCAAAGCTAATGCACACTAAATATATTCTGACACTGACAGGTATTTCTTATTAAATAGCTCTGAACTGCAGTACCAGGTTTTGCTTAAGTGGCATTATTCTCCCTGAGCAAAGACAGTTCATTTATTAGTCATTCTGAAAACCAAATAACAAATATTATTCTCTAAGCAAACTAAACAAACCATTTAAAAGGGGCCTGTCTGAAATGATTAAAGTACAGTGTCTGAAAAGCAGCTGACATTTTAGTGCCAAAATACCATATGGAGGCTCAAGTGCTTTATTAACATCCTTTGACCTAAGCTGCAAAATCTCCCAACACCTTTGAGCGTGGCAGAGCTGCCTTCCTGCATGCAAGGGAGAGTGCAGAGGCAAATCTTCCTGCCAGTTCTTCAGATGTCATTTTGGCACACGGAAAAGCGAGGTGCAATAATTGAGGGGCTGGATGTGAGCAGGTCTCTTTTCGATTTCTGCCAGAGATACAGCATAAAATAATTCAACAAAGCTGAAAGCACAGGCTTTTCACTTATGCCATAAAAAATAAATATATAGTGTTTTTCTTTTTTTCTTACAGCTCTCTCTTTTTCTGCTAACTAAATATTTCCTTTCTTCTAAGCATCAGACATTATTTCTAGCTTTCAGGCGTGCAAAGTAAAAGAGCACGTGCACTGATATATATTTATTTATGGTCTACATGGAGCTGCCTTTGTGTATCCCCAGCTCTGCTCTGAAGATTTCCTTCACAAGCAGGAAAACAATTTTGTGCTGCAGGTCAGACAGAATAACTGATACCACTGTTTACAGATCTGTGCTCACTGGAGAAGCTTATTAAGCCACAGCTGGGTAAGGAAAAGCCTGTTCATCCACACTGGGATGATAAAGCTGTGGGTAAGGGCTTACGTGGCCGCTGTGCCAGGCGCCGGTGGGAAGGGCCCTGGGAGCACCAGGGAGTCACTGGATGCCAGGAGGAGATGCAGGCCAAAGGAGCTGCTCGGACAACCTGTTGTAACATCGTTCAGTCAATGGTTCTCAGCCTGTTCCATCGGTGAAATGCTTGGGATCTGACCTACTTTTTTTATTTTTTAAACAAATGTTTTCATTATTAATAAGAGTTTATCAGATAGTGAGAGGAAATAAGTTTTAGCCTGAGGTCTGCTCACGAAACATCTCCTGTGAGCACATCCTTGCTGGCTCTGAAGCTGGGCAGCTTGACTTGGCAAGGACCAAAATAATATAAAACTTACACAAAGAGTTTAATAAAAAACCTGCAGATACTGAGCTGATGTATGTTATTAACTTGCTTCTCTGGGATTAGGTAGGTCTGAGTAAATGAGGAGATGCTGGTCCAGGTTTGCTTTCTGCGGGTGTTGTCCTAGTGACAGGGGATTACGCGCCACTGGGGATTAGCCTGATGACACGACATCGCCGGGGTAACCGTGTACATGCTGATGTCACTGAAGGCACTTGGTCAGGTCCAGACTTTCTGGCATGGGCTGATGATTCTTCCCCCCATTAGCATCCCGGGAATGCCCAGCCGAGCAGCACAACCCCAGCACTCTGTTGTGTCCATCGGTCCTCTCCCGTCCCTGGCAGGGGCTGTGTGATCCCAGCAGTCGCTCTCTCCTTGCTGACAAGAGTGCACAAACAGCATTTTCATAGCTGGCACCAGCAAGAGCTGTACAATCGTGGGAGCATTCGAAGTTCCTCTGTGGACACATGATATGGTTCAATAGGATGCTTTAAATAGCTCCTCTTTGGAGAGAGGAGCAGGTCAGAGAGACACAATGGCCGTGGCTCTGTGTAGCCATCGCCGAGTAATGATACGAGCAGCAGATGTGGTTTGTGCTTTCAAAGGCACTTCTGCCGGCAGCCTGCGTTAGGGAAAATGAAAGCTGGGCTGTTCCTGCAGCTCATGGGGGGTGCAAGGCATCCACATGACACAGGGAATAATTGGGATCTGGGGAAAAGCAGCAGAATGAGCGCTGGAGAGCAGCCTGTGCCCTGGTCACGCTGCTGCCTTCCCACAGTGGTGCCAGGTTCCTGCGGCTGGTTCCTTCCCACACTGGCGCTAGGTGCTGTGGCTGGTTCCTTGCCACACTGGTGCCAGGTGCTGTGGCTGGTTCCTTGCCACACTGGTGCCAGGCTCCCAGGCTGGTTCTCGTCCCACAGCCGTGGTGGCTGCAGGTGAAGCGACGGCCGCGCTGGTGAACGGCGCAGGAACAGCTGCAGCTGCTGCCAGTACTGTGAGGGAACAACTTCGTTCATCTGACATCGGGAGCAAGTGTTGCTAATGAGGAGCCCGGGCTTTGGTAACCATGGCAATTCATGTTTCTGAAAATGTGAAACAAAGTCAGAGAAGGGGCCAATCCTGCTCCCCTCTCCGCTCCAAAGCGCACTTTGCTTGCCGGGGATTGCCGGAGGAACACCGGGTCCAGCAGCAGCGAGGAGCGAGCAAAGCTGGAGAGCAGGAGCAGCCTGGGGACCTCATCCACCCCTCACAGGAGGAGCCTACCTTGCTCTCAAAATACTGCCCTCCCACTGCCCACTGGAGGCCAGGCTGAGCCCCATCAGCCTGGCACAGGGCAGAGGCTTTGGCTGGTGCCAGCACTGCTTTAGCCGTGACCCCCAGCTGGGAAGGGCAGCAGCACTGCCAGCACGAGCTGCACGGTCACCTCTGCCAAGTGGCAATTCACTGTCTGCTCCTCACACTGTGTCTCTGGGGCCAGCTGGGTTCCCTATAAATTTTTATAGAAAATATAAAATGACATCTGGAAGCCTATGGCAGGCAGATAGATTCTCATTCTTCCTCTGAGCAGGGAAGAGCATTGCCCTTTCTTAATTTTTAACAAATCTCGTTGTCGAGCTCAGTGGAGAAAAAAACCTGCTAATTGGGTAATCCTGTCTCCTGTTCCAGCTGCAGAGCCATCACCAGCTCCACACATCTTTGGAGAATAAACACAAATTTCAGCCTCTGCAATGGCCACAAAGCCATTTGCAGATACAGGAGCTAAACTGCAATGCACTGAGCCTAAAGCAAAGCCAGGGTTAAGACCAAAAATATAATTTCCCAGCACAAGGCCAGTTGCAGTTCAACGAGCAGATACACCCAGGTGCATCCCTGGGTGTCAGGACATTCCACACAGGTGCCCTCAGAGGAGCCCTAAATCCAGGCTTCTCCCATTCCCCCTGGGCAGCCAGGGATTGCTGCGCTGCTGGAGAGGAGGAGCAGGCAGAGAGGAGCGTTCCGGTTGATGAGGCCTTAGGGAAATCCACTGGTAAGCGAAAATCTCTAAAGCAAGGAGGGGTTTTGCCTTAATTAAACTGCAGTGGGGCCACTGGTGCAGAAACCTGACAAAGCTTGGGGGGATTATTTCAGCTCCGGAATGTGGGAGGTGCCACAGAACCGTTGGGTTGGAGGGAGACATCTGTCCAAGGCAGCAGCGAGTGCTGGTGCCAGTGGTGGGGAGCACGTGTGCTGCTGGGGAGTGGGGACACCCAGTGAGGGAGCAGGGCTGTCAGACAGGGCAGGAAAATAAAACAAAACCTGGCAAATAGCAAAAAAATAGTAAAGCAACAAAAGTGACAGCCCATGCAGGTTTGTAACCGGAGTAAAGCTTAGAAAGAAGATGGATTAGGAGCCAAAAACCCCAAAACCCCAAGGCTATGGGGCAGCCAAGGTTTCCAGCGCTGCACAGGATGAGGCACAGCTGCTGACTCTCCTGCTGTGGCCCTGGTGCCTCCCTCAGGAGCTGTCCCAAAGGCATCAGGAGCAGGGAGGGGTTTGTATGATGCCTGTGGAGATGTGCCCCCACTGCCTGCAGGGCCAAGGTCTCCCTTCCCAAAGGATGGCCCTTGCTCTCTCAGGTTTTTCCCTACTTGCCCCATGTCCCTGCCAGCAGCACTCCTTGCTTTCTCTGCCCACCACCCTTTGCAGGATCAAGCACATGTTTTTCCCCATCTCTTCTGCCCCTCTAATCTCACTCATGTTTATAGGCTTCAGGAGGCCAGTTCTGGTGGAACAGCTTAGTTTTTTTAAATAGTCTTCTTTTTGATGAAGTTAGGGTTTGGGAAGTCCTGGTGGACTGCCTCAAAGGAAGTGTTAGGTTTATGTGCAGAACAACGAAAAAAAAAATCTCATTTTACTTTCTTTGGAACAATAATTGTGCCCTCTCTCCCCTTGGCTCCCCTCCCTTCTCATGACTAGGAAGAGAGAAAAAGTTCCTCTTGCTGCCAGTATGCATTTCCAGAGCATACTGGGAATGTCCAGTATTTCCAGCACACTGGAAATGTCCCTCCCACAAGCTGCTGTCTTTGCTGGTGCTTGGTGTGGCACTATAATTGTTCCTTTCTGGGTTTGGTCTTTGGGTTTTCTGGGTTTTTTTTTTTTTTTTGGAAAGGGGTAATTACTTTTCTTTATTTTGATCTGTTACTAATTCCCACCCATCAGACTGTCCTGGATCAACCACCATCACCTCCTGCAAAGGTGGGATCTGCCATTTTGTTCTGCTGAAGAAGGAATGGAGGAGGACCAGGAGTCCAAAGTGAAGAATCAAAGTGAAGCATCAAAGCAGAGAAGGCATCAGGAAAAAAAACTCAGTTAGGAGGAAGGCAGGGAGGGAAGGAAAGGAGACCTGGGCTTCAGCTGCAGCTCAGTAGGGCTGTTAGAGGTGAAAGCTCCTTCCTGGGCTGGACACATCCTGTCCCATGCTTGGCCAGAAAAAGAGCAAGGCTCCCAAAAAAGCATCAGCAGAGCAGCCACCCACCCTGCTCACATCTCAACGCTTCACCAACAGCTCACTCTGCTTACAGCAATGCTGTGCAGGGGCATTTCTGGCGTTACCTGCAAGGGCCTGGGAGCCACAGCAACCAGTGCTGCCTGAGGGCTTCTGCCCATCGAGGCTGGGGTCCCCCCTTGCTGTGAGTGTGAGCGAGTGACCTGTGCCAGGGACGGTGCCCCAGCCCAGGGCAGGGCTCCTGGGGCTGCTCGGAGTGTTCATCACGTTCTTACTACCCGAGCACACATTTTGGCAAGACATTCAGCCTCCCCGTGACTCACGGAGCTGACAGCTCTCAAGTACATCCCAAGGATGAATCAAAAGCGACAGAACAGGTAGTGATTTCTGCAGTCAGCCAGAGTCTCTGTGAAGAAGGTCTCAAAACTGTCTTCGTGGCCAGAGGATGCCTGTCACAGCCACTTGACCTGTAGGCAGATGGTTACTGTCTGTCTAACACTGTCTTTTGGGGCTTGATAGGCACTTCTAAAATGCAGATAGATGTTGAGCCCTCACTGGGGGAAGGGGGCAGTGCTTGGCAGCTGAATGCCAGCGTTAGGATGTGCAGGGCAGGTTGTTGGGGAGCGTGGCACGTGTCTGTTATCGGGGGCCAACTTGACAGCCCCATCTGTATTCACCCTGGGGCTGGCAGGGCAAGGTCAGAAGGGTTTGCAGAGCCTGATGGAAGAGCAGAAGTGTCACGGGGCTGATGTCACCTGCCTGTGATGTCACCACTGTCTTCTTCAGAGGAGCACTTCCAGTGATAGCAGAGCTTCTGCAGTCTGTCTGCCAGGCTGGCACTCGCTCTGTAGAGCGTAATTAAGGAAATATATTAATAGATTGGGAGCCAGGGCCTGGGCAATGTTCTTGTGTGACAGACAAATGCAGAGACAAAGCAGACGCTCCCTTCAGAAGTCCTGCAGGATGCTATTAGCAGGCACAAACTCGCATCCCATTAATGCCATTGCTGTGAGGCAGCACCGAGTCATTTACATTTTAAACGAAGCTCCCAGACCAGGACCAGCTCCAGTCCAGGATCAGCTCCAGGAAACCTGCATGACTATGTCTGCACCCAGGGAGCCTTGGGGTGTCCAGGAATAGCCTGCAAGTGAAAACAAACATTGCAAGGGCTCAGCTTTTGTGCTGATTGCAAAGCCACCCCACAGAGGTGACACAGGACAGGAACAAGAGCATGGGGGATGCTGGCAGGGTTCATCTTTGATTTTTATGAGGAAGGTGGAGTTGGTCTAAGTTGATATTCCCTCATGGGCCATTAGTGACTTAAATGTAGCCCATGGGGTGGCCAGCAGGAAGGACTCTGCCAGCTGCATTTGCAGGGACAACTCCTGCGCGTCTGCCTCACTTAAAGGAGAACATGTTGCCCATCTCCACTGAAACAGCTCTGAGAGCCCTGAAACTGCCAGTTTCCAATCCCTGGCCTTACATGATGGTCTTAACAAACTATGGCATAAATATGCCAGGCAAGGGAAGGCAGCTTTCACAAAGGATTGGGAATGTCATAAAACAGGGGATGTTTTTTTCATCGAAAGGGAGATCTACTCATTTGAATGGACAGTGCTGCAGAAACAAACTGTTCAGAGGTGTTGAGAGGGGAGGAGAGGGGCACTGCAGCCAAAAACCAAGGGGCTAATTGTGTAGAGCTGGTGAGGAGATGCCTTGGTTTGAGCCACCGGTGTGCTAATGGGGAGGTTGCTTAGCTACAGTGGCAATGGTACCTCAGCAGCCCCAGGTAGGGGAGGGAGAGCCCAGCGTAAACAGCCAGGAGGAAGAAGGGTCATTAAACTGCTCCCTAAAGACCCCTAACTAGTGCTGGCTGGAGGAAATAAATAAGGAGGAAAAGTTGGTCTGAGTGCCAGGGAGGAAGCCAAGCTGTTCAGGAGATGGCTTGTCTGCTGCCTGAAACCAGCTCTTGTCGCTGATTTCAGCTGGAGACTTTTCCGTAGCATGGTCTCAGCCCTCGAGCATTCCTGGCTTTTTTGTCTCTCTTCCACTTTCCCATTTAATTCCTTCTTTTTGGAGGCGAAGGCTGAGGGCTGTGGTGCGAGGGGGCCGAGGTGCAGCCGGGGAGCAGAAGGGTGCCCGGGGAATTTAATTCCTTCTCCTTGGAGAATTTAATTCCCTCTTCTTTTTGGAGGCGAAGGCTGAGGGCTGTGGTGCGAGGGGGCCGAGGTGCAGCCGGGGAGCAGAAGGGTGCCCAGGGATGGGAGCACACGAGTTGTCCCTTCACGTGTGCCTCAGGCCTCGCAGGAAGGGCAGCCAGGTGGCTTTGTGTGACCTTTCCTCTGTGGGCAAACATCCCCCAAGCTGACCTGAGCCTGCAGCCTGTGGCACACGCTCACAGAACATCACCAGCGAAGCTCTGCCTGTGTCCTGGTCCTGTCCGGCAGGGAGAAAATCACGGTGAGTGGCACCGACAGCACCGGCTCTAAACAACAGTTAGGAGGAGAATTATTTTAATGAATACATTTCCTTTCAATTGTACGCGAATAGCGAGATCCCATTAGAACGGGGAAGCAATTAAAGCTAATAAAGATGAACACGCAGCACCGGGCGCATGTGGAATAACAAACAGCGAACAAAGGATTCAGGAGAGAGCTGACTCTAATCCAAATAAATGAGCGGCGATGAAAGGGAAAGCAGCTCGGCTCTCCTGCCGTGAGACACACGCTTCCTCCCCGCCGGCTCCCTGCCCGGCTTCACCTCAGAGGCAGGGAAAGCCATCCTCGGGATCAGGATCGGGCCTGGAGGCAGCTGCTCAGTGGGATGGTCCCTGCCGTGCCGCGCCGCTTGCCACGGGGCTGGAGGGGTGGCCTTGCCCCCTGGATTTTGCTCCCATCCTGCTGGATTTTGCATGAAGGTGGCAAGTGGCCCCAGCTGGGGCAAGAGAGCTCAGCAGAATTTGGTGAGGCTGCAGTGGAGAGAAGGGGCTGGACTAGGAGGGTGCAGGAGCACATAAAGTTGTGCCATTCCCTGACTTGTATTTGATTATTGGTTGTGACTGTCCACCAAAATTAACAGCCCTGAAGACAACAGGCTCGTGATGAGCCCGAAACTATCAGTGCTATGGTGAGGTGAAGCATGGAGGAAATAATAGCCTCTTACAATGGTGTATTTACACAGTAGGCTCACAGGAAAATTGGGTAAACTGATAATTACCCAAGGATATTATTGGCTTTGGCAGAGTTAATAATAATTAGTACTTCTCCTTTTCCAGGCTACTTACAGGAGAGACCTTTTATAATCCGCAGAATACAAAGGACCCAAACCACCAAGAACTGCTTCCACGTGTGGCTTTGGAAAAAAAAACACACGGACTATTTCAGCTGGCAGGCTCCAAGGGTGAAAATCACACAAAAGACACTGGGGAGCCAGACTGAGAAATAATAATAACACTAGTAATAATAACAACAGTAACAATAATAATAATAATAATAATAATAATAATAATAATAATAATAATAAACTATTTTCTGTATTTGAAGAAAACCTTGTGTCAGGACTGCATTTTCCCCAGTCTATCTCATGCAGCCAAGCCAGCAATAAACCCAGAGCTGACACTTGACAGATTCGTGGGATGCTGGAAGCTGCCCTGCTGTTCCTCTCCCGGCGCTGGCAGCTCCTGGTTTGCTTTCTAGCTGTTGCCTTCCGTGGCAGCACAGCACTTGCTCTCTCCAGAAAGCAGATATTATCCGTCACATCTCCTGCTTGCAGAATCTCCCCAGTGCCCGTGAGACAGCAGCTCTGCACCACCAAGTGCCCGGGGCTGCGGTGCCGTGGCCAAGGATGCTGTCACCGCTGCCTGCCTGCGCCCAGCCTGCTCAGCAGCACTGAGGGGACCCTGCCCTCCCTGCTGCCCCAGCCTGCTCTGCTGCTGCCCCCCAGGAGCAGCCTTTTCTGGGTCAGCGCCGCTTGACAGTTTGGGTTAAACGGGGTGAATTTGTTTTGAGACTGGCTGCAAGAGCAGTGTGTGTGTGCCCCACCAGCCCACGGCCTCCCGGCTTGCTGCTGCCCGGGGAGGGGAGGTGTGGGGTGAGAGGGATCAGCCGGGTGATAAGTACTCAAAATCGATGTGTGTGATCAGCCGTGTGAGCACATCGCCCCAGCCCAGCGCTGGGAGGGATGGCGGAGGAGGACTCCCGATTTCGGCACGCCAGCCTCCATCCTGCTCAGCTGCCAGGGCAATCGCCTCCCCTGGGTCCCCCAGCTCCGGGTGAGCCCAAACCCCAGCAGCTCTTAAGACATCCCTGAGGCATAGCTTTGCCTGTCACTCTTGCAGCTCCACCTCTCATTCCCACTTTTTTCTCCCCACATTGCACCCAGCCCTGCCCTTGCAGAGCCCTCTGTGCCACTGCCCTTCTGCCCCCTGCCCTGCCTGCGACAGCCACATCCCTGGCACGCAGGATCTTGGCTGTCTCTCCTGCTGTGGGCAGCCTTCAAATGCTCAGAAATCACCAGTGAAATCCCCCCCTGTCCCAAGCTGGCCCATAAATCACGGCATTATAAAAATAAAACTGTTTTGTGCGTGCATGCACATTTCAGGTTGCCTTTTAAACCTGAACTTGTTTCTCACACGTTGGCAGAAGAACAGAGGGGAGCTGGAGTCAAAAGCCAAGCTTGAAAAATAAACGCATACTTCTCTCTTGCTGCTTGTGAAGGGCTCCCAGAGGAAAACAGAGAAAAACAGGGCAGGAAGAGGCCCCGGAGGGGTCAGTGTGCCCATTCCCTGAAGCAAGGGCGAGCTCTTCCCCGCAGGCATCAGGCTGGTTTGTGCCCAGCGACTGGGGTGGTGGGAGCGCCAGCTCGGTGCCCGCAGTCCATCATTTCCACTGCCCTCCCAATTTTTCCCTTTCTCCCTTTTCCACCCAGTTTTCCCTGCTTTCCTGTGGCCCCATGTCCACCCCCCATGTCTGTCCCGTGTCCCTGCAGGGCTGCAGCGCTGCTCTGGTGCCACGCCCTGCCTCGGCCATGCCACGTGTGCTCTGCTCCTGCATGAGCCACCCAAGGAAGAGACTGAAAACTGTGCTGTCTTAAGCCACAGTTTAACATAATTAGACATCCTGGCTTGAGGGCAGTAATTACTTTTGTAATCCTTAAACATATCTTTAAAAAAAAGTAATTGCCTCCCAATTCAATACCTTTCAAAAAATCCTTTTAAACAGCGCTGCCTCCTTCAAACACAACTCAGTCAACAGTAATTACAATAAATTATTCTGAGTTCTAAAAAACATATAGGAATTAATCTATATGTGCAAACTGCTAAGCAGTTGTGTTTACCCTTCCCTCCTGCCAGCTGGGTGCTTCCCAGCTCCCTGGCTGCAGCCCTGCCCTGGTTGGGCTCCCATCCTTGGGATCCAGCAAAGCCTCTGCCTGCCCTCAGCAGGGCCAGATCTGCACAAAGCTCACCCCATCGGGTTTGGGCTGGACACAGCAGCAGCCAGCTGTAACTGGCACTTCGCAGCCTTGCTGCATTTCAGAGCCAAGCCATGGGCAGGCATCACCAAAATTACCAACTTTTTAGGCATAACTTTGCTCTAACCTGTGAGGCAAAGGTGGCACGAGTGCTGGCCAATGGATTTGATCTTCAGCTGGGAAAAATAAAGCATAATTCTGCTGAAGTCAAAGGCGAGATCATGATTCACAGCAGCTGAGAATCTGGCCAACAGTGTCAGCAGCACGACAATAACGTAATGTTTTCATTATGCATTGTTTTTTTCCAAATACTTAAAAAATTATCTAGGAATTACTCACACATCCAGTAATAGTTACCAGTCTTGGGTGGTTAGGCGAAGGTTTCTTGAGACAGGGATGGGATTGAAACAGCTTTAGCTATCGCCTCTCATGCTCTGTGCACTCCTCCTATCACTTCTGCTCTCCTCCTCCTCTGTGTACACAGTCCAGTAACCTCTTCCTGACAATCTCCAGATCCACAAAATTGCTCAGTTGGAATTTTGCAGTAAATAGAAAATTGCTTTGCTCCTTTCTCTCAGGACAGCGCAGAAAATGAATCCAAATGAAAAAGCAAGTAGTGTGTATCTGGTAGACATAAACAGCACAAGAAAGGCAATTCTGTTTTCCAGCCCTGCTGCAGAGCAAATGACCTTGGAAATAATAAAAAGCCTGGGGCCTGAGCCTGCTGCAGAGCAGCATGAGCCTTTATTTGGGGAAAGGCTGGAAAGGAAAACCTGGAGGAATGGATATGTCGATGTGCGAGTCTCTACCAGCTGAAATGTCTTTGCATGTGTCCACAGCTCACAGCAGGAAGAGGACAGAGCTCATTAGTCCTTTCAGCCTCACCTGGTGCTCCTGGGATGCTTTGCCCAAACCATCTCCCTCTCCTCTGCCAGCTGCCCACAGTGTGCCTTTCCCAGTTTGGAATGCCTTTCCCTGGCTGGGGTGGTGGGATGATGGCACGTGGCCAGGGGTGAGCAGCCCTCCCGACACCACATTCAGTCATCCCTGCAAACATTTGTAAATGATGAAAGCCTGGTGAGGAGATCAGGGTAATTCATGGCTGTGGGAGGAAGGACGGGATACATTTATAGTTCTAATTACACATCAAACCAGTGCACCAAAACATGACCAAGGAGGAGGCATCTGCTGGGCCTCAGTGGCATCGCCCACATCCACCTGTGGCACTCAGCAGCGAGAGCTCCATGAGTGCTCATGGAGAGGTCAGGAGAGAACTGAGGAGAGGGAATGAGAGGTTGAACCTGGGAGTAGTTTGTGTCAGAGGGAAAAGCTGCTTTTGCTTGTGGGGCTGCCAAGGGGATGGTGCTGTTCAGAGCACACCCACAGCCTGGCTCTGTGCTGGATCCAGCAGCGCGGGCCAGGTCACTGTGTGCTGTGAGCCGTGTGCTTTTTGATTCCCACATTTCTTCAGAAAGAAGGAAATAAATAAATAAATAATATTTTTTTTTAAGTCCATGGAGGCAGCCAGCAGAAAATATGTGCTTAAAAAAAAAATAGGTTCCTGGATAAGAGCAAAAGGGCAGCATGTGCAGCTCTGCTTGGCACGGTTTGCTTGGTGCTGGGGACGCTGTGCCTGCCCGCACTGGAGCAGATCAGCAGCTCTGCAGGGACAGCACGGGGGTGCCAGGACAGCTTCACCCCCTGCAACTCCCCCAGCGCTTCTTTGCCCACCCATTTATCCAGAACAGAGGACTGAAAGCAATTTGTAATTCCAAGAAAGGCCTTTGAACTGTAATAATCCCAATATTTGCTCTGGTACTGCTGCTTCTTTAGCCCCAGCTGCTCTCAGGCAGAGCAGGGTGTTGGATCTGCAGCGGTGGAGCCAAATGGAGGCCGGGCTGCTGGGACAGTTGAGCGAGTGCAGCTTGCCTGGCTGTGAGCAAACGACAGGCTTAGGTTTCACTGAGGATGGAAGGGGCAAAGCAGTTACCCACGGGGTCTGCAGAGCTGAGAAATGCCCCGTGACCCATGCGTGTATCTCCCGGAGTGGTGGCTCCCTAAATCTCAGAGCTTGTTAACTCAGATGCATTTTTATTTTCTAGCAAACTGTTTAATCTGAGCTTCAGAGGTGCAGCTTGCCCCCGCAGAAAGCAGTGAAACGACGAGGGGGGGAAAGGGAGAAGTAAATCCCACCTGTTTCCTGTTTTTATTTCCCCCACCCCCATCTTTCTGTATTTTCTTAGTGTTCCCTGGTTGTTTGGGAGCTCCTGCAACTTGTCCAGAAATACCTCTGCTAGCTCAGTGGCATTTTGGAGCCCAGGAATTTAAGGAGGGCTTAGAAATTCCTAGCGCAACTTTCAACTGACTAAATGTGGGTGAAGGCAGCCTGCTGCTTTTTCAATCAGCATTTCTCTTTTGTGTCTCCCTTCCCCTCTCCTGACCTCTCCCTTGTCCCCCTCATGCCCAGGAGCTGTGGTACCCAGCTTGTCTCCTCCTGCCCCGTGTCCATTTGGCGCACAAGTGTGGTGGTGGCAGTGAGATCCAAACATTCCCTCAGACAAATCCTATGAGCAGCTCTGCAGACTTCCGTATCTCTGATGGGGTTTGGGGGACAAAATTCCACTGTATCGCACTGTAGTGGAGAAATCCCTGAATGTGGGACTGGTCTGAAGACATCAGCTGGGAGATACAAGTTTCATCTGATATTCCCAGCAGTGCTGGGATGGTGCTTCGCTATCCATCATGTCATGAGAGCAGCACTCAGTTTGGGACAGGAATTTCCTAAGCTCTGCACGTCTCAGTCAGAAGCAGCCAAATTTCCCCGTTAGAAAGATTCCCTAAGAAAACAGCCAGGATGGAAAACCACCCCATGAAAGCATGGATCACCTTCCCTGCACCAGCCATCTCTACCTCCGCTGCCAGGCTTAGCAACGCGGCCAGAAAAATGTTTGTGAGATGCTGCCCCGCTACCTAGAAACCCTTACACATCTCCGATATGATCTGCACCGCTCGCCTCACAATGCACCAATATATTTTAACTACAACCCGAAATGTTGCAAAAGAACCTTTTGAGTAAGTCTCTTTGGTGCAATACAGATACGTCAAGGCTGATTGTTATTGTACATGTCAGGGCTGTTGAAGTGCAGGATAAAGAAGGCCATTGTGCTCCCACGGAGGGGACAGCTCGGATGATTAATGACTGCTCCCTCAATTCTCCGAAGAAGAGATGGAAGTCGGATAAGGCCTCCGCTGGCGGTAGGGGCAGAGCACCAGAAGACATACCCAGAGTGAAGAAAAGATGCCGGGGCTCCGCATGGAGGGGCAGGATCAATAGGCAGCAGCCTGCCGGAGCGCCGGCGGCTCGCGGCTTGCAGCGGGAGCGGGGAGCTGCTGCCTAACACTGGAGCTTGTGTTCACTGCTCTCACCTCCTTTCCTAATCCAGCCTTTTTTCTCACTGCTTTTCTGCCTCTGAAAGTGGCTCTTGGGAAGGCAGATTGCTGCCCATTGAGTAAGGCAAATGGCAAAAATCAGGGAAATTGCAAATTGATCTTTGCCGAACACACACGGTGACTTTGTTACCCACTTTTTGAGCCTCGGCGCAAATACCTCCCGGGCTAATTCTAAGGCGTGCCAAAGTAAATTACATTTAGTTTGCCTTAAATAAACAATGACTCTTCCAGGAAAGGTTTGTCTCTTCTGGGCACTTGCATCATTTATCATTGCTCCACTGTTTTGAGTTGGCTGCCCTTTTAGGGTGAGATGTCTCTTGGTTTTAGTGTGTGCACAACCATAGAGAGGACAAGGTCTTACCCCAAGAAAAATGTACTGAGAAGATGTCATTAAAGCTAATGAGAGTCCAGGCAGCTGCAGCTCATTAGAGAGTGCCTGGGGCCAATTGTAACTGAGACCTTTAAATATACATCATAGTCAAATAAACAACATCATATTCGATCTGCAAAGTCTCTATCAGTTCCTGCCCAGTCCTTATCACCAGCCCTACATTTTGCTGAGAAAATGTTCCCTGTTCAATAACAAGCCCAGAAGCAAGTGAGACCATCACACTTAGGAGTGATGTGCTGAGAAATGAGCACAGAGGAGGGGGGTCCCTTCTCCTGAAATCTAAATTTGAAATTAATTTATTGCAAGGGTAGAAGACACTATGGGCACAAACTCTCCACCCTGCCCGCAGGACAACATGGAAAACGGGTCGAAGAAACTGCAAAGATGCTGAAGACCAGCACATTTTAAACAGTGAGTGAGCAATTAGTTTTTCTCTGGTTCCTTTCTCTGTCTTCAGGACATGACTTTACCGTAAAAGAAAATGAGAGGTTTCTGACACTACTTTACATTTGTTGTCGTTACGAAGCATTTAGTGAGGAATTACAGATTTACAAGCGTGGGGATTTCCTTCTCAATCAGCAGAGCTCCCAGAGGGGCTTCCCATCACCCCCCTTCCCCCGCGGGCAGGAGCCCCCGGGCTGCACCATGGGCAGCCTGTGGCTTCCTCCTGTCCTCGCCCCACGTGTGATTATTAAGTTCTTATCGCAATAAGGAGTCACTGACACCGGGCTGCTTTCCAGGGAATGCTGCTCCCTTAATAGGCCATTATATCTCGGTAATAAGGGCTAAACTCTTCTGGGGGTATTTAATCATGAATTAAGTAAAATAACACCACCGATCCTGCCTTTCTCCCAGCCCTCACTAAGGGGGGTGATGCTGTCCATGGATCCTGTTCAGTGCTGCCTCTGGGGCTGATGCAGGGTGTGCACAGCACTGCCAGAGGGGTGCAATGCCCCTCAAGCTGTCAGGGCCGTGTCTGCGTGCCCATAAACAACACAGATAATAAAACAAATTGGGACAGGCTGTGGCTGGGTTCATTGACTCCAAGGCCTGGCTCCCACATGAGGTCTCTGCACCCTCACTTGACAAGGGGCGTCTCCAGTTCCCGTCGTGCCGGGGCCTGGGAACTTGGTGGCTCTCACTGTGGGTATCTGCCTGCTTAGGGCACAGTGTCACGGGCAGGATCATCCCTGTGACAGAGCTGTGAAGGCAGCACAGACACCCACCTTGGTGGGAACTGATATATTTGGGTAGCTGAATCCCACCCTCTGTAGCTACACCATGGAGTAGGTGCTGGCCTGGCTGGATCAAACCCGGAGTCCCAGGTGTTGCCTGGCTGTTGGCCACAGCTTGTCCAGAGAGGCTGAAGCCAAGCAGCATGAACCATATCACTTCCAGGGTATCCACACCTCACAGCATCCCAGATGGGACCATGCCCTCCCTGTCACCCAGGATGGGTCCCTGTCCCACGCCACTCCAAGTCATGTTTAGCAGAGTCACGTTAGCACAGCTGTGCTAACAATTTCCCACTCCCTGGCACTGTTTTGTTCATCGCTGTGGACGTGACCATAGTGACCTGCAAGAGCTGGCCTGAGCCTGGGGTTGTCACTGCCTGCCTGGGGCTGCTGTACCTTCTGCATTTGTGGGAATCAAACCATGGGCCCATCTCTGCCCCACCAAGAGAGCTCTGGATCCTGGGATGGGAGAACTTTCCACCACGGGAGCTTGCAATGTATTCTCCTACCATGGCTTGCAAGGTCGTCTCATAGCACAGAGGTTTGTGAGGTGGCTTCCCACCATGGGAGCTTGCAAGGTGGATGGTGAGCTCTCACTTTCATCCCCTTGATGACACTGAAACACAGGATTAGGACACCGAGTGAGGGAGGGATGGCAGCCCAGAGAAGGAGGATCTCCAGCACCAGCTCTGCCAGGGAAGGTGCATTGTGGAATGGAGCCAGGGCAGAGCAGCCCTATCCTGCCCAGAAAAAGGAGCAGTTCCCTGCTTGCTGTCCCCACGGGACCTGGTTTGCCACTGGGTTACCCTGATCCTATAGGGACCTTGTCCAGATGAAGTCCTGCAGTCCCTGCTGCAGCCAGCCTCACGTAGTGCAACAGGCACCAGCAGAGCCAGGGCACGACACCCTCCTGGTGCCCTGCCCTGGGGCAACAGAGCTGCCAGTGCTCCTGCAGCTGTGCCAGTGAGGCACAACTCCGTCCCCTGGCAGCAGGGACACTGAGGGTGCTGCTGCTGGTGTCCTGTTGTGTTCCCAGCCCTCATCAGAGGCACGGCTCTGCTGGTCTGACAAAGCCCTGCAGACACACGGCTGCTTTGAAATGGGGGACACAGCACTTGAGCTTCACTTGGCGTCAAAGCCAGTCTGGTAACAGCGATGCAAACCTTCCACAGACACCCCCAGCACCTCCCCACACCAGGTATACTGATTTAATTTGCACCTGTGCATTTCTTGGCACAGCCCAACCTGCAGCAAGCCAGGAGTAAATTCAGTTAGGAGATTTCTGGCACAAAGCTGCCCCAGCTGAGCTAAGCCAGCATGAAACAACAGGAGTTCAGAGGGTTCAGACTTATGTGCAGCCCAAACTCGGGATGTAGCTACAACCCTGCCCTGAGAGCAGGAGAGAACAGGAGGTGTTTGGGGTGAAGGGTTTTGCTGTGGCTCGGGCTGTAGCTACAACCCTGCCCTGAGATGGCAGGAGAGAACAGGAGGTGTTTGGGGTGAAGGGTTTTGCTGTGGGTAATTTATGTCACCTCAGAGCAGCTCTTTGCTGATACTGAGTGCCCAAGGACGAGGCTCTGGATCATACCTGGCTGCCCCTATCCTCCCTCCTCTGCCAACACCCTGATGTCACTTAGGGGTTCCCCCTTCTACCCTCCCCAGACCCTAAAGCATTCTGGAACATGCCCTGGAGCCATCCCACTGCCGACCTCTGCTCAGGCAATGGGGACCTATGAGCAGGATGTTGATGCTTATACTTGAGGTTTTTTGCTCAGTTCCTTTCT
The DNA here is from genome assembly GCF_017590055.1 of Onychostruthus taczanowskii. Lineage (NCBI taxonomy): Eukaryota > Metazoa > Chordata > Aves > Passeriformes > Passeridae > Onychostruthus > Onychostruthus taczanowskii. The sequence continues at coordinate 8,336,173 of NW_024499684.1, forward strand.
AATCCGAATTTTCAATTGCTCATAACTTATGTCATTTGGGCTGGAATTTTCCAGACGTGATCTCCCCTGCAAAGGTGGCTCTTTCCTTTTCCTTTTATTTTCTTTTCTTTTTTTTTTTTTTTAACCAAGGAAGAGCATTCAGTCAAATGGTCTGGCCATGTCCATTTTCTTTTTTTTTTTTTTCAGTAAACACAGACTTTTCTCATTACATATTAAAATTATAGTTATAGAGTCACCTTTCCTGCTGCAGGGTCAGTGGGGAGCAGGCCTCTGGCCGACCGCCGGGAGCTGGCGTGCGGAGGGGGATCCTGCTGTCCAACCCAGCTCAGTTTTCCTCAGCTCACCCAAACACTGACCCTCCCCAGAGCCCTTCAGGTGCCCCAGGAAACCTGAATTACGACCCTTAAAGAAGACATTTTGCCCAAGAGCGGAGCAATACGTGTTCCTACTTCAGTGTTTGGTTTCCTGCAGCAGGCTGGAGGCAGGTCGGGTGGGGGCCAGGCTGCTCTCAGCAGGAGCCTTGTGTGGGTTCAAGTTCAAAACCCCTTTTCCTTCCAGACTTTCCAAAAGCACCGATTTACAAGTAGGGCTGGGAAGCATACATTTGCAGGTATTTCTGACATATTTACGCTGTTGCCCCCTGTCTTCTCTCTGTTGTGAGGATCTGGGGGATGGTCCCCACCACTGAAGGATGACATCCCCCCTTGGCTCAGGATCCCAGCAGCGGGAACAGGCAGCGCACACATCCAACGCCGTGGCAGTTTTCCTTGTTCCTCCCTTCCTTGTGGTAGCAAAGGGGTTAAAGCCGACAGGATGGATCCCAGGGGGCTGTTGGGGGGCCATGGCTGTGCAGAGCAGGGCGGAAGCCGCTCCCCCCTCTCTGCTGCTGCTCGCCATGATGTCACCTCCCTGCTCTCCCCAAGGAAGCGTTAAACGAGCCCGAGCGCTAATGGGGCAGTGGGGCCAGGCCGTGCAGGTGGGCAGCACCTGGCAGGGGGTGCCCGTGGCTGCAGCTGACAGAGGACCCCAGCCACAGCACAGCCCCCTCCAGGGCTACGTGCCACCTCCTGGCTGCTGAAATGCCTTGGAGAAGCCGGGGGTGAGACGAGTCGCTCCGCTCCCCATGCCCTCCTGATGCCTGACGGGAATCTGGAGCAGGCGAAGGCTGGAGAAAAATCCCCATTACATTTTCCAGGGATTAAGAGGTCAGCTGACAGTGCAGGGATCATCCAGGCTCTCTTTGGGGTGAGGTGGACCACAGAGCATCCCTGCTGTGCCTCCTCATCCCCATCCCATCCTGACAGCAGATGCGAGTCCAGCTTGCACCCTCATGCAAGAGAAATCCCTTTCTGCAGCCCTTCTCCTCTGCAGAGAAGAAAGGCGTGCAAAGGAGGCTCCTATGTTTCTCCAATTAATGTAATTAAGAGAATTAAACTTTTGGAGAGAGTGAGTTTTTCATTTTCTTTTTATTTGATTAGGGAAATTCCCAGTGCACACTCTGTGCAAATGAAACCCAGGCTCCTTTCCGTTGTTCGGCAGCCCCGGGAGAACACGTTACCTTTCAATCTCGCACTCTAATGTGTTTAGAGTTAAAATCCCCCCGCCCCAGGCGAGCAAAGGAAGGATCCCAGAGCCTTGATTAAAGCACGGCTTCCTGAGCAAGGATGTGCATGTGGAGCTGCTGGGCTTGCAGTGTGCCCTGCCCAGCCAGATGAGCCCATGAGCACCAAGAGATGCCACGACATCCACGACATTCCAGTTTTCTGGTGGTAAGTCCAGGGTTGTGCAATAAAAGCCAGGGAAAAGCACAGCAGCCCGGGGATGGGGTGGCTGGTCCCCACATTTCTTTAGAGGCCTGTCCTGGCCAGCTTGCCCACGTGAATTCCAGTGCCGTGGCCCCATCAGGTGGTTTAGCACATAATACTGAAAAGCAATTATTTTTGGCAGCTTGAATATTAAAACCTCTTCTCCAGAAGACTGTATTTAGCTATCAAGGTTACTGAAAAATAAAACATGAGTAAAAGTCTTTGTGCAATCCTGCCATGAGGCCTCAGGTACTTATATTATCCCACAAGCACTTCAAAATTACAAGCCAGCTCCCCAAAATGAAATGGGCTTAAAAATCAATAAGAATAAAAAAATACATTATGACTTTTAATTTTTCTTCAGCTTTCTGAGCATTTTGGGCACACAGGGGACATGTTAGACATTAATGAAAGCTGCTTTTCTCATCTAAACACAATTTCAGGTGGTCATAACTTTGAAAACCATGGAGACATCACTGGGTCTGCGGCAGGTACAGACCTGGACAGGGAAGAGAAATCAAAAAACTGGGGCAAAATGGCTCCTTTAGCACCACTGGGGCTTCCCACAGTTTCTTGTAGCGGGAAGTGTGTCTACAAAGAGCCAAAACCTGCTCTTTTAAAGTTTTTTTCTCCCCCAGCAAAAATCTGCTGACCCAAAGTCTGGCTTTCTGGTTCCTCCCATTTAGCATAATGGATTGGAGATAGAGCTCCAGGAGCGCCGTCTGGGGTGGGAGGAAACCACAGGACGGCTCGGGAGGCGGCGCAGGGCCGTCGTAGCCGCGCCGACGTGAGCACAGGTGGCCCAAGAGCGGGCTGGAGGTGAGGCTTGGATTTCCCAGTGTTTGGCTCCTCTCCAGTAAAAACGTTAGAGATCCGTGGCAGAAGATGAACGGGGTTATCTGGATTTAGCAGGAGGCGTTGCCTTCCTTTTCACCTCCAAGAGAGGAGTGGGAATGGCTCCCTGCGGCCAGGAGGAAAACTTGAAGCTTTAAAGCCCATCAGGTTTCTGGGCTCACAACGAGCTCTTCTGATTATATCTTTTTTTTCTTTTTGATTAGGTGAAATATTTTTCTCTGTTAATCTCTAATTCCTCCAGATTTCCCAAGGGTCATCCAGAGGAGAGAAACTGGAGAGGGGAGGAGGGAAAGGTTGGGCACTGTCATGTTGGGAAAATGGCACAGGAGAAAATTTATGGATGCTTTTCCAGATCCTCAGCTCTGTAAATAACCATAAGGGCAGTGACTTGCTTTTGACAATCCACAGGTGTCCTCGACACGTGATTTTGGAGAAGAAAAGCACCCACAGCCATCACCCAGGGACCAGCTGCCCATCACCACAGCGCTGGCAAACATCCACTTTGGGAGGAGAACGAGCATTTCTGGCTGCAGCAGCAACGACGCCATAAAACACCACGAACTGCTGCTTGCAGGCTTCTCCCACCACTGCTCGGAGCATCTGTGGAAGGGAAAACTTCCCAGCGTAACATCCACAACCTCTTAAGTAAATAGTCTTTAATGTTGCACTAAAGGGTTGTAGTCTTAATATGTAAAATCTGTTTCGCTTTTTTAATTCTTGGATCGTGCTGTGGAAAGTCCTCCAGAAGTTGCCTGTTGGCTTTTTTCCCCTAGCCTTTGGTCTCGGAGGAGCTGCGGGCAGGAACGCGCTCCCGCAGAGCCCGGGGCCAGCGGGAGATGCCCTGAAGGTGGCAGCAGGGCCATGGGGCTGCGACAGCGGGGGACAGCGCCGCCGCCACCGCGCTCCGATAACGCCGCTTGCAGCGAGTATCTTCGCTTTCAAGAGGAAAGGAAACAAAAAAAAAAAAAAAAAAAAAAAAGGGTGTGGAGCTCTTTTGTAAGAAATGCCGGAGCGCTGCTCTCCGCAGCTGCAACTTTCTGCCACATCAGGGTGGAGCAAATCACACCCGCTCGCTGCAATCTGCCGGGATGCTAAAGGCTCATCAGACCCTCGCAGCTGGGTCCTGCTCGCTGAGTGGCAGCTGGGCCTTTTTAACGAGGCACGAAGGGTGGGGTGGGCTTCCCCGACGGCTCTGGGTGCTGCCGGCTTCAGGCTGAGGGAGTTATTTTAAGGTTTCTTCATTTCCTTGTGCTTGTAGCGCTTGGAATGCAGGCTCATCGCTGGTCTGTGGCTGCTCCACTGATGGCATGAAGGCAAGTGTGAGATGGAGCCAGTACCCATTTGGCTCCTGATGGGGTTGTGTGTGTTCTGGTGCTGATGGGGTCTGCTGGGTGCTGTGGAAATACATAAATAAAAGAAAAAGCAATCTTTTCCCCAAGTTCTCTTGAATTAGGGAGGCTGAAGCACCATCAGTGAATGACAAGCTGTGGCTGGGAGAGGCACAAACAGGCACATGGGGAGAGCACCAAGAGGAGGAGGTTGGGGTGCTGTACCTGTGTTTTTGTTTAGACTAGAAGAGCTGCAGCTGAGCTTGTCTCCTGCCCAAACTGGGGAAGCTCAGAAGAGACCAGCCCTGCCAGGAATGAGGATGTGTGAGGGGGAGCAGCAGCCCTGGTGGTGAGGGAGGGGACTGTGGCAGGGCAGGCAGGAGGAGAGTGGTAGCACCTGTGGGGAAAATACCCAACCTCAGCCATGGGGCTGCAGGGCAATAGGAGGGTTTGACCCACCACAGTGGAAAAGCAGGTGTGGGAAGGTGGCAGTGAAGGCAAGGAACGTGGGTGAGTCTGAGCAGTAGGGTTGAAATCATCATCCTGCAGTGCTCTGACCTTCATCTCCATCTTGCAGCTGAGGGACCTTCCCCATGGCCAGAAACACTCAGGCTGTGCAGGCAGAGCAGCTCTGCCCCCTCCACTTCTGTGTAGAAGCACTGGTCAGGAGACAAAGGAGCCTTTGGGCCCACAAATCCCAAGGTAAGGAGCCTGGGTGGTATCAATGGCCCTAGAGCTGGCTGATGGAGTGGGGATGATGCAGGGATGCAAGGGAAGGGGATGGGTCCTGGGACCTAAACATCCATGTCTCGGGGGACAGTAGCTGTACAAAGAGAGCTCTGTGTGCCGGCAGGAAGGACAGAGCCTGCAGACAGACTGGGGAGGAGGGGGCTGAGCTCATGTAAACACTTGAAGGTAAGAGATGCTGGGCAGAGGCGCGGAGCACGCGCCGGCAGGCGGCCGGTGACAGCTCCGGATGTCAGCACACAGGCACAGGGGCTTCAAAGGAGAAGACAGGGAAGCAGCACGTCTGGCTGAGGTGGGAGGTGGGCTTGTGGCAGTGTTGCTGCAGTGGAAGAACATGGAGATGGGATGTTGGGAGTACGTGGCTGCACGTGAGCACAAAGCCCCGGTGCCGCCACGCCCAGCGCCAGCGCGTTTGAGCAGTTGTGCCTCTGGTTCAGCTCCAGCCCAGGATATGTGATGGCTTTCCTAACCCCACTACAGAGGACAGGCTTGTGAGTTGCCACCGTGCCTCTGACCTGTGGCACACTGGCCTTGTGCTTTGCAGCAAGTGCCACAGTGAGAGCACCCGAGCACACAGGGGTCTGCAGTCCCCTCTTGGGGATGGGCCCGGCAGCAACGCACCCACTGCCCTGCCAGCGTCACCCGTGTCCCTGCGGCTGCTGGCAGAGCCCAAGCAGCACCGTGCTCTTGCTCAGACAAGATCTTTCTGTGCAGGTACAGCTATGATGACATCCTTGGTGCCTGCCCTGGTGTCAGCATCCCTGGGGCCCCTGTGAGTCAGCACTCAGTCCCCTCTGCCTGGAGCGCTGCCAGCCCCTGAGCAATGATTTCCAGCGCATGCGGCCAGGTTGTGTGTCAGGAGGATTAATGACAGAGGCTTCTCAGGACTTTGAGATCTGGGTCTAATTTAAAACCAAAACAAAACTTAGAATTTTAGGAGCAGGGGAGTTGCTGTCCTGGGGCAAGCCTGGGATGCAGCTCGTCGCATATCCGATCTTGCAGAAACATGTGCCAGGACCTTCAGAGAAGGTACAAGCAAACACCTGGTACACAGGAAAAACCCAGCCTCCCAGGGGTGCTTTCTTCTTTGTCTTTTGCTATTAGTCATTAGCTTATGCTCCGAAGCACATGGCCTTATCTTCCCTCCAGGCATCTTCCTTTTATCTACCTTGACTCATGGAGCTACAGAATCTTCTATTAGCTGCGTAAATGTCAGATCTTCTTTAAAATCTTACAAAACTCTCTGCCTCGCTCTATCTTACGGCAGTGAGTACCACATATAAATCATGTGCTGGTGTAAAAATGAGTTTCTTATCAGTTTTTAGCTCTTTGGATTTCACCGTCTGTCCCAGCAGAGCTTTCACTGCTGCATGAGGGATGGACACTGGATGAAGAGTGAGCTGGATGCCAAGATGAACTCTGGTCTTCCCTGACTTTTTCTGGTAAAGGGCTTAAAGCTGGTAACTGGAAGAGTTTAACATCAAAACTCCTCTGCAAACAGTCTTCAGCAACTTTCCTGCTGGAAAGAGGGGCTGGCAGTGGAGCAGCTCTGCATGCCAGAGGGATGGGAAGTTCAGGCTGAAGATGTCTCCCAAGGCAAAGGCTTGGGGTTGTGCCAGGTTGTGGGAGGTGGAGGTTTGGGAAAGGGCTGCAGGGCTTAGCCAAGGACCAAAGGAAATGTGGAACAGGGGAACGTTTGTCTTGATTTAATTTGACACTTAAACTGAAAGAGTGTGATTTGTAGCTGTGCACATTTAAAAAGCTCCTCGAGATAGGGAAGTGGAGGCAATAGCAGGTTTGGATGCCAGATCAGATAAGACCCTGTGGGTAATGCCTTTACCTTACTCATTTTTATTCAGATTTGTCTCCACGCTCCTTAAAAAACCCAATTGCTTGAAATTCTCCACTGCTGACTCTATTTCCAATATCTCCTTAACTGTGAAGCACCTGAACCCGATGTGACATTTACTGTTGTGTTGCCTTAGCCTGGGGCAGCTCTGCCTGGCCCTGCTTTCACGTGCCCAAAGACAGTTTGGTGTCCTGGTCTCTGCTGAACACCAAGCTCTGTGTTGTGATGTATTTGAGCAGCTTGGACTGGGAGACTTGATGGGACAGAGCCCCAGAGGTGATGGAAGGAGGTCCTGGAGGCCTTACTCCAGGAAGGAGTGTGCAAAATCCCAGTTACTGTTGTTTGGTGGTCCATATGTATCCTGGTATAGGGGCTGCTCCTTGCAGAAGGTGGAGGGAACAGTGTTGGAAGGACCATTGAAGGTTTTGCTCACCAGGCCCCATTGCTTGTGCAGCAGAGACCAGAGCAGATGCCTCAGGGCTCTCTGATCTGCACGGGAGCTTTGCTGGGAAGAAGGAAAGCAGGCACAGCCTGGGCATGTGGAGGCAGCACCAAGGAATGTGCCCACACCCTCCACAGGGCACATCATGGGCTGCTGGCATGGGAGCCCATGCTCTCATGGGAGAGAGGGAGTCATTCCAGCAGCCAGCTCCTGAGATGGGCCCTCTGCAGGTCACTGGAGTAGCTGGTGGAGCACACAGAGTCATGTAAGTGCTGGCCAGGATGAATGTGTTTGGCACTGACCCTAATCCTTTCCTGCCAATACACTGATTGGAATTGAATTTCCAATATGAACCGTCGTGGGACTCTATCTGCAAGCTGGCGAGGAGAGCTATAGATTTTTATCAAGTGTTTCACAGCTATTTCTTTAATTTAAAAAAAATAATAGGAGTGACTGCTGAAAACACTTCAGCAGCCAAACAGTCGTGGTGGTGCTGGGCAGGGCAAGACGTGGCTGGATGTGAGCTGGGAAGGCAAGGGGGGAGCAGCAGCTGCCAGAGCTACAGCCCAGCACCAAGCTCAGCCCCTGCTGGGTTTGTGGGAGGTTTCTCAGACCCCTGGGACGGAGGTGACGCTCACTCCTGATGGTATTACAGCCACAAGGACCTTGTCCTCCCTGAAGCTTCAGCCCAGTGTTTCTCACTGGCCACAGACGAGCCCCTTGCTCCCTGCAGGATCCCTGCACCTGAGGGACATCCCCTCTCCTTCCCCAGGGCATGGCTCACCCCAGCCAGGCAGGAGTCCCCCCCTTGGCTCCAAGGCTCTGCAGATTTCTGGCAGCCCTCACTGACCTTGGCCAGCTTTCACTGCTCATTTCCCACTCCATTACAGGGTGGCACCCAAAACAGGACACATTCACAGGGGTGACTCTGGCAGGGCTGGGGAGGGTGCTGGAGGCAAGATGTTCTTTTTGTATCTCCCAACAATACTCCTTTTTTAATCTTTTAATCTTTTTTTTGTCGCAGTACAAGGCTCCTGCCTTGTGTTCAGCCTGCAATCCATTACATCCCCCAGCTCTTTCCTGCAGAGCAGCTGCCTTGCCAGCTTCTCCCTGTATTTATTTAGGCTTCCTCCCCTCTGCCCTGTATTTGTTCAGTTGAACCTTGCACTTGTCTTGGTGAACACCCTCCTGTTTTTCCTGGCTCTGTCTCTGATTTATGAAGATCGTTCTGAGCTCTAATCCTGCCTAGATGAGTTGCCTGAGCAATCCTGGCTCTGGCAGGAGGCACGAGTTCTCCAGCAGGTGACAAGAGGTGATTTTCATCCATGCACAGGTTAAGGAAAATCAGTTCCTCTTTCTTTGACCCTTTCCACCCTCATATCTTTAACAAGACTGGTTCGTGTGTGGCAAATACCCAGGGAATGCTCTCGCTTGAGGATTTAAAAAAAAAAAAAAAAAAAAAAAAAAAAAGATAGGCAGCATGCCCGGGGGAAGGCAAACATCCTAGAGATGCTGGGAAAGGGGCACAGCATGACACTGCCCTGGAAGACCCTCCCCTCTGCCCCTGTTGTTATCGCTGCTCCCTTTTTTGTCCTGAGCCGCTTGCAAATATTTTCAGTCCTGCAGGTTGTTTCCATTAAGAGGGAAAAATCAATGAGGCAGCCAAGAGTCTGTGGCTGAGCCTGCTCTCTGCTAAAAATGGACCAAATGCCTCTTTCCTGAGTGCAGCGGGGTGGGTTTGCCTTTTCCCAGCTCTGACCCCACTGCTTCCCGAAAGCTGCTCCGTGTTCCAGCCTCCCTGCCTGGGAGCTGCTCCGGCTTCTCCTCCCTCAGCCTGAGCCCAGCCCCGAGCTCATCCTGGGCTGGGGCTCGGCAGCTCCTGCTAATGGGAAAAGCATTCCTGTCATTTCATCAGGTCGCTTAATAATTTGCCAGAAATGCCTATTGATTTCTTGCACGCTTCTGTGGAGACAGAGGTAAATAAGAGCCATTCGTCATTGCATTATGTATCGGTAATTAAAAATTACTAGGTAACTTGAACCAAAAATTGAATAATTTAAAGTAAAATTAAATAATTCTAGGTAATCAGTACTAAATGAGACCATTATTTTACTTATCAGTGACTAAAAATTAACAGGCATTTTTCCTCATTTGGATGCTCTCCTTCGCCCTCCGTGTCAGTAGAGCCTTTCTAATTTGTTTTAATTGTTAATTTTAATGAGTAGTGTTTTTCTGATAGCATTTTATCGTGTTTTGTTGTTTTTAGAGAGGGTTTTTATTGCATTGCACAAAGCCTGAAGCACCTCAATGTGGGAGCAATTTGGAAGCTAAATTATTATTATTTATTTAAACCAAACCCTCCAGCCTCTTTAACCGTTTGGCTGATTCTGTAATTGCAGTACCAGTGTGATGGAAATGCTCATGGGGCTGGCAAGGAAGTGTCTGGATACTCCTCTCAGCTCTGTGACCATGGCATATCCCCAGCTGCTGGTTCTGCTTCCTGGGAAGATTTTTTGGACCCAGAACCCTGCTGTTACTCCAGGTTTGCCCAGCACCTCCCGTCAGTGTCCCCAGCAGGGGTTTGGAGGCACCTGGAGTAGGACATGAGTAGAAACCTTCTGTTTCAGGGTCTCATGCCATCCATGGAATAAGAAAAATTTGGGGGTAGGCAGCGAGACACCAATTTCAGCTCAGTTTTTATCTGGTTGTGGCAGCAGGGCAGGATGAGGCTGGTGCTGGATTGTTTTTGGAAGAGGTGATGCTTCTTTGATGTGAAGTCAGTACAGTCCTTAGGTCAAGGGCATCTTTGATGCTCTTTGAAGGTCTCTACTGTCCCATTCCTGCCGTGGCCAGTGGGGCTGTGTGGGTGCACCGTGCCCCTGGGACCCCTGAGACACTTCACGGCTCCAAGAGGCCCCCAAGGCTCACCAGACTCTGTGTCTGGTCAAAAATCCCCAAATAGCTCGAGGTGAGCTGTTATTCCCAGGGTCCTCTGACCCTTATCTGCACCCATCCAGCTGCTTTCTAAGGGACTCCCAGTCCGGGTGCTCTAAACTGGCCGGGCACAGCAGGGCGGGACTGGGGCAGCGCCGCCGCAATCCTCCTGCCCTGTGGATCCTGAGGCTGATTCGCCTGATCCCCCTTGAGCCTCCCTTCCCTGCAGGGAAGGCCTGGACCTCCATGGTCTCCCCATTGTGCCTGGCAAGGGTTTGTCACCTCCCCGCTCCGCGGCGCGATGCCTTTGTGCGCTCGGCCGGAAGGATGCTGGCTCCGTTCCCCGCTGCTGGGTCGCGTTTCAGTCCCCTGTCTGTGACAATTTGCGACGCGCCATCGCCCCGGGGCACGGCAGGAGCTGCTGGGAGCGCACAGATGCCTTTCACACACGGGTCAAAGCCCGGAAACCCTGCAGGTATTCGCTCAGCCTGCGCTGTCCTGGAGGTGTTGGTGGGGACGGGCTGTGAATGGCACAAGGTCGGGCTGGATCGCCTTGAGAGAGCCTGCTCATGGGGGCTGGGGGTCTGTGAGCATCCTGCCCTGGGCTGCTCTGCCCCTTAATGGCTGGTAAAGGGACAGAAATGTTGTCTCTTCTGTGGAGATGGAGGCTGTGAAACAGCCTTATAGTGTTCCTTTAGTGGGAGCCAGCCCCCAGGCTGTGATAACCCCTGCTTTGTGCTGACCAAACAAGACAGCAGATGGAATAAGCAAATCATTTGGGGAGTTTTTTTTTTTCTTTTTCTGTTCTTTAATAAGATCTTCTCCTCTAACCTCCTCTGAAATCCTAGAAAATAACTGGTTGAAAAGCTTCACCTGCTGCTGGTGTCAGGCCTGCCTCTTCTTGGGGTCATGGTGCTTCCTCAGGGTGAGCCTGGGAGTCAGAGCAGGGTTTGGGCTGGAAACACTGAGGATGGGAGCCTGGGGATGGCTGCTGCAGCTGAGGAGCACAGGAACCAGAGGAGGGGAAGGGTGGACTTATTCTTGCAAGCTCTGCCTCTCTCCCATGTGCCTGAGATTCCCTCCAAGCTTCCCAAATCCAAACAATCCACTGCAATCTCCACAGGGGCTGGTGGGGGGATACCTGGGCAAATCTGCTGCTGGGCTGTTGCAGGGCACACAGAGTCTCATGCTCACTTGCTCTCAACCCAGTGGCCCCAGTCCCTGACCCAGTGGCCAGCCTCCGCCCTCTGGTGAGGCACAGAAGTGCCAAATTCAGACCAAGCTGCCCCAGATCTCTGGGGTGCCTGGTGAAGGGATGTACCAGGGGTCTGGACAGGGCTTTCTGTCAAGGTCTGTCTGGAGAGTCTGCTCCCTGCCTTGTACCTCTCACACCCAGGAATACTTTTGTGGTACTTGGCATTCATCCCCCTACGCTTAATTTCATCCCATTTAGACCTAGTAAAAACTATTCCCTGCAAGCAATTTATTCAACAAATGTAGCTGGCACTTTCTGTTGCTGAGTTGTCCAGGAAGAGGCCACAATTTTTAATGATTTTTTTCCATTCAGTGAATGCTCTTTATGGCAGTATTTGAGCCCAGGGTTGTTCATGAATGGCAGTATAGTAAAAAAAAATATCCGGTGGCCTATCTGAGCTGCAGTTTGCTATTCACGCTGCAAGGCCGGGCACCTTATCACACCAAGTATTGTTTCTCTCCCCTGAATAGGAGCTCTCATCTCCCTCAACTACCTCCACTCCTACCCAGAACAAAATTAATTTCATCCTGCAACAAATCTGGCCGCTTGATTAAATGAATCTGTTGCCGGCCCTGAAAGATATCTCGGTGAGCAAAATTTCATTTCTGGTTGAACACCCACTGAGGAAGCCACAGATACAAGTGGATGGCTCCCAGCGGAGCTCTGGGCTGTATTTACAGTGCTAACCTGCTTCTGATCCCCCCACTCCTGTTTGTAATGCCCTGGGAGGCAGCTCCTGTGGTGTGGAACACCCTGGGCACCAGTGGCTCCTCATCAGGCTCTCCCAACCCCAATCAGCCTGCTCCTGGCTGATGCCTAGTCAAGCCTGGCAAATTGAGCTCTTTTAATTTTTCCATAGAAACCAATCCCTCGAGCCCTTTTTTTTTTTTTTCCTGTGGTAGGGGAATATCACCCCCCACATTAATTTCTGTGCAATTTCTTGGTGTACTCTGAAGCCCTGAGTGTGTTGCTGAGCCTGGGGTTGGAGGTGTGATGCTGCTGGCACTGCATCCTCATCCTTACCCAGCTCTAAGCCTCTGTTACCCACAGACACTGACTACTCCTGTCGCCATCCCACTCTTTCTCTCTGCCTTGTTTCCAGGCACTGAAACCCTTTTTATTCTGCCTGATCAAGACAAACATAGGAGAGTACTCACGGCCGCTTGCCCAGGGAGGGGTTTGCCAAAATTGTCCTATTCTGGAGCATTTTTATAGTAACTGTGTGATGAGGAAAAGATGGTGAGGGCTCACCGTTCTAATTAGGATCGTTTCTGTCTTGCAAGAGGGATTGGCGGGTAGTATTTATGGATACGAGTAGGTTCAGAAAAATTCCTAGCACCATCTGTTTGAGAGAGAACAGGAAGAATTTCAATATGCTTTAGACCTTGAAGTGTAATGTTTGTATAACAGGCTCATAAAATCAATTTCTAATAGTTACAGGTACCCCCTCAGGAATTTAAATAGTCTGTTAACAAAGTTATTCCATCTGCCAAGTGAATATATTAAATATGCACGTTCCATGCTACATATATGGTTGCATGTGCCTTTCCCCTGCTTGACGTGCCCTTGGGTCCTGTGTGTCGGTTTTGCTCCTGGGTTACGCTCGGTTTTTCCTGATGGCAGCTCACTGTTTAGTCCCAACTCAGTGGGAGCTCATTCACCTGCCTTTGGCCTGATAATTCACTGTTATGGTCACCTTGTTCCTTGGGAGCTGAGTGTGGGGATTGTTCTGTCCTGGTCCCCTTCCCATCTCCTCCTTGGCTTCCCGTGGATTGTCTCGGTGGAGAGAACTGGCCACAGGGGTTGGAGGGGACAGAGGGGTCTGATTTTGCAAACAGGAGACATGCATGGGGCAGGATAATCCCTTCACACTCATTTTGCAGACATTTCTACACTGGTGTTGCAGCCTGGATAACGAGCCAGGTGGGTTTTGCTCTGCTCCTTGCTCCTCCGTGTCACCTCGCTTTTCCATTACCCTTTGGATCCATCAGTGCCCTGCTTGGTGCCAGAACTCCAACTGCCTTGTATGTTTGGGAACAGGCTGACAACTCGGGGCATATGCAGGCAAACTGCAAATATGTCATCCTGTTAACTAAACAGTTTGCGTTTAACGCTGCCCGTGGAGCTGAGCGACGCCTCGCCAGTTCTGCAAAGGTTGTGTTCTCAGTGTGATCCGGAGTGATTTATGGCGAGTGTTAGGCTGTGTGTCCAGAATATCGATGGAGGCGTTTGCTGCCTATTGTGTTTAATAGCTCTTGGGGTCCCTCTTTTTACCATTGTGTCATTTGCTGCCTGCCAGCCTGTGCCGGTCTGGGAGCGCGTCTCGGTCTGGGCGCAGTTATTGATTGCGGCGTGTTTGGAGCTGCCGCTGGCTGGGTGCTGGCACTGGGTGCCTCTCCCAAACAGCTGCAGCAGGCACAGCACTCGCTGGCCACTGTCCCCAAGTCCCCACCTGCTGCAGCATCACCTCAGGGAAGGCGCCCTGGAGGGAGGTGATCTGCCCTCCCCTCCCCACCCTGTATCAAGAGGAACCAAAGTGAAACTGCTCTTTGCTGGGGAGTGGAGCTGGAAAGCAAAATCTGCACGGTTTTAATGGATTTTCCCTCTCCACTCAGAAAGCAAGATAAGGCACAGAAATCCCATGGGATTCACCAGCAGTCAGGCAGGAGGTGTCCTGGAGGGAAGAAGCAAAACCCCGCACGTCTGAGGCGTGCCGGGAGACTGGGATTTCCTTCTGATGATGATTTCTTTGTGCTAGGCCGTTTATTCTTCTTTTTTAATTTAAAAATCCACATTCCCACTTCCACATAGCTCGTTATCTCAGGGCGTGTGATGAGGTGTCCAGGGGTCTGTCCCAGCAGAGATGATGCAGAACACATTCGCGCGGGCTGTTGGATCTGACCCCCCCCTCCCTCGGGGAGCGGGTGGTTTTCATTTCAGCCTCTTCCATTAGAAGCTCTAAGGGGAGCTCCATCTATTAACTGAGAACTGCAGGCCTGTAAATTTTGGCAAGAAAAAGTCCTTGGAAGCAAATCATCTGTATTTTCTCAGGGCTGTTTGTCCTCCCTCTTTGCATGTACAGCCTTTGCCGGTCGGGAGGCAGGTACTGCCACTGACTCCTTCTCCACATGTGCAGATTGATGGTGCCTGCTCCTTCTTCCCTTTCTTTCCTTCCCAGTTTTGTTCCTTCCCTTCTGAGCTGTTTCTGCTTTGCTTCCGAGACTCCTTTATCTGCCAAGTCCTGATGTGTATCTGTTCATTTCCTAGGGCAAACACATTGATCTGTGATTTCTGTTATGATACTGCAGATTTCTGTTCCCTTTATTCTTTTTTTTTTTTTTTTAAATACTTTATCCTGCCATCCGGGAGGTGGTTCCTGTGCTATAGGGAAGCTCAGTGTTTCTAGAAAAATGCATTTCCCTGCCTCAGAGCTGTGCCTAATTGCATACAGAGCGAGCGTCCATCCCTCTTAGTTCCAGTGTAATTCTTTGCGGTGTGTTCCTTTGTGATTGTGTTATTCCAGCAATAACAGCCACTCTCCTTCCAGATATTTATTCTTTTCATGAACATCACCATACTGGCAAAGGGTTGGGCTTTTTTTTTTCCATCTTAATGCTCTACTTCATAGCTCAAATCAGGGATTTATGCTTCAGGGATCTCAGAGAAGACTTTCTGCTACCTCCTTCCATGAGCACCATCTTCCTACGCTGGGATTTGGAGTTCTTGGACATGTGTTACTGATGCTGGGGATGCTGCTCTCTGCTTTTAGATTTGCATTTACTGCTGTGTTTTGCTCTTTAATTTTGTTGTTCTCTTTCTGGCACAGAGACGAAGTGATGCAAATGAGGGCTGGAGTATTTGGTTTGCACAAAAACCAACCCTGGCTATTCCAAGTAGAGGCTGGCAGGGAGTGGGAGGGCAATGGGCATCATTTTTCCATGCAGCCACTGCAGCTCTGGGCATCCTGTGAGGGCTGTAATGGAGGGGCAACAGCCTGGGCAGAAGTGGGTGTTCCCAACACCTGGCACAGCAAGATTTGGAGAACAAAGTGCAGAAAAGGCAGGGATGCTTCTCAAAAATACCACTTACCTCTATCACACCTCTCCCTGTGCTGAGGATAACACATTAGTTTTTCATCCTGGAAGACCTTATTTCTTATTATGAGTTAGTTTTACAGCACCCTGATGTGTGCTCAGCACTTTACGGTGCAGGGAAAAAGATGAGGTCCATGTGACAGATTTACCCGGCGTTAAATCCTGACTGAGTTACAAAGGAAAGAAGCAGCATGTCTGTGCCCTGGCCTTCATCCTGCCCTGCTGCCACAGGGGCTTTGAGACCCTTCTACGTTTTTTAGTGACATGAGGGGGAGGTTTTTCTGCCCCATGGCAGCCCTGCTGCCCACTGTGCTCTGCTTCTCGCCCAAGCCATCACTTTTGGCAGGTGGGAGTCCTGTGAAAGCTGCAGCAAGGAGGGCATATGGCACACAGCTCCCAAACAGGGACCAGGGAATGGTGCCGTGCCAGGACCATTTGACAGCCTGGCACAGTCCCCCTGAGCCACCTGTGAGTGGGGAAAAACGTTGGCATTCAGCAAGGGCTCATTCACTCAGGCTGGCACCTCAGCTGCAGGCTGTGCTGGAGCCAGTGGGACTCAGAGGCTGTGTCGGGGTGAGTTTGCAGCTGGGATCCATGCTGGAGGAGGAGGGTAGGCTGCCCCAGGCCATGCCCTAGCTTGGGCAAACTCCCTCTGCCCTTCCAGAGGGTACCTGGGTGTAGGAACACCTCAACCCTGTCATCTGGGCAGGAGAGGTGCAGACTGCCTCCCACAGTTCTGGGGATGCTCATGCTCCAGCAGGGTCAAAATGGGAGGCAATGGGCCCCCTGCTCCATCCCCGTGCCCAGGGGCTGCCTTTGCCCTCCCTGGCTACGTGGGAATGGCTCCTGGGGCTGGAGCATGCTGAATTTCACATTTCAAATGGGGTTTCTGGCACCTGGCCAAGCAGCATTTCATGTTGTCAAATATTTTGGCAAACCACATCTCAGCTTCAGTCTGAAGCGTCTTTCGCTGGGGAAACGGCGTCGAGCCGAGCTGCCGGCACGATCCCGGCACGGAGGGGAGCACAGCGCTGCCAGACACATCCTGGGCAGGAGCTGCTGCTGCCCTGGTGCCCTGGCTGGGGGGCACTGCGACCACAGCTGGGCAGGGAGACTGGTGAGCAGTGGAAGGGCCAAGAAAAGGTGTTTCAAGGTGACTGTAAATTGTTTGTGAAATCAGGCTGAACGGGGAAAATCGTATTGACAAGAATAAGAAAACCCTGAAAAGTGATTTTTCAAGTCTTGATTTTGGCTTTTTGTTCTGAAATTGCCCTGCATTAAGAAGAAAAAAAAAAAAAAAAAAAAAAGAAAAGAAAAAAACCAGCTCTAAGTAAACTAGAAATAAGGGGACTGTATTTTTTTTTTTTTTACCAGCTCATTGGAAAAATGAAACATATTTGTTCTGGGTCAGACCAAAATGAGCAAAGCAATCAGTTATCCACAGAGCCACGCTGCAGGCTGCCTTTCCTTCTGCTCTCTCTCCTGGGCATCCTTGAAAGAATATCCAATACCTTTTTATGATGTTTGAAAGAAAATATCTCTGAGGAGAGGAAAAAAAAGCAAGGTGTGATCCCAAAAAGTCTGCTTTCACAGCTTGGCCAGACCCATCCTTCCCTCCCGCGGCCGCTGCTCCTTCCTCCTGCCTGTCACGTTGTGTGGTTAGAGCACACGTACTCACAGCCCCAGCACCATGATGGGTTTTGAAAGCCTGAGAAATCCTCCCAAAAGCCTGGTTTCCGGCCAAAAAAACCCGAGGTTATGCAAACATACACGGAGCTTGCAAACAGGCTGTGTGTGTTGGATGGAGAGCAGCTTTGCGAAGCAGGTGTGAGCTGATGCGGGAAGAGCTGCGCTGTCTGATGTCTGCGCTGAAATCCAGTGTCAGCCCACAGACTGAAACCAGGGCTCTGGAACTAAAGAAAAAACAACCAAGGAATAAAAATCCACCCTTGCAGCAGCACCCCAAGTGCAATCCCACCGGATTCCAGGCCAGTAGGCAGTGCCATCCGTGCAGGTTAGGGATGCAGGAAACACCACCAGCCCATTTGGGGGCAGGGGGTGACCCCTCCCCAGCCCAGCTCAACCACCTGCATCCCCCACCCTGCTGCCACTGCCCTGGCTGTGCCCCTAGAGCCCTGCACGACGTGCCTCTGTCAAGGTTTAAAGGTGAATGGCTCCTCAGCAAAGGCACACCTGAAGTCTTGTGCGCCAGCGAAACCTCCTAAAAACCCAGTTTCTGTCAGCTGCCAGGAAAGAGCTTGTTTGGGTTTAAAATGTGTTCAGAAGAGTCATTCTCTTATGAAAAACTGTGGCTGTCAAAGCACCACGGTGGAGTTGCATTTATTACATATTAATGATTCCACATCAGCCGTGCTTGCTTTACAGCACCCAAATATTGGAAATATTCAGTGTACGAGCATTCCCCAATGTGAATTGTCAGACATGCAAGTCTTGGGAAGCCCAGCAAAACCACTGTGTTACCCACAGGAAATGCTCTCTGTGCTGGTGAATGCCATCGTGGCATTCCTGGAGCTGTGCACTCATAACCATGTGAAAAGCAGGGAAGATGTGAGTCTGTCTTGCTCCATCCCGGAGCTGGGAGCTGCACCAACCTCCTGTTTGGATGCTTTTAACAAACATGGGATGAAGAGGCTCGTGCCAGTGTGATAACGTGGAGGGAGGCACCTGGTGTGAAAAGCTTTCAGGGAGAGGGGACAGAGGTGTTTGCACTATGGGATTATTCACACCTGGTGTTGGAGGCTGAGCAGAGCAGAGACATGTTCTCTGCCATGGAGAGGGTCATTCAGAGTATATAAACCTTTTTCTCATTGCTCCCTGGAGGGCCTTGTTTGGGGATTGAAACCAGTATTTATATTCTATTCTATTCTATTCTATTCTATTCTATTCTATTCTATTCTATTCCATTCTTTGCCAGAGTGACATCCTTCCCCTTCACCTCCCTCCTTCAGGGCAGGGAGGGATGCTGCTTGGGTTGGGTGAGTGCCAGGCAGAGCTGATCCTCCTGGGGCAGAAGCAGCAGAAATGGGAAGCTGTGCCTGGGGCCCTGCTGCTTGTGCCTTTCTCCAGTCTGATAAAGGAGACTGAAGCATCTCTTCTCACTCATTCCTTGGCCAAGACCAGGCATGAGGAATCATCCCTTGAGATGGCTTTCTGCAGCCTCCACTGCCCCCACCACCAGGCATCAGATTCTGAAGGACACAGCCCCGCTCTCTCCCAAGCTCTTTGCTCCCAGAAGGGGAACAGACGTCCCAGAGTAGTTCATCAGTAATGTGTATTTTCCTCACTCATCTCTCCACAAGATCTTTGAGGGTATGGATATGCTTCCCAGCCTCTCTACTCCTGTGTTCATTCGGGAAACTGAGGCACAGTGTGGCAGGAATGTGAGCACAGGAATCTCCTCCAGCAAAGGCAGGGATGTAGCAGAGCTGGGACCAAAACCCAGGGAGTTCAGTGTTTCACCTTGTGCCTCTGCTGTAAATTCACCTTCTTGCACCACTCACTGTGCTCAGCATTAGCGTGATATTAGCTTGAAGGAGACATTGACACTCTGTTGGGGTTTTTGGTTTTTTTTAAAGTATGCCATGTGGCAGTTATTAAAAGAGCTGCCTACATTTTACAAATATTTCCAGTAAGAAATTTGCCAGTGTCTGGGACTGCAGAAGAGGGAGTGTGAGGATGACCAGCACGAGGCTGGCAGCCAGACTGTGCTCTTCATCCATCCATCAGTCTGTCCCAAAATCTCCCTTCCCCCAGTGAATTGGTAACAGCACTGAGCCAGGGTGCCAAAGCCTCTCTGTGCCCTGCTTTCCCCCTCCAGCCTGGCACAGGGGACCAGTGGCCCCCTCCCTCAGTGTACATTCAATTTGGGGCATTTGCAGCATCCCCCATCCTCAGGGACAGCGGTGCCTAAATGAGCACTGCAAAGCTGCCAGGCTCCTGCCTGTGAGCTGCCTGTTCCCTGGGGACACGGGGAGCTGAGCCTTCCTGGGGGATGCCTGTGATCAGCAGCACTCTGATGGCTGCTGAGTCTGGGAATGGCTGGCGCTGGAGGGCTCCTTCCAGGGCACTGCCAGTGAGAAGCAGGAGGAGAAGCTATGCCTAGGGAAAGGGCTTGTTAAAAAGCTGAGGGGAATCATGGACAAACAGGGGGAGTTGTCTGCAGGAGATCTCCAGGTAACACTGAAGAGTAATGGCAGCTCTTGGTGCCACTGAGAGCTTTGATCCCCCTGGCCATAACTTACACACTCATGACTCAGTGTAAAGTGCCTCCTGCACCTGCCTGCCTCTATAACGGATAAACAAGAATAGTTTGTGGTTAAATATTGCCCTCAGATGATAATCTGTGGGACATGGTTTATACACAGCAGCTGCGCTGGGAGCAGGGGCAACCTCTTTGTCCTTGCTGAGTTTTTCACACGTGGTGCTGGATCTGGGCACGGGGAGAGGGATGCTGTGGGTGTGGGGGTTTGCAGTCTGTGTGTGAGGCTCTGCACTCCCCAAAGCAGGTGAGGTGCAGGGAAGGGTCCTTTACCTTCAGTAAGAGTGGTTACTGTGCTTACAGATAGAAATGGTACCAGTGAAAACTCAGCAGTCCCACCCAGAAAAACAGCAACATCAAATCCATGCAAGCCCACTTTCCCAGGACTGTTACCTCCCTCCAGGATGGCAGCTGCTTGGGGCTGGGTGACCAGGATAACACTGGAGCAGGATCTCAGCCTGGAGATCTCAGCAGGATCTCTTGAGGCTCAGAAGAGGTTTGGGGACAGACAAAAGTCTCCTGCAAGTGGGTGGCAGTGACGCAGGGCAGAGCATTGGTATTGCTGGTATGTCGAGCACCTTGTTTATTATACCTCAGACGTGTCGCAACAGTCCTGGGTTGTGTAATGATTTCCAGGAGATTTTCCTGCTTTCAATTTTCGGAGCTCTCATTCCCAGGGCTTAGTTTCTGCCAGAGATGGGTTGTGGTAGAAAGAATGAGTTTGATTTTAACTCTGCTTAGGTGGGGTTTTGTGTTGAGATACCAAGTGTGTAATAGAGAGAGGGAGGAGACCTTTCTGAATTGTTTTTTCTTCCTTCTCAAGAACTTACAGATATGGGGTGAAAGCTGGGTGCAACTTCCCATTGTGGTGATCTGATGCTACTCTGTTTCATGAAAATTTTAGGCCCTGACACCAGGAATTTCACTCACAGGGAATTAAACATTTCTTCCTAGCACAAATAAGAGGTCATATTTGACAAATGGCCTTGCCTTCCCACTGCAGGAGGCTGAGGGTACCATGATCCAACCTGAGTATTTGTGGCACTTCTGGGGCACTCCTCTTGCCCCTGCCAAGTCCCAGCCCTCCTCAACCAGGTTCTGGCACATTCCTCCTTTTCCCTTGGCACATGTGCAGTTTTCCTCTCCATTCTCTCCCTGCCTGGGATTTGGAGAGTTTGCGCCATGAAATGGAAGTCACCCCGGCCTCTGCAAGGTGCAAGAGCAGAGAGAGCTCTGCTCTCCCAGCATTCACAGTTTGGGGCTTGGATAAATCCTCTGAGTTGTCAGTCAGCAAAGGCAAGCTCTTCATTCAGCACGGGTGATCCAGGAGTTTTAGAAGCTTAAAATATTGCACAACTTGGAAGAATTATCACTGGGAAAACTGCTGTAGCACCCCAGGGAAATTCAGAGCTCTGCCACAAATGCAGAGGAATTCAAGCCTCTCCTTGAAGCGGGTGCAAGAATTTCTCAATTTGGCCATCTTTGTTTTCCAGAATCTCATTTGGCACATTGGCTGAAATCTTCCTGGCCTGGGTTATGCCCCCAGCTCCAGGGGCTTTTCTTGTTTTTGAAAACTAAATGCTGGCATGGTTAAAAGGAATTGAGGGAAGATCTTAAAATGGAAAATGTTGGGCAAGGCTGAATAGTTTTGCAGCATGCAGCATGGTGAGGGGAATCTCCTTGGTGGGGAGGCTGGGTCCCTTGTGCTGCTGGCTGCTGTGCTCAGCTCCACTGAGCACGGATGGGCTCTGAGCGTGGGAGGATGCTCCTGTCCCCACTCCAAAGGAGTACAGCAAATACCAGGGTACAGCAACACCAAAATCTGCTTCTCACTGCATTTCTCTGCAGGGATGTGCTGGGCAGAGGCTGAGTAGAACCTCTTCAGCTCCCTGCCGTGTCCAAGCACCTTCCACATCCAGACTTGAGCCCTCAAAAGATGAGTTGCACCACGTTGTTAAGGCCACAGCAAGGTCCCCCTCTGCGCTTCCCTTGCAAAGAATGAAATAACCTGGAAGCTGTTGGCCTCTGGAAGCAATTTAGCATGGGACGTGGCTATTAATTTAAATAGATTACAGAAATTTGAACTAAGCTGCATATAAATCTTCTGACCAGTTCTTTGGGCTTTGGTCTCTGTTGTTTACACTTTTTTTTTCCTTTCTTTCTTTTTTTTTGAATTGTGTTTTATTGATTCCTGAAGCTGTGATGTTTCAGTCGGAGCTCACTGCTGGGATGGCAGGCGGCTTCTCTCTTTCACACATATTACCTTTCAGAGCTACTGTGAGTAGGACACAGATGTTGTTAGGTCTCAGGTAAAGCCATCAAAGGTGGACGTTCAATCAAGTTTGACATCATCTTCAACCTGAAGGCAAAGGGGTTGGTTTTGATTAGCAGCTCGCGGGGCTGAGCCTAACCCGTATCAGTGCTGCTGCTGCTACTTTACCTGAATGGCAAAACCACAGATGGTAATTATAACCATAAGTGCTTACAGATTTCCTAACAACAAAGATAATTTGTTTGCTCCATGCCTTGTTAGAAGGGGAATTTTGTTCTGGTGACTGGGTGGTTTGTGAATCAGTCGTTGCCCTTTCACCCCTGCGTCCCCAGCTCGGCTGTTCCCCCCAGCTGTGGCCATTAGATGTTGATCCAACCAGAAGGGTCCCGCCGAGTCTGGTCTCTGCCGTGGCCACAGAGACGCCAGCCCAGTGCCAAGGAGCAGTCCTGGCCTGGTGGGGAGTGGGATGCCCTGGGATGCTGGGCAGGGAAGGTCCTCCTTGCTAAAACCCTCCTTTCCTCATCCTATGCATGCTATAACTTCTAGGGCAATTGAGGTGAAAACTTGCTGCCAGGCTTCCCTGACAGGGCTGAGCAAAGCTCAGCTGCACCCCCCTGCCCACCGCACTGCCCTGCCGTGGGGAATAAGACAGCACATGAACAGCCAGGCTTGCACCTCCGTTCTGGGAACCACTGCCAAAAACCACGGCTTCCCTCCCTTCTGAAGGTGACCCAGCACCTGAAATCTTGGGAGAGAAATCCTGGGGACAATTGTCCCTGGCAGCTGGAGGTCTCTCTCCACCCCGCGCTGGAGAGGGGTTACCTGTGAATGAAACCAGCTGGTGCCAGCGGCTCGCTGGCAGCCCTGGCCCGTGTCCACAGCCATTCCTTAGGGCAGGAAGCCGATGGGCTCGGCTTGGACCCCGGCTTGGCAGCAACTGAGGGCAGTGTCTCGCCTGGCAGGCAGGCAGGCAGATAACAGCTTTGATTTCTGGGTCTCACTTTAATTATAATGGAAGGACGCGGCTCGTTAAGTGCCCGCTTTGCTTTCCAGCGATCCCTCCCGGCTGCCAAGAGCGCTGGGCTAACAAAAGCATTCCTGTCCCCGCCGGGGCCGGCCGCAGCAGCCCGTATGGCGAGCAGACGGAGGGGATTAATGCACACAAGAACAGTCTGCCCGGCTCCTGGTCCCTGCACACAACCCCAGACCTCTGAGCAGCCTCTCTGGGGGGAGAAACTGCCCTTGAAATGGGGACCACCTCCAAAAAACAGCCTTACGCCTTGACACCAGCTCATCTCCGCCTCCCTGCCTGAGAGCAGCAGAATACCTGCAGGGTCTTGCCCCAGAGTGTTTCTTCTCTCCCACAGCTCGGATCAGATGATTTTTTTCATGCCAATCGTACCTGGAGTTGTTCAATATGGTGATATTGATCTTGTTCATATTTGTTGCCTTAATGAGTCACAAATTCTGTCTGTGAGCAGAGGTGGTTCGGAGGTGCCGGCTGGCTGCTGCTAACCTGCCTTTCTGGAAGGGTAGGAATTTCAGCAGATTTGGAGAACTGGTGTTTTCTTAGATTCCTAGAGGAAGTTACACTAATTGCAACAACCCCCATGTGCCTGCAGCAAGCAGAAGCGATAGGATCTCCCCAAATGTCTGCTCCTGAAGCCTGTAAGCATCCTAAGAGCCCTTCTCCCACCCTGCAGCACCGAAGGACCTGCGGCAGGTGAGCTGCTAGACCCAAACACTTAGGGCTGCTTTGAGGCTGAATTGTTCCTGCTCTGGTTCATCTTTTGTCTGCTCGGC
Source organism: Onychostruthus taczanowskii (assembly GCF_017590055.1). Lineage (NCBI taxonomy): Eukaryota > Metazoa > Chordata > Aves > Passeriformes > Passeridae > Onychostruthus > Onychostruthus taczanowskii. The sequence continues at coordinate 8,359,836 of NW_024499684.1, forward strand.
TGAGCAGAGGAGTCAGCTCTCCACACGGGCAGGGGACTCAGGCTGCTGCCCACTGCCACTCTGATCTTGGCTGGGGCCAAGATTTCCTTATTTTGAAATTATTTGAATATTCAGACTACACAAATATCCTCAGCTGGGCACGGTGCATGGGATCATAGCGCAGTGCTAGTGTGGAATTAATATAAATGCTCTATGGGTATGTCTAAACAATGGACCCATATTAATCAAGCTTAATGTTAATCAGCTTTCTCCTCCACTCAGATCTAGCAATGCCCCCCTCCAGACCCGGACATGGAGCTGCTTTGGGGATGCAGGCTCTTTCCGGAGCAGGACAGTGCGCTTCTCCCATCTCTCAGATGCTCCTCAATAGGCTTAATTTAAACATTAACTCCCAATTTGCCTCTGGGCTCAGGGCATGGAAAAAATTAGAGCAAAATGAGAATTTTTCAAGAAGCTCTGAGTGAGCAAAGCAGGGTTATAATAGAAATAGTTTTTGACCTTAATTATGGCTTCTAATGGAAATAGTTGTGCAACCTCAGCAGTGGGGTTTGGTATGTGCAGCAGATCTGAGCCGAGGATGGCGACGGCGTGACAACAAGGGCTCAGCAGCCTTTGGCTTCTTTCTCACGGGAGGAGAGCTGGGCTGAGGCTGCTGAGGGAAATGTTCCTCACTTCCACCAGCCGCAGCTTTGGATCGCTCCGTCCAGAGCCAAGGCTTTGCCCCATTTCTGCCTCAGACAAGAACGCAGGCAGCCTCACGTCCCTCATTAATGCCAGCAGAATGTACAGGCAGCACCAACCTAGCAGCTCCGGACAGAGGAGCGGGGACAGAGCTGTAATTCCTGCTGGGATCAGCACAGCAAGAGCACAGGGGCAGCTCAGCTTTCCCCGGGGCAGGGGGAACGGGCTGCCTGCCTGCCCCTCTCAGCTCCTCCAGGAAAGCGATTCTCAGCTGCGAATGCCGATACAATGAACTCCAGCGCTGTCCTGTAGGGATAAATGATGCCGGTGAGAGCAGAGATACTCGTTTGAAGGATCGGGATTGCAAAATAATGACACAGCATTTGCGAGGGGTGGGAGCGGGACGGGTTAATTACTGAAGAGGAAGCACATCACCTCTGCTGTAGGGTCAAACCTCCTGCTCTGGAAATCTGCTGTTATTAGCCCCGCTCTAACGGGTCACTTGGCACCGCTGGGGAGCAGTGACTGTGCAGCTAATGGGATTTAGAAACCTCTGCTCTGGGCCATCAATGGATGCTGGCCCTTCAAGGGGGCAGGGATCGCCTGGTTCACCTCTTTTCCTGCCACAAAGACATCCGAGATCTCAGGGCAAAATGCTTCCTTGTGGCTAGGGAAATTGGGGTGGGATGAGTGATTGATCAGCGTAGCTGCAGGGCTGGAGGACACCAGCCAAAACCACTGCCATCAACGGAGCAGACTGGGATATTGGGAGGTCCAGAGGGACTTGAAGAAGGTGTGACCTCCTCCTGTGCCTGCACCCTGCCAGGAACAGTCATGGAAAATGATGGTGACATCTTGCAAGGGACTGGTCTCCATCTCTGCAGTGGTGTGGGGAATGGCAGCCCCTCTTCCCCAGTGTGCTGAGCTTCCTGTCACACTGTCCCCTCGCCAGGCCTCAGCCAGCTTTAGGCTGTCCCCAGGGGGAGAAAAGTCACATCCCAAAGATATCCATATGTCTCTTCTGGATATAAATGCAGGAAGTATGGGTTGATTCCCAGTCAGAAGGGAACGTGTGGTGCAGCAAGCCCCATCCAGGCTCCACGGTGTATCTTTGGGAACACCTCATGGTGTGATCTCACAAGTGTGATCATGAGGAGGGACCGGGGCTGCAGCAGCTCTGTTTCACCTCCCAGGCTCAGAGTCAGAGTCAGTGACCTCCTATATCTATAAGGCAGCTCCTGTCTTAACAAGAGCAGAGGGATGATGCTCTGCTCCTGGGGAGGGAGCCAGGACAAGGTCTCCCCACAAAAAAAGGGCCCAGCAGCCATTGCCAAGGCACATGTCCTTGCATTTTCAGCTCTCAGTTCTTGAAAACTCAGGAAAACCTGACCATTTTGGTCCTCCAAAGAGTGCTGGAAAACCCTGGCCTCGGTGTGGGGGTTGAGTTGTTTGGAAAATTCAGGTTTTGTGCTGAAGATGCAAACATGTTAGTTCCCCTCCATTGCCCATGTCTCTGTGTAGGCTGCAGAAATAAAGCAAGTGTTTAACATGCAGGCATTTAACCCTTTCAGGATTCTGGTTTATTTATAGCATTAACTAACATAAAGAATCGTCCAGTGCATTTTGACAGCTACTGTTTTAAAGTTCTTATCATAGTTATTTTTTTCCTTTTATCACAGTTTTTGTATTGTGTGGTGAAGATTCGTCTCTATCCTTGCCTAGTTTATCTATAATTCAGGACGTTTTTACACTTAGGTTATAATTGACTTTTCCATGCTGCAGCAACTCAAACAATAACTATTAATATTCAGCAGTCTATAGTGATAAAGATTTCCATTTGCTTTCTTTTACTTAACCGTGTGAATATACGACATCCTATCTCACACGGGTAATAGTGAATTCATTCATATTTACTCTCCATTTTCCTGTATAACAATATTAAAAGAGTGAGCACTGCGGGTTTGGGGACATCTGACTCCCGCTTTCAGCTGGCCAGCCCTGCTTCCACAGAAGGGAGCCAACACCTGCAGGTCCTGCTGAGGCTGTGATTCTGCCTGGCCATCACCCCTCAGGTCTTCCCAAGGCTGAGGAAAAGGTGGAGCAGAGTACAAAGCGCAGTACCTCAGCCTTCGTCCCCTCAGGAGCAGGACCCTGTCCTGATGAGGACTCTGCATCTGCACCCGAGAGCTGCCTGGCCATCACCCCTCAGATCTTCCCAAGGGTGGAGCAGAGTGCAAAGCGCAGTACCTCAGCCTTCATCCCCTCAGGAGCAGGACCCTGTCCTGATGAGGACTCTGCATCTGCACCTGAGAAGCAGTTGCCTTAAAAACCCAAAATGGTGTTAGAGGGCTGTGAGCTGAAAATGGGGAAAATGCCTCTGTACCCTGCCCCAGGTATCCCTGATGGTGTGGAGTGATGCCACGGACGGGTGGGTGTGCAGGGTGGGTGTGCAGGGTGGGTTGATGGTGGAAGGAGATAGGAGCTGGGAAGGCAGAACAGCTCATTGTTTAAGGGGATCATGCTGCAACACAGAACCAGGAGTCCCCTGCCCTGGGCTTTACAGTGTGACCTCACACAGGGCGGGTGAGGGAGGCTGAGGACACACCAGGCTGATCTCCCATCCCTTTTTCTGCTGTAAAATGCACGCTGAACACCAGCACTGCAGCCAAGGCTCTGACGCACCACTGTCACCACCAGAGATGGCAAAGGTGTCCGGGCTCTGCCCTAGGGGCTTTATTCTGCTGCACAGCCTCCTCCTGTGCTGCAAAGACAGCGTGTCTGGGTCCAGTGCCAGGCTGGAGAAGCAGCCATGAGTGGAACCAGCAGGAAACCCCAAACACTCTCACCCTGATGCTGGGCAGCAGCAGACGAGCTGGCTCTCGGCAGAGAGGATGGAGTGATGGGAGGGGGATCTGCCCCTTGCTGCTGGGGCCTGGGGCTGGAGCATTTCCTTTCTGTTGCCCCTCGAAGGCTGCATGCCTTCCTCCTAGACTTCGAGGGGCCCTGCGTGGCACCCCACCGCGGGGCTGGCAGCAGCCCTCTGCCCAGGCTCTTGGCACACAGCTGGCAGTGCCAGCGTGGGAAGCACTGCCTGGGGAGATGCCCTCCCCTCCGTCCATCTCTCTTAGAGAGGAGCAGGGACCGGCTGCAAAGCCAGCGGCAGGCAAGGTATTAACTGCAGCTGTGTCGAGCTGTTGTGACTGAGCTCTTCCTTGTAATTATGAAAAATGTCCTGCACAGGGGAGAAGCGGCAGAGCTGCTCCCCCCTGCTTGGAGAGAATGACTTTCCCAGGCAGCTTTCCTTCAAAAAAGAGGGGCTCTTCATCCTCCCCGCCCCAGCCACCCACGGAGCAGGGCTGCTCCCACCGGTGCTGTTGGTGAGCTGTTCCTGCGCTTCACGGCTAGTTAAGGGCTAGTGGGGTTAAACGGATAGCCCATTAATCTCGGCCCGCCCAGGTCAGAGCCGAGGGACACACATGCAGCTGGTGATTTATGGGCAGCCTGGGCCCGTGCCCCTTCTCGGGGCTGCTGCCAGAGCTGCCCAGCACGGTGGGCACTTGCCAAGCCTGGCAGGAGGGACAGCGGGCTGGGAGTGCTGCTTCAGCCTGGCTCAGCCCTGGCAATAATTCACCTCGCAGAGATGCCTCAGGAGAAGCGCTCCCCACGACAAAGCTCACACCCCAGCCACCTCCACTGCCCTCCCTGCCTCAGTTTCCCCATCATTAGAAGAGTCACAGCCTCTCCAGCTTCGCAGGACCCAGCGCCCATCACACCCTGTGCAATGCCCAGCTCAGTGTGTGAAGGAGGGCTCTGTGTCACCAGAGCAGCTGTCCCCAAGTGCAGCAGGTGGGATGGGGACAGGCAGCACTCCGGGGACACGGCAGCCACCGGGAGCTGGGGGCTGCCCCTGCGGCACGTGCGGAGATGGGATTCCCTCTTCTTTCATGTTCCTCTTGGCCTCTGATCAGAAGTGCACGCTATCTGCCTGCTATTAGCCTGCCTGCTGCTCTCTGCCCCGGGAGCAATCACAGGGTGAATGAATAAACACAACAGCATTTAGTGAGATCTGAAAGGAGATGTGATGATAATTTCTTCCCTGCAAATTGTAGGCGCTCGTGTTTTCAGCGTGCTGAAGGCAATTAGAGCGGAGCGGAGCTGGCAAGACGAGGGACAACGCTGGAGAAGCTGCGACTATGGAGCCGTAATAACAATTTAGATTCTATTTAGATACAAGTGGCTACAAGTCGCGTCTCAATATTGAATCAATTGACACAGACAAATGATTTAATATGGAGGTTTTCGCCAGAGAGGAAGGGAGGGACGAGCCTTTTAGAGGCACCCAGATGGGATGGGCATCAGGGACAGATCCAGAGCTTCTGGCAGCATAGATGGGAGAGAGAAAGGGGTGATCCTGTGGGGAACAAATGCCCTTTCTCGCAGCTTTTGGCACTCTGGGCTGGCTTATGCTCGGCATCGATTGAGGAGGTATTTTTAGAGGCAGTCTGGTATTTGTTAACCTTCTTGTGCAGAGTGGAACTCACTTCTCAGAAGCATGTGTGCGCGCACGCGTGCGGGAGGCACGAGAGATCCCGCCAGAGATAAAACCTAAGTAGCCAGCCCCAGCCAAAGGCCGGGCGCAGCTGTATAAATATGAGGTGGCCCCCCTCACCCCCACCTCCTCACAGTCAGTGGGGCTGGTGACACTGGAGAATGCTTTGCTGTCATTAGTTAATTGAGCTGCCGATGTTAAGAAAAGGTTATGTATTTCTCCTGGTAGTTTTTCTTTGTAAAACTCTGACAGGGGTCTCTTGCAATAGCAGTGGTAATGTCCCAGCTGGGGAGTCCAAGCAAATCTTCCCTCTGGTGCAGATTTCTTTTCTTTTCTTTCCCTTCTTTTCATATTTTTCCTCCCGTACAGAGGTTGCTCTGCCGAGGAGCAGAGAACCCCAAGCCACCCTGTGTGCCTGCCTCCTGTAAGTGATACCCCTCACTGCTGCCCCATGCAGGGTCTCCCCGCCAGCCTGGGGACCACCGGCAGCGTGGACCCTCCACCCCCTCATCTGCTTCAGGAAACCACCCAGGGACCCATTCACCATGTCTGTTGTCCCCTCACAGCCGGGCACAGAGTGCTGGAGGGGGAACGGGGATTGGATCCTGTCTCTGGTGCTGGCAGCACTGCAGAAGCATTGCAGTTTGCTCCTATGGAATCTGAGAGGCTTCACTAAATTGGACCCATGTGCACGGTGCTGTCAGAGGCATCCCTGAGCATCCATGGCTTGGCTGATGCCATGAAACCCATTTCACTGCAAGCATTTCTAATGTGCACCTCTTGAGACCATGTGCCGGGGAGCTGGGAGACAGTCTCCTTCCTCTGCCTTGGCTCCGAGTTGTTCTGCTGGGAAGTTTTCCCAGATGGAGATGGGTCTCACCTGGGATGGCTGGGAGCAGTGAGGCCGGCTGCTCTGCAGGCTGGGTAATAGAGAGAAACAGGAATGCAGGGTCGTGGGAGCTGCAGTAGGTTGGGTTCAAGCAGCCTGTGTTTGCTGCTGCAGCATCCAGCACTTTGCTCCAGGCAGAGCAGAGCCCCTTGTGCTGCAGGGGCAGGCGAGATGTCCGTGGGCGCAAGGATGCGTTCGCTGGGACCACAGTGAAAGTGCATCTCACATTCGTGCTTCATGATCACTCGAACCTCCTGTGCCTGTGAAGCACCGCCCAGGGGTTCAGCTCTTGCCGGGGACAGCAGGACCGGCTTTTGTAATGATTCACCTTCCAGCTGCCGTCCCGCAGCAGCGCCCAGGCGTTCACATCCACATGAAACAGAGGGCTGTCATTATCCGCCCCCGGAGCAGCACGGCGGAGGAGCAGGCTGGGCGAGCTCCTGGCTGGGATGGCTTCCCCCACGGTGGGAGCAGCTCCAGCCATGAAGCGCAGCGTGGCCCCGGGGCCGGCTGCCATGGCCATTCCCACCCCTCGCAGCAGGAGCATCCACCTCCGTCCCACCAGGACCCACCGCTCCTCACGGAGGGGATGTGTCCTCCCACTGGGACCAAGAGGGGAATGACAGGGCACGGCAAGGCAGGGTGGGAACCCTGAGCAAGCAGGATTTCACCTGCACTTCTCCCATGGGGACCTTATACCAGTGCAGCACATCTTACTTCCCATTACAGCTTTTGCTCAAAGAGCTGCCTTCCATCTCCTTCAGTTCCACTGACTCTGCCTAAGCCTCGGTGCTTTTATTCCCCAAAACCTCTCCGTTCAGTATTCTCAGTTCCTGAACCAGGTGATCAGGCAATGGATCTGCCAGTGAGACAGACCTGCGCCTGCCTAAGAGCTGGCAGTGCCCACCCTTGGCAAGCTCAGCTCAACCAGCACAAGCTGCCCCTGTCCTTGCAGCCACCATGGCCAAGCATCAGAGCCTGCTGCCACAGAGCCTTGCCATAAATCCAGTACTGAGGTGGAGGGAAACCCATAAGAAGTGTCCAGGGGGTGATGCACTGCTGTGCTCCTGCACACTGCCCTGGCACTGGGTCTCCACGGGATGCAATGTGACCCAGGCTGCCATCGGGTCAGCCCTGCCGGGGTCAGAGCCGGCCCAGCGGTGGCTGTGTCAGTGGAGAGGGTCACTGACCCCAGCTTCCCACTACTGCCTGTGGTGAAGAGGTCACCAGGCCCCCCCCCACCAGCACAGTGGTCGCTGGCTGATCTTTAATTAATCCCAGGCAAAATTAATCAGTTGACATCCGACAGCTGAAGAGCGGATGGCAACCGCTCTGGGGCTGTGCCTCCTCTGAGCAGCAGCACTGGACCCGTCTGAGCGTCTCTGGCCCCAGTTCTGGGGGATACAATCAAGATTTCCTGGAATTGTGTCTGACAGTCTTCATTCCCAATAGAAAGATCCTTTCCCACTGCTGCAAAGGAAATCAGTCCTGGGACCACAGCAGCAGCTATTTCAGTGACAGCACTGCATTCCCCTCATCATAGGGATGACCATGCCTTCCCATTTCCCACTACCTCACTCCCTCCTCCTGGCCCAAGTCTTTAATCCTTCCCCCACAGGCTCTGCCAGTTTGGATTTCTAATCACGGTCAGTGAATGCTGGAATTAATGATCTGATCCAATCGACATCCAGGAATCCGTAACGAGACTCTGCTTTAGATTAATCAGTCATTAGGCCAAAATGCCAACACAGTGCCTGAAAACTATTTGTCTTTCCTGCCGCACTTTCTTTTTATTTCTTTCATTTTAAATTACTCCAAGGGGCTCAGCTCTTCCCCTTTTCCTTCTCAGGAGAGGGAGCAGCTTCCCTGTCACAAGTGCCAGCCCCAGGTCCTGACCCTCTCCTGTCCCTTACACACAGTCTTGGGTGCTCTGGTTCTGCTTCCCTGCAGATTGGCTAATTTGGCACATAAAAAGAGGAAAGTCAATCCTGATCTTAAATGCAACGACCAGGGGTTGTTTCAGAAGCAGGCACACACCAAGAGCTGCCAGAGGGTGCCAAGGCTCCTGCTCCAGCCCTGAGCCATGCTCTGGCAGTCTCCAAGTGTGGGGGATGCTGCACAGCCTGGGAACTGCGGGGTTCCCACCCGCAGAGAGGATGGCAGTGCTGCTGGGCTGGGATGTGGGGCACACATGGTGGGTGCTGCTTTGGAGGCAAGAGGGAAAGCAGCAGGGGTCCCATTTTGGTGACCTCATTCCAGCAAAGGATATTGGGAAACAGTAACAAGATCAGAAACAGGCTGAGATAGGTGGCAGGGCTGAGCCCCAAGACCTGCTTACCGTGAGAAATTTAAGGATCCCAATCAGTTGATCAAAGGAGAGGAGACCTGAGCTGCACCAGGGGAAGATATCTGATAGCAGAGGCTTCTCCAGCTTAGCAGGTAAAGCAGGATGCCGCAGTTGGAGGTTTCAAAGGAGGGGAAAAAATTGAATTCAGGCACAAATATTTTTTTGGGAGAGGAATTATCTGCTGCAGCAAGGGAATGCTGCAGGTCCTTCAGGTACAGGGTCCTTAAATCTGTGGGTGTCACTCAAATGCTGAGGTCTAATTTCCTCCACACACTAACGGAACTGATGGGGTGTTTCCTTTGCCACGTGCAGAGCAGTGCTAATGCCTGTGGCCTCTGCTGGCTCTGAGACATGAATAAAACAAAAGCAGTTCCCAGTTCCTTCATGCTCACCTCGTTGGAGATGGAGGGGGCAGGAAGAGGCTTTGCAGTGCATTCTGTGGCTCATTGTATCCTCATCCCAGCACCCTCCTGCCAGAGAGCTGGGTAAATCTGATAAGTACCAGGGTTAGGCTTTATTCCACGTGAGTAACTTCTGAAACATGACATTTTTAGCCAGACCTGCACCTTTCCCTGGGGAGCTGCAAATGAACCTCAATTAGCCTACAGGGAATAGGTGCTGATCTGTCAAATGTTACCAGGAGTGCTGTGGTGGGCTGGGAGGGTGCAGGGGGGCCGCCAGGGAGAAAGCCTGGCTGTGCCCAGCATCCTGGGAGAGCAGCAGGACAGCAGAGGGAATGCACAGCCTGTTCTGGGCCCTGTCACCAGCTTAATTGCCTGATGCTGAGCATGGCTTAGCGCTGCTTCTCCTCAGCTGCTTTAAAAAGCAGGGTTTGCTGCTCTGCAGAACCTAAGCATTCTTCAGCAGCGGGGCCGCAGGCAGGGATGCGGGTGGGCACTCTCTCCCCGGGAGCCCTGGTGCTTCCCAGGGTGTTCTGTGTTCAGCACCAGGGTGAGAGGGTGAGGCACTGCCAGGACAGAGCCTTTGCCCCAGACCTGGCAGCTGAAGGTGACGGAGACACCCTCGAGGGCAGCACTGTGCAGCACGGCCATGGACCCCCTCCGGAGGCAGCAGACATCCCGTGGCCATCCACAATGGTGTGGGGAGGAGAGAAGGGGATGTAACAGGCACAAACAGCACCCCTCCACAAGGCCCGTCTCCCACTCCATACTTATTGCACGGAATACCCCCTCCCATCACCCTGGGAGCCAGCCAGGCTGCAGAGAGGTGACCTCCTGAGCTGCCCTGCACCCCTCAGTCAGCAAAGCCCCCCTTTGCAGCATCAGCCCTGGCTCCCAGCCTGTATTTCCAGCCTCAGCAGTGAAGGCTGGGAGCAGGGGATGCCCCACGGTGTTGGTCACCCTGGGGGCCAGCCCCTTCCCTCTGGCTGCTCCTAGGGGGATGAGGGAACGAAAGGTGCCTGGAGCTTATTCAGTCTTCTCACTGGAGGAGGGGGGTTTATTGGAAAACACCTGGAATCTATTAGGCCTGGAATATGGAGTCAAGGTTTTGCCGCCTGCAGGCAGCCCAAGTATAAATAGCGGCAAAGGGTTTGTTTTGACTACTTTAAATTGTGCAGGTTTCGTGCCCTGAGAATTGGGAGTTTGAAGCTGCTCCTAACGTAATAATCCACCCGCTTCCCCCTCCTACCCCAGTGGCCAGGAATCTGCACCTTGTTCTCTTCTCCTTCTCATTCCTCTCTTTGTTTGACTATTTTCCCTATTTCCCATCTGTTTATCACAAACCTCCCTCTTCCTGGAGCCTTCGTGAGTCTCCAAGGAGGGGAGAGTTGGAAATGTTGTTGCACGCAGGGAAGTGGAGGGGAAAGTTTGGAGATTTACAATGAAAACCAGAGATGGGGGGGAGAAAAAAGGAAACAAAACCAAGTACCAAAACACTGGGACAGACCCTCTGTGTGGCCGGGTGACCCACCAGTGATGGGGGACAGATTTCCCCTCGGGTGATGACATGAGCATTGCCACTGCATCCTGGCTGGGAACAGAGCAGGAAGGTTTGGTGAGGTGCCCCACCACAGCCAACATCCTCTCCCATTCCCAGGGCTGCAGCAGCCTTGTTCCTGCTAATGCCATAGTAATAGAGTGGTATGAGGCTCCTAATGGAAATGCTACATCACTGCCAGCATGGAGTCCTCTGTCCCAGTGCTAATGATTATTGCTACTGTCTCGTGCTGATGCCACCACGCTGATGTGTCTGCCAGTTCCAGGCAGAGACTGATGCAGCCTCCACTCAAAGAAGTTGCTGTTCCAAATTAGACCATATATCTGTGAGGAAAAGGAGGAAGGGAGCTCTGAGGGCTGCAGGCTCACAGAGGAGAGGACGGCTGTCATCACTACCACGTGGAGCAAAGGGAAAACTTGGCCACTGAGGTTCCCCAGACTGCTCCAGCCTTCTCCTGGCACAATGTCCCCTCAGAAACACCATACTCCCTGCCCAAAGTCAGCCCTCACATCCTGCTCTTGGAGTGGTGCCTGCTGAACTGCTCTCAAAATGTTTTGGCATCACCTAGTACAAACAGAGCAGCACAAGAGACAGCACAGCAGGGCACTGTCACAGCGTCACCCATCCAGTGTGACAGCCACGTGAGTGGAGCCTCTCCTGAGCACACCGTGGTGGGATTTAGGAGACCCTGGTGCTGCACCACGGCCCCTGACCTCCGAGGAGCAGCGCCCTGGGGGCTGGGGGCTGCCGCACACCACGGGTGGCAGCTCTTCCCCTGGCTTCAGAGCCATCTGTGCTGTAGACCTGAAAGTCAAACCCTGCTGACAAGCCATCTGGGGTGTCCAAACGACTGCACATGGTGCAATTTATTTTCCTACTTTTCCTTTTAATCATTGGTTTATTTCATTCATCTGGTGAGAAAACAGCCTTGAAAACCAAGGGTTTATGTCCAGGAAAGAGCTTACAGTGGCCAGGGTGACTGGGTGCACCGTGAGCACAGGTGTTGGCTTCTCAGCACCTCGTCACATGTGGCCAATGGATGAAGTCACGCCTGAGGGCTTCAGGGTCCAGGAGCCCCAGCTGGGAGCCCAGTGTGGGGACTGGGGTCAGGCTGCCTGCAGACAATAACAAAATGCTAATCCACAGGAATAACAGGGGCCACAAACCACCCAGAAGCATCGTGGTGCTGTGCACGCCTAGGCAAGGGGACAGGGAGCACCACCAGCTCAATCAGTGTTGTTGTAGAGATGGAAACTGGGGACTGTCACTGCAAAACACCCTGCCATGAGGCTCAGGCTCGCTGGGGGATTTTCCCAGGCTTGGTTTACCTCTTGTACACATTTCTGCTCTTCATGCTCTTTGTCCTAATCTCATTTAAGAAACAGATTTGGAAGAATGAGGTTGGATGTGAGCTGGGAGCTGGAAGATGCTCACGTCCCTGTGAGCATCCGTGCCCATCACTGGGGACACGACTGTGCCCCGGGCACAGCATGTCCTGCTGCTGGGGGTTTCCCAGCTGGTGTTTGCCTGCAGCCATCCCCATGGATTGACCTTGAGCTATCGGCACAGGCAAGGCTCGACAGCATCCTTCCCTGAGGCACTGTGATCAAGGACACGCTGTATCTTTGTACCGGGAATGCCCACAGAGCCCAGGCAAACTCAAGATATCCCTTCCACACTGCCAGGACTCTGGATTCACTACACAGCTTCCCAAGCTGGCAGTGCTCCCAGCATGCCAGACCCTCATGGCATGTCCCGATGGTTGCAGCGTGGGACAGCACCTTCCCTGACCCCCTTGTGCTGCCAGCATCCCTCCACCCGTGTGCATCCCAGGGTGCCCTGGAGCCGCGGAGCTTCCTGCACGGACAATTCTGGAGCAGTCTCTACCACTCACACCCTGGCTGAGCATCATGAGGCAGCCCCGCTGTGACCGGGCCATCGTGGGGAGGGGGACATTGCAGCCTGGGGTCCTGCACCCACCGTGACTGCGCACATGCTCAATCTTGTCTCCTTTCCCGTGGAATTAGCGTGACACAATTAAAGCATCTCGTTAGACGGCATTATTTACTCCAAAGGAAGCGCGGGGCCGGCCGCGGGGAGCTGGCAGCTCGGCGTTTCGCACATCATTATGTTCCCCTCACAGCTTTGAAGTCGGAGAGCCGAGGCAGCTCTGATTCCCCCGGCGGAGTCCCGCGCTCCCGGGCGGAGGCGGTGGCAGGAGGGCCCCGGGGAAGTCGTGTGGCACCCGCCAGCTTCTTCTTGTCCTGGGTGCTCATCCTGCGAGCGCCTCCCGAAGCCATCAGCGCATGGCTTGGCACCCCAGCGGCCCCTGACCGCCCCCAGGGCTGCAGGAATGCAGACATCTCCGCCGCTGCTCAAACGCGTCCCTTTCCCAGGCACCTGGATACCCCCCGTGGCACTCCACCAGCTTGTGCAGAAGGTAAACAAGCCTCCAACAGCCCTGATGCCTCCCTGTGCTCCGTCCCTGGGAGCACTGGTGGGCTCTCCCCGCAGTGGCGGGCTGGGATGGGCGCACAGGGAGACCAGGGCTCCTTTGATGCCGCGGGTTTATTTACAAATGACGTGCGATATCCTGTTCCTCTTGGCGCAGTGGGAATTGAGCAGCGAGGCTGTGGGTTTGCTCAGCCTGCCAGGCCTCCCCAGGCAGCACTGAACCCAAATGCTCCTTCACCTTTCCTTCTTCTCAGGGCTTATTCCACCCCTTTTTCGATCTTCCTCTGCCTTTGCTGCTTCTCCTTTTCTTTTTTCAGTGTGACTTACTGCTCTGTGCTGGCAGCGTGAATCCTTTTATCCCTCCGTGCCCCTGCAGCGGGGCTGGAGGAAGCTGCCTGGGCAGATGGGTCATCTCCAAGGTTAAGCAGCATCTCGGCGTCGCTCCCAGGCACCACTTGCCTCCATCCTCGCTCTAAGGTTGGAGGATCTGCCAGCGCGGCTGGCTCTGTCCCGGCTGCAGGGAGTTCACCAATCTTTTCTTTTAATAGGACTAGGGGAAAAAAACAAACCAAACCGAAACAAAATGTTATTTTCACACCTCTTTAACCAGCCGGCTCATCCTTTCTGCTAGGCACAGGCTGCGGGTTGCCTTCCCCGCGGCATTCCTGCCTGGCGTGGGTCCCAGCCGAGGCTCCCGTGCGCCCGCGGTGTCCGGCGGGGCTGCGAGCGGCGGGCTCGGAGAGAGGAGGCAGCAGCACACCGCGGGAGCAGAGCACAGCAGGGCGGGCATCCCTGTCCTGGGGTGCCCCCAGGGTCCCAGCCCTCCACGGGGACCCTCAGCAGGTTCCTTGGAGCGGCTCCAGCGCCGGCGGACCCTTGTGGGTTTCCACCAGCCACCGCGCCTGAGCCGTCGCTGCCAAATGTTTGGGGGAGAGGAGCCAAGTCAGGCAGTCGGGAGATAAATCTGAGCTCTCTGGCTGCACTGGGACTTTGCTCAGGATTAATTGGAGGCAGCGGTTCTCCTCCTGCTCCTCTCCCCCCCCACAGGGCCGGGGCAGCCGAGCTGGCAGCCCGGGCTGGCCCAGCTCCTCGCGGGAAGCTGCTGGCATGTTTTCAGCATGAGGAAGGTGCGTGTGTGCTTGAGCTCCGGCGCAATCACTTGGGGAGGTGGGAGGAGGCGAGGGATGTGCTAAACTATGAATGAGAGCAGATCCGAGACGTTCCCTGCAGCCCTGACAGACTCTCTCTCTCTCTGAAATATTTAGAGGTGCTTGCAAGATGTTGTTAGATCTGGCTGCTCAAGGGATTGTGGTTTTTTTCCTGAACAAAAGCCTGGCGTCCACCTGAAGTTAAAGCTAATCTAAACAATAGGGAAAAATAAACACCAGGATGTAAAAGATGGACAACAGCCCCAGCTATAAAAAAGCTGGAGTGGAGAAGGAGAGTGGGAATTGCCAGCGGCTGGTTTATTAGCCACACCGCACCAAAAACATCTGACGCATGATGCAAGATGCAAAACACAGCCTTAGTGCAGCAGGGTAAGGCATGGGGAGATGTCAATCCTTGTCATCCCAGAGAGCTGCAGCCCCACTCCTCGCAGCCTGAATTAATCAGTCTGCCAGGAGCAACCTTGCTTTGACCTCTGGCCTCCCCTCTGCCCTCCCCAGCAGCCGAGAATTTGGGAGTTAAATACAATTTAAGCACTACCTCTTCCCAAATGCAAAGCCTGGGCTGGCTGCAACCATCCTGAGCCTCTGGCAACGCCCCCCTGCAAATGCTGACCGAGGGTGCCAGCATGGATCCAGCAGCAGCCGCAGCCCGCGGCCGCCCAGCATCCTCCTCCGGCATGTTATGGCGAGGATGTAATTTCTAAAATAACACGTTACTCTTGCTTAATTATCCCACTTTATAGAAGTCACTTCCGGCGCCAAGCTCAAGTTATGAGATGCATTTCTGAGCCATTGTCTGGGTGCCAGGAAAGAAGAAAAAGAGAGAGTCAGAGTTATGATTGTTATTGGAGTGTTTTATTTTGGTTTTTAGATGTCTGGATTTCTGTTATAAAATGTATGAACTGCAAAGGAACTGAAATCTTTATGCTCACAATATTAGTTTCTCATTTCTAGGCTGAAATGCTTATGGCTCTTCTTTATTCTCTTGGAAATATTCTGTGTGTTTATTTCCCCAATATGTTTATGTAACTTCCTCTGGAAACAATTTTTAGTTAACTAACATTTTTGTCCAGAAATTCCTTAGTTTGGTTTCTTTATTAACAAACCTGGCATTTCAATTTAAGACCATAGGTGCACCTCTGCTAAGTTCCCCTGGTTTCCATCAGCTCAAACAGATTGCTTGAAGGGTTTTGTCTCTCCTCTGAGCAGACCCAGCCCAGGTACAGCTTCAAAGGTGCTGAAGCAGCCACAGGAGGTGCAAGTCCTCAGTGGTCCTGTGTGCCTGGAGTTAGCACAGCCACGGGGGCAGCAGGCAGGAGGAGCAGGTGCCACTCCATGGCGATGATTTTGGCAGCACCAAAACCTGCTCAGACAGAAACCTGGTGGTCAAAGGATGCTGGGGACAGAGCCGGCAGGCTGAGGTCTCTCCCGTGTTCATCTCTGTGGATGCAGCATGAGGCAGAGGGGGGAAGGGGTGCCTGGAGAATGCAGCTTGCCCCAGGTCCTCCTCCCGAATGGCATCACTGAGTCAGCCGGGCTCTCTCCACCTCCTTCTACTTTGCACGTCCCTGTAAATGTCTAACACCTTTTCACTGCAATGTCATTTGAAGATTTAATTAAGGTGCTGTTTGTTCCCTCTCCCAGATAATTAATTGAAGGTGTTAGATAAAACCAGGCCTAACACCAATCCTTGCTGGGTCTGAACAGCACCTTCCAGCTCAAGATATTATTGTTCCCTTTTGTTTCAGATCCTTCTGCTTGTTCTCAGCCCTGTGAAAAGGCTTATATCCAAACCAATTTGAATTAATTTTTCAAGCAAGATACCACAAGACCGAGATACTATTAAAGGCTTTGCTAGAAATCAGGGTTCATTAGAACACACCCGGCTGCCGTTCCCTCCCCTGCGCATTCTGCCCTTCAATAAAAAGACAAAAGACAAAGAGAGTTTTACCTGCCAGGGCTTTGGTGTTTAAGCCAAAGGACGTGCGTGGCTGTAGGGAAACTGATCCCTCACATGCCACAGCAATGAGAAAGCTTTTGGTGGTGACCTTGTTCGTCCTCAGCAGTGCTGAGCCTGGCACAGCCCAGGGCTGGTCCTGGCGGTGGGGGCTCCTTGGAGTGATGTCCAGAGATGTGGGGATGCCAACATTGCCTTGGGCAGCAAAACACCGACCTCTGTGTGTGCTGCCCCATTCCCATCACCCATGGCTTCAGCCAAGGCTGGGACCCAAATTTGACTTTTCAACTTCATTGAGCAAACTGCAGAGGCTCCTCCAAGGTGACACAGACATCACATGTAATCACCAGCAGTCCCCTGGTCCCTCTGTATATCTCCTCTCCTTTCACCAGCTTGTCCCAGAGATCAGGGACAGCCAAACCTGACCAGTTTCACCAGCAATGCTGGGCTCTGGGAACATCTGTGATGGCAGGCAGTGCTCTGTGCATGGCTGAGGGATTTCTCCTTGGAGATGTGAGGAGAGTCCAGTGCAGCCACCCCACCGAGCACCTCCCTCAGCTCAGCACTGTTCCCTTTTTCTTCAAGTCAGTGTCTCTCTCCCACACTGGAAAGGACCCTTAAAAATGATCAAAGGAACCAGAAAGGTTTTGCAATTTATCCTTTAAATGGAATTTTATAAAGCAAGAAGAATCCCACACTTATTATTTAAAAAGAGGGCCATATCAGCAATGGGGATTTTGTAATGAGTTGATTTGAGCATGTTCTTGCTGACCGCCTGGGTGCCTTTACCCTCATCTCAGTGTGAGATTTTTAGTGCAATTAGTAGAAAGTGTTCAACAGAAAATGTACTTGCAGCACAGAGCCCCTGGTTTGCTGCACCACCTGCACCTTGCAGCCCACATGGGAAAAGGGATGATGTCTGAAGGGGCTCAGTCCCTATTTCTTGCCTCTCTCCACCAAGATGAGGTTCACAGCATCGACACAGTGCTGATCCAGCACTTGCAAAGAGTGGCAGCATTCAGGGCAGAGTGGGGCTGGAGAGGGTGCCTGGTCTGTCCTGATAACCAGGAGGGAGCAGCTTGGAAGACTCATGTCTGAGGTCACTTTTAATTCAAACACCTGGCACAGCTGACAGCAAAATGACAAAAATCCTTATTTTCGGTGCTGGTATATTCCAGCCATGCCCACAGCTTGCCTCTGCTGTCAGAGAAAATGCACAGCACCCTTCCCAGCTCTCCAAACCACTGCCAGGAGGCCCGGGGTATTCTCCTATCCCAGCTTATGTCACTCACACATTGCATTTAAATGGAACCTTTTCTGTCTCCTTAACAAGAATGGCACGGTTTTGCTTATTGCCTATTAGCTTGAGAGGTGAACACATCGCTGGTGGAATCAGAAACATTTACCATGAAAAAGAAAAGCTGAAATCCCATTTTCTTGCCGCAGCTCAGTGGGAAACAGCCTGTCAGGGCCAGGCAGGGCTGTGAGTAGCTGTGCTCCTTAGGTGCCTCATCCACAGACAGCGCTTCCCAGCCATACTGGAGGCTCCCACTGGAGGCTCCCCAGGAAGGACAAGCACTCCAGAGTGCCAGAGCTGAGGGACAAAGGGATAAACTGCTCCACATCTTCCCAGGTTCCACTCTCAGTGTTCCCTTCCATCCGCTGGTACCCCCACCCATGAATCCCCCCTCTTCTGAGGACAGTGGCACCACGCAGTCAAAGCCAGAGGTCACACAACTGTCCAGGGACAATGACACAGGAGACCTCTGCTCCCTTCCCTCTTCTCCAATCACAGCCCATTCGTTCTGGGGATTTGGGTTTCCATTAGTGCCTGTTTGGTGGCCTTTCTCCTTTACACTGGCATTTCCACGGCTGCTTAACTTCAGTGCATTTCATTAGCGCAGAGGTTTCTGTCGATATTAGAAAGTCACTGTAATCATCAGGGGGATTTGCATGGCTGTTAGCCCAGGAGCTTCACTGTTTGCAAGTATTTTCAGCAGCATTTTTGCAGAAAAAGGTGCCTTTGACATGCACCCTGTTGGCAGAGAATCCATTCCCCCGTGTCCCACTCTGCACTACTGTGCTGCACTCCTCTCACCCGGCCGTGGTGAAGATGCCAACCCCAACCAGGAGCTGCACATGCTCACCAGGATGCCCATTCATGCTGGGACATCCTCACCCCTTAAATTCTGGGATGCCCAGCAGGATGCTCATACCCATAGGGGTATCATCCCGTTGGGATGCCCATGCCCTCCAGTGCACCTGTACACACCATGGCAGTGACATCCCCATCACCAGGCACTTGGTGATGCACACAGCCAGGTCATCCTCCCTCAGATCCATCCCTGTCACCCATCTCATTCCCCCAGCATCCGTTTGTTCCTCATGCCTGCTTCCCTGGGCTGGTATTTGGTGAGCTGCAGGGGTGGAAGGACAGAAGCAGGATGATGGGAGATGGCAGGGGCAGGGCAGTGGGACAGTGGAGATGGCCTCCCTTCCTTTCCACTTCCCTGCGCGCTTTGGGGCCGGCCAGCCTTTGGCGGACAGTGCAGCTCTGTTTTGCATCACTGCTTTGAAAAGCCCTTGGAGAGAGCGGTGATTTATGAGAGGTTTCTTGTACAAGGGGAAATAAACCTCTGACCAGACCCAACTGAAATCCACACTGCTTCATTTTCTGTGGAATCAGGATTTTACCCCTATCTGAGGATTTTGCTTCTTTCCAAGAAAAACAGCCAGTGACTTTCTCATAAACAGCCATGCTCTCTCCCTTTTCAAAAGGCAGGCTGGCTGGGAAGGGCTCCTTTCCCTGCCGGCCTGCATGTCCCGGTCCTCACTCCTCCACACCGGAGCCCTGCGGTTCACAAATCACCGCGTTTCCGACCAGTGCCGAAGCGAGAACATCTGCTGGGAAAGTCAACAGTAATTAATTGGCTTTTAACTGGGAGATAGAGAAGCACAGCCCCCTTTAATGAGAATAAAAGGTGTTTAAGTTTAGAGGAGTGCAGAGGCGCCCCGGTTACTTTGTAATGTGATAAGGGGCTGGGAATTTAAACCAGAAATGGAGGGGCTAAGGGGGAGGGGGGATTGCGGGAGCTCCGGCAAGCTGGTGGAGCCTGGAAGGGACATGGTGCCGAGGAGCTGCGGTTCCTGGAGCAAAGGGGCTCCAGGTGGGAGCGGGAGCAGTTCAGCCCCCGCCTTGCCCCCAGATGTTGCAGATGGGTGCAGAGGATGCGGGGCTCAGGGGCTGCCGGTGATGCTGGAGCAGGACCGAAGGTGCTAAAGGGCAGTGAGGGCACACTGGGGGAGGGATGCCAGAGCTGGTGGCAGCAGCGTCAGCATTTTCTGTGTGTGACAGAGCCGGCGTGGCTCGTCTGCGTGAGACCAGGTTTGCTGGGACTGTGGCTCGGCAGAAACCCCTCACTGGCTTGAGAAGTTGAGTGTGGGTGCAAGGAATGTGCCTGGAATTTGACTTGGCTGAGCTGGAGAAGAGTCTGTGTGAGCTGCTGGAAGCAGAGACCCTGGCACCCTGGTAAAAATAGCACAGGGAGGGATGGAAGAGAAGGCAGCAAGGGGAAGGGAGGAGAAAGAGGTGATGCTGGGGGCGATGGGGTTTTTGGGGGTGGAGGTGGAAAAAGCCATGGGGGCGTGGGAGGGAGAGGCAAAAACTGCATCCAGGGATTGCTCTGCTCGCTCTGCATGGGCTGTGGGTCAAACAATGCGGAGAAAAGGGCTCTGAGGCAGCAGCAATTTTGGGGGACAGCTCCTTCTGGGAGAAAAAAATTACCAAAGACAGCTGCAGGTGTATAATTGCAATTATAAGTGCTAGTGCAATATACCCTTTGCAAAGGGATGTCACTGAAGCTGTGAGGAACAGGCTAGTGTAGGAAGAAACTCAGTTAATTAGTTAAGCAGAGCTCTTTAGGAAGTGTTTCCTCAACTGCTTTTTTCACCCCTTTATTTCCGTAACTACCAAATGGTTTGTTGCTCATCCTTATGGTGAAATCTTCCCTGAGCCTGCCAAGGGAGGCTGCTCTGCATGAAGCAAAAGGAGGAAAACCAAAGAGTTCTGCTGTGGATAGGAATATTCATGCAAAAGACTTTTAATTTCTTTGAAAAGCCTGATTTTTAAATCACCACACCATCACCCCATCTGACTTTCCCTGCTGGGCTCTGTCCCAAGTGTGCCCCTTGAGCTATCCCTGAAGAGGAGGGGTGTGAGCTCCTGGCATCCCCAAACCAGCCCTGAGCCCCCAGCCCTGCCTGCACTCAGGGCTGCCTTAGCCCTGCCAGGGAAGCAGAGGGAGAGCATTACCCAGCTTCGCACAGGGGAAATGATATAATTGGAGCTGTTTGGATTTAGAAATTAAAATAATTTGAGTTTGCTCGGAAAGGTTCATGCAACGTCAGCTTCCATCAGGCGGATGAGAAGCAGAGGTGCCCCAGGAGTGAGCACTCTGACAGCTCTCCCAAATAACACTCACTCTGTGCTCTTTGTGCTGCAAAAGACCTGGCTAAACCCTGCCATGCTACTCATGATTTTGAGGGACCCCAACAACTGTCAGAGTGCTGAGAGTGCAGGACAGATTCATTGAGAAATCCCCCCATATCTCCTGTTTCCAGCCTCCTCCTGCTCCAGGGTTGTCTCCCAGCTCTTCCCCTCCACCTACACTGAGGACAGCTTCTCCCTGAGGTCCCTGAATCCTTCCAGGCTGATCACTTGCCTGGTTCCACCTGTATTTCAAACCTTCCCAGTTCCTGTTGTGTTATTGCTGTTTGTAGTGTGACCTAATTAAGCATCATCTGCAAATGCAATTACTTTGCCATTTATCTTCTCGATCGTTAATGTTCATCCCAACCAAGACTAAACCCATTGCTGGTTCCTCCACTGGCTGCTGTGCCACGTAGGCTCCTAAGCTGGCCTTGTTTTGGAACCAGTTAATTCCTCCAGGAATTGTCTGTGAGACACAGGATGAAACGCTGTGTGTCCTGCCAGGCTTTATCCACCAGTGCCTGCCTCCAGAGAGGGTGCAAAGCCTGTAAAATACCAACCAGCTTTGACCGCCCCAGTTTGTCCTTTAATAAATTCATCCTTGGCATTGCTTGTGGCTTTGCTCTCCTTTGAGAGCATCAAATGCCTTTTCCTTAATCCCCAATTTTTTTGGCATTCCTTGCCTGGCAGATGAAACAAATTTCCTGGCTACTAATTGTCAGTCTCCTTTTCCAGTCTCTTCCTTTTTATTTTTCTATTAAAATTAGTTTGTGTTTATTTCCTTCTCTGGCAGTTCCTACCATCCCCCCACCCCCAGGTCCTTCACTGATTTGTTGCACCAGCTCAGAATTTGGCCAGCTGCAATTTTATTTTCAGTGCTGGTGGTGGGTTTTAAAGTGTTGGAGGCTCACTAAGTCTGTTAGTGAATTCCCTTAATAATTCAGAATGCGTGTTGTTCACCCCGGCTGATTTGTGCACATTAGGCTTGTCAGGGCTTCCCTTACGTGCTTTTTATCAGTAAGTGTATTTACAAGGTCTTCATTAGTTCCTAATTGACCATGCCTCTTCTCTTTAGTTATCGCCTTAAAGAGCAATTTAAAAAAGCAATTCGACAACAGCCATTTTAAAGCTCTTCATTCCTTCCAGTCCCTTTCTCATTTATTATTATCCTTCTGTCTCTCTAGTGCTTCTTTTCCAAAATGTCTTTAAAAGCCCTTCATATTCCCTGGAACATTTTGTAAGGTCCAACTTATTCTACTGGTCAGCTGCTATCCCTGTGGCTTCACTCACTTCATGGCCCTGCTTTTGGTGCTTCCCAGCTCCTCACTGACCATGTTTATTCTGGGATTTATCAGCTCAAACCTGCCCAAGAAGGAGGTATTTGGCAGAAGGATTTTTTATTCTGTCTATGGGCATTAGGGAATGAGGACTTGTGCCTCCTCTTCTGGTGTCCTGTGCTCCCATCTTGCTTCTCCTCCTGGTCCCGCTGGCCACGGGGCTGATCCTGGCCCATGGCATATATTCCCTCCTTCCCCAGCAGCTGCTGCTCTTTCCCAGCTGTCCTCTCACTTCTGGAATTCACTGCAGCAAATCCTTCTGTCCACCAGCTCCAAGGTCAGGCACACGTTGTGCAAAATGCAGCCTCTTCATCCGTGGCTTTTGGGTTTTCCCAGCGCTGCACTCCCTGAACCTCCCTCGTCCCCTTCCTCATGCCAGTGCCACGTCCACTGGCCGTCTCTAATTTCCCTCCCCTCCTGCTGCACCGTAATTTTGCAGGCTGGGGGACTGGAACTAAACAAGTATTCCCCTGATTTATTCATACATTCATAGGCTTTAAGGCCAGGAGAAACTATTAGCTCACTTAGCCCGACCTCCTGCCTATTGCAGGCCATAAAACCTCATCCGGTTATCCCTGCACCGAGCTCCATCATTTGTTTGGCTGAAGTGTATCTTTTTGGAAAGGCCCCCAGACTGGATGTGAAGACAGCTTTATATAATAGTATTTTCTATCCCACCCTTTATATATTCTATAATGTTTTATTTGGGTTTGAATGCTGCTGCATTATGCATAGACGCATTTGGGGGAATATCTGCAGTGATATTCAGGCATTTTCTTTTCCACCTCAGCTGCATTCAAACCGTTTGCTGTGCACATGAACAGTTCAGGACATCCCCATGCCGGGCTCTGGGAAAGCAGTGCTGTCCCCTGCAGCAGGACCCAGCCTCATTGTGCCCTGCACCCTGTTCACTGCCCTACATTAACCCACCCCAAAGAGTTTGCAAGTTTTCATCGCTTTAACTCTGACTTCTCAGCCCTGCTAAAGAGGAAGATGAGCCTGGTTATGGTGGAGATCTCCAGGCACCCCATGGTTTAATGTTTTCTTTCTCTTTTCTCTTTGAAAACTGGTATTTTTCTTTTTTTTTTTTTTCCCCTGTGTTTTGTCTTCTGTGGCTTATGTTCCTTGACATGTTGGCTGGTTTTGATCTTTTTTCTCTTTCTGCATTGCAAAATTGTCAGCTGTGTAACCTAGAAACGGGGCTGGCTGAATGATGCGTTTGCAAATAATGCTTGTTAGAAGTTTATCTCCCTCTAGTTTGTGAATCATGCCTGCCCCAAACCTGGTTTCGGGGGAAGTGCTTGTAAGTTGCCACCAGCCAGCTGGGGAAAACAGGGGTTGCTCCCAGTTCCCACATCGATTTCCTCCAGGACTTGGTGCAAATCTCATAATCTCCTCCTCCACAGCACTCCTGCCTTTCCAAGCCAAACACAGATGTCTCCCATTCCCGTTTTCTTTGGGTTTTGTGGCACACACTGGCATGGCTCTCTGCATTGCACCTCTGGGGCCTGAAGGCACAAATTCTGGGCACCACTCTTCTGCAGGTCGCTGATGCCCAGCTCTCCTGGTCCTGCTGCAGTATCAGCCACTTACAGCACATGCCAGCTGAGCTCCTATCTTCAGATGATCCTTGGGAGCTCAGCATGGAGCCAGGCGCTTCCTTCATTCTCACTACAAGTGGTTTGGGTCAAAGACACTCCTTTTAGCTTTTCCTTTGGGTTTTCCTTCTGTATTTCCTTCTCAGCTTTTCCCTTGACTTCTTTACAAGGATTTTCAAAGCCTTCAGCTCTGCAGCCTGCCCAGTGCTCCCAGGCACTTCCCACCCACCTCCTCTCTCTTCATGGCAGTATTTTACTGCAAAGCTGCTTCTAGATTTGGGCTGCAGCCCTTGCCCCAGCAGTACTTCTTCCCTCCCCTCATCCACAGAGACAATGCTGGCATTCTTGTAGGCACCTCTTGCAACACACACCATCATCAGCCTCTGCCTTGTGCTAGGTGTGCAGTCCCAGGTGTTTCTCCCAAAGCCAGGGTACCTCTATGTCCATCCTCATTTAATTTAAATACAGACAAATTCTCCTTGCCACGGTGTTCATTTATCTCATAAGCTGTCCAATTCCTGCAGCCACCCCACGTGTCCATCCTCATTTAATTTAAACACAGACAAATTCTCCTGGCAGAAGGAGAATTTCATTTATCTCATAAGCTGTCCAATTCCTGCAGCCACCCCACAGCTCTCCCTGGCTGTGCACTTAATATGTCCCTGGGTTGACTGAGCATTGGGGCTGGCTGGCTGTATTTATTTTTCTTGCAGCTGGCTCTGGTTTTCCTGAGCAGGCATCCACCTGTGCCCCACTGTCTGCTGCTCCTGGTGGCTCAAGCCTGTCTGGTTAGGTCACAAGTTTCTAATTGCAAATATCATTCCTATGCCTTTCTTGGGATGTAATGGTGAGGACATGCTATGGGCAGCAGCCAGTGGCACCTTGGCAGTGCTGCTGCCTGTCCTCGGCCCCACCTTTGAGAAAACTCCAACATGCAAACCCCTGGGTGGAGGAACACGGTCTCCTTTTCTGTGCTTCCTCACATCTGCCCACCAAAGCCACTCTCCCTGCTACAGGTAAGGGGCAGTCGGCCATTCAGTCCCTCTGGGGCTGTGTAGCCCCCTCACCACTCAAAAATAGCTCTGCCCCTCTCCACAACATCCCCACTTGGCTCTGTGGGTAACACTCGCATCTCAGTCAACACTTCATACTTCAAGTGCTCACCCTTCACTTGTTGGAGCCTGTTAATCTTGGCAATTAGCTGTTGCTCTGATGCAATTTTCATGCATGCTGTCCCTCTCCCAAATCCCTCTAAGACCCCCTCGGAGCGTGTTCCTGTGCTGCTGCAGCTGCCTGCTTGGCTCCACACCAGCCTTCCCCGGCAGAGCCCAGCACCGTGGGGAAGCCAGGCATTTATTTAGGTGTTATGTGCACTCAGACGCCTGCTCCCTGACACTGCATTCTGCAAATCTGACAAGAGCAGCGTGTTGCCCTTCTACCTTTGCCCTCTCATCCTGCTGGGAAGAGGGGAGAGCCGAATGTCTCCTTCCAGTCTGCGCAGCCCCAAGGCCTGATAAAGATTCAGGCTGAGCTATCGCTGGAATGAGGAGCAGGAAGAAATCCGAGCTGCATAATTAGGTACTTTGGGAACTGTATCAAAATGCAGCTGACTATAGATTTCTGTTCGGTACGTGCTCTTCTGCATTGACTCCTGCTCCTTCTTCCACCAACGCACCGGGAGGGGGTGAGAAGCCCCTTACCCAGGCCTCTGGAGATGGAGCTCAGCATGATCCCATGAAAAAGCTGAGCAAGAAGTTGGAGGTGAAGGGCAGGTTGGATGTGGCTTGGAGCCTAGAGTGAGGAAACTTCATATGCTTGCTTCCCAGTGTGCTGTGGGCTGTGACTTTGAACCCCCTCTGTAAATAACTGGGGTTCATGGAGGGACTGTCCGGTGCCACCATCAATGTCTATTCCTGGCAGGAATAGCCCACATGGACCTAACTAATGGCTTAGGTTAAAAATATCTAAATGCTTAAACTGGTTAAAAATTGCAATGTATTTTCCCTCTCAAATCGAGACAAAGTTGAAATATCAAAACTGTTCGTAGAATGGGAACAAAAAAGAGATTATGAAATGTCAGATTTCACCACCGACATTTTTGATGGAAATACTTTGACATTTGCAAACTCAAATGTTTAGTTTGTCAAACCAGATGGAAATGTCACACTGAGACAAGTTGAAACATTAATCTGTCTGCTCATGGGAGGCTGTGATCTCCCATGGGACCCCCTGCCCAGGGGTCCCAGGAGCTGTCTGTGCCCTCCAGCAGAGTGGGGCTGGGCTATGTCCCTCTGGATTGAAAGCTCCAGTGTGGCTGGGCAGGAAATAACATCCAAAACCTTGGTGGAAGAAGGCCATCCATGGGGATGGGAAGGAAACAGAATATTTGGTATTAAGATGCTGATCCAAGAGACAGAAAACCACATCCCTCTCACCTGCCTGAACACAGATTTCACCGTGGATTTGGGCAAGCCAGCCCTGCTGTGCTGTGGTTTCCCCTCTGCAAACTGGAGTAATAACTCTTCCGTGCTTCAGCTGGAGGTAGCAGGCTGGAATCCATTACTGCTGGAGGAGTGCTCGGATGTCAGTGCTGGGGGTCCTGCGAGCTGCAGAGCGCCGTGCTGGGTGTGGGGATGGCATTATGTGACACGCTGGAGGGCGGCTGCAGCACTAAATCCTCATCGTGGGAGCAGAAGTGCAGGAGTGAAACGTGAAGGGAAAGCACAGGGCGCAGGGGGGACTGAGGAGCACGGCTGGACTACAGCTCAGGACTGGGTTTGTCTGGAGCAGGGAGTTCTGGAGCCCTGGCCACCAGGATGCTGGTGTGCCCCCACTGTGGGGGTGGCTGTAATCCTGGTGGGAGCTGGGCTTTGCCCATCCCACCCACCACCCCCTGAGTACTTCGTTTTTATTATTTTTTTTTAACCTTCCCTTCTGCTGATTGCAGGAAGAGTTTGAGGAGAAAGGGCAGAAAGATGTGTTTGAATTAAGAAACACTTCCTGAAAACGCAATTCACAGAAGCCGCTTTTATTGTATTTTGCTATTGTCTGGCAAAAAAAAAAAAAATTGTCAGTATTTTTTATCTGCTCTTACGTTAATGTGCTAGGCTGAAGGCTGTAGGTGAAACACGACTCATTGTGTGGACAAACCTCTCATCTTCTATTGCTTTGTGGACCAAAACTACAGGGTAAACCAGCAAAACTGTCGCTGCTCTGCTACCCATAGACATCATACCTCAGGCACCGGCCTCTGTTAGTGATCCCTTCCTGCTGTGGAGTTTTCTTGCCTATAATTATCAAAACCTTTGAACTGTTTGAGCCTCCAATTGCTCTTTTGGGCTGGTGACCCCCACAGCAGCCCTCACCTCGTGAAGGGGCAGCAAAGGCTGTGGCAGAGCTGTGGGGTGAAGGCAGCCCACGATGCTCTGTCCCTGCTGCTGTGTGGGCTGTCTCCTGGTGGTTATTAATGCCTCTGCTTTGCTTACCCAAGTGCTTAGATGGTTCAATACATTCTCAGACCTGTCCTTACACTATTGTTGGGAAAGATTCATTAGGACTTTGGCTGGAAATTATAGTGACAGAGCTGGGTAATTTATGGCTTTTCTTGAGGGTTGTGCAATTATTCAATAAGTGTCTTTCCTTCCTCTACCTCCCACCAGCCACTTGTTGGAAATAAATATTGAATTTATTTGCGGAAAAGTAACCATTGACAAAGCTGTGAATGGATGGGAAAAACCCGGCTAGGCTCTTTGGGTCTCTTTGATTACTTTCCCCTGTGGGGATGGGGACTCCCTCCCCTGCTCCTGCCTCTGTGTGTGTCACTTCCTTGGCACTGTTGCCACGAGGTCTTTCCCATCTGCTCCTCACAAGATCCCTGCTCACCCCAGACTGCCCAGTGGTGTCCAGTTTGGTGTATTTATTGCTTTCTCCCCTCCCCAGCCTGTGGTGGGAAGCTCCCCAAAGCCAATGCTGGGGCTGGAGTGCCAGCTCTCAAAGCAAAGCTCCAACCACAGCCTGGTGTCTCTCTAGTGTCCAAACCACTTGTTGGGACCCTGCTGGCATCAGTGCCCCAGCCCTGGGGCCACCCCCTGCCCCCACAGTGGTCCCCAGTTTGGTGGCTGATGCCTCTCAACATCTGCATCTCTTTCAAAGGCACCTTAGATCTTTTTCACTTCCAAGCACCCGCTGATGGGACCTGTTAATGCCGATGAAGTCCAGCCCCAGCTCCACAGTTCCTCTGCTGGTTTGGGCAGCACCAGAGAGACGGGAGAAGCAGGGAGCTGGGGCCATCCCCAGCTCAGCAAAGAAGCAGCTCACCCAGTCCCAGGAGTGTGACAGCATTGGGGTCAGGCACCATGTGGACCTCACTAGACCGGCAGATCCCGTTGAACCTGGGCTCCATGTGGGACTTCCCACCTTCCCAGCCTGCTTCAGAGCAGCTATCCTCTGGGATGGCTGATCCCTGTGCAGGGCGGTGACATGGTATTTCACCTCACCTTGCTGTCAGGTTCAGCTGGATAAACTCCTGGCAGGCCTCATTGGGCTCTTTCCCCGGGAGATGAGGAGAGCCCCTCTGAGGGCAAG
The DNA here is from genome assembly GCF_017590055.1 of Onychostruthus taczanowskii. Lineage (NCBI taxonomy): Eukaryota > Metazoa > Chordata > Aves > Passeriformes > Passeridae > Onychostruthus > Onychostruthus taczanowskii. The sequence continues at coordinate 8,387,849 of NW_024499684.1, forward strand.
CCCAGCCTGCAAAATCAGGCTCTTGCTCAGCAGTTCCTGACAGAGGGGATGCTGAGTCTCACCTGACAGACCTCATTCATTGGTCCCCATGCCTGACCATGGGCAGTGTTCCTCCCTGCCTGTGCAGCCCCTGGGCTCCTTCAGGGGAAAGAGATGCTGATTCTCACCTGACAGACCTCATTCATCTGTAGTGGTCCTCGTGCCTGACCATGGGCAGGGTTCCTCCCTGCCTGTGCAGCCCCTGGGCTCCTTCAGGGGAAAGTGAGGCTGAAAAGTGCCTCTACCAAAGTGAAGCCTCCAGGGCTGAGCATGGCACCCTCTAATCCCACTGCAAGAGGGATTTCTATGAGGGGGCGCCATCGATGGAGGTACTGGCACCAGAGCGTTCCCCCTCTTATCTCTCCTGTTCCTTTGTGCTTTAACATTCTGTTTGAATTAGTGGGGCCTGTTCCTCGCAGCGTGCATGACTATGCATTTGTCTACTTTGGATTTCATCCGCCATTGACTGGCCCATCCATCAAGCTCTTTTCAGGCCTTTTGAAGTTCCCTGTAGCCTTCGCTTGTTCCGAACACTCTGTGCAGTTTGGGTCCTCTGCCAGGTTTTTCTTATGACATTTTTCATTCTCCTTTTCCAGATCATTAAGGCATCTCTTTAACACCCATGGTATTGACACAAAAACTTGGAGAGCCTCCCCATGGGTACCATAGAGCCTTCTGGAAGGTAGCCCTCGTTAATATATGCTGTTTTGCCTCTTTGCTTCCAACCATTAGTGTTACTTTTTCCATTTGCTTTGCAGGCGTTCAATTCCCTTAATAGTCCTCGTAAGAGACCCTTGTCAAAGAGCTTTGAAACCCCAAACATATTATGTCAAGTAGTTCTCCTTAGTTTGCCCTCCTGACAATGGAAGAAAGCATCCCAGCAGATCGATAGCATGAACCCCTTTCAGGAAGGCAGGACTGCTTGCTACTTTCTTACTTAGTTAATTTACAGGTTTTAAAATTCAGCTTCTTATGAGCACCTTCATCTCTAACCACCGATTGAGTTCTCACAGCCCTAAAGAGAGTCGTGTCTCCATGCCTGCCAGGGAGCAGGCTATTTCCCTCACTGGCTCTTTTGTTAGCAGCCAGGTCACTTGGCAAGTGAGAGCCATCAGAGCCTTCGGGTATTTCACTTTCAACTTCAGAAGCTTTGTGCTGGCCAGGCTCATACTATTTCTGCTCCTTTGGCACGGCTCTTTGTAGAAATATTTCGTTGTTATCACCTGAAAATAATGGGAATCTCTCTAGTATCCCTGCTAGGCATCAGGTGGTCTAAAAGAAAACCCTCCTTGGCTCTCCTACAGCGCCTTAGCCTGCCCTGGCTCTTCCCATCACACCCCGGTGATGCCGGTGCCGGCAAGTCAAGTCACGCAGGAGCGCCGAGGGAGCAGGATGGGGCTGATAAGATCCCTGCCGAAGCTGGGCTGGCTCTGCTTTACAGGTACAGGGTAAAAACCTGTTTCACCCACCTCGGGTGATTCATGCCTCTCCACTCCCGTGAATCATCCCGGCTGTTGTGTAAGGCTTATGCTGCTCGTGTGGCAGGGATGTATTTTCTGTGGCTTTTATAAAGTTCTGCACAATTTATACCTGCTGCTCCTGCCTTAAAACATTTACACTCTTTATTCAAGGCCTTAGGATTTATGGTCCCTTTCCTGGGATGCTGGGAATGGTACCACCAGTGGGATGATCCTTGGGCCAAGATGCTGTTTATTGTTATCAAAAACAATCCTGCTCTGCAAAAATTCCTGACCACAAGGAAGGGAAAACTGCTGGTTTTCTCTCCAACACCTATGCCCATGAATCTTTAAACAGGAGGAATTATTTTCCTGAATACTGCGCATTGAGGACATTTAACTCTAAGAAAATGTGACAGCTCATCAGACGAGGAAGGGGGATGGTTTTGGGGCTGTGGAGGGAACGCCAAGTGCATTTGCTGGGAACAGCCCCTCTGCTGGGAATTCCCACAGCTGCCAGGCAGGAAAACCAACCATGTTTAGCAATGGGGTAACCCCCCTCCCACCTGGGGTACCCTGTTCCCAAGCAACCGGGGGAATTCCCTGGTGCAATCGCTCGCACTGGCCAGGGCTTGAGGTTTTGTGTTTTTTAAACAGCGTGTGGCGACTTTTGCCTAAACTTCTCCAGACAGACCTTTTGTGCCAGATTACCTGTCTAGCTGGGCTCTTATCGACGTGTTTATCACTGCCGCCTCTCGCTGTCAGCACTGTTTATAGGCAGGGGAACCGAAACCCTATGCTAAGAAATTTCCTCCTCCTCTTTTCTTTCAAATCTGCATCTGTTCCAGACTCCCTTTCATTAGAGACCACATGAAAGACAAAATAATCCCAGGCTATCAGGCACAGAAACCTTTGCGAGGTAAACTCCTCTCTGCTGGTAAATAAGGCACACCCTGGCTGGGGCTCTGCCCTGGCACCCAGGGAGGTCCTGTCCAGCCCGTCACCTGAATCCCTGTTCCTGGGATATTCCTGCAATGCCTTCAACACCCACCGGGACATTTACAGACCCACAGTGAAAATTCAGAGTGCAAAGTAATGTTGGACCCCAGGGATTTCTTCCTGCACCTGCATCCCTGTTGTTGTGGTGGTGCACAGCGAATGCCCCCAGGGAGGCTTGGGCCGGGGGTGGGGGATGCGTTCCGTGCCTTTTTTACCTGTTGTAAAAATATTTGTAGAGTTGCAGCAGGCTGTAAAGAGCAATTTTTGGGGAGGGAGGAGCAGGGCTGATACCGATTAGGCAGGAAATGGCTCAGTGTGGATGGCATCCATATGGGAGAGCTGATAGATTTGGCGTCTTGAAGGCATCCCTTGATGGATCCACTGATAACCTGGCAGCAAAACAGACCTGGGCTCTCTGATTCCCTGCCAGCAGCTGAGCCGCAGCCTGCTTGCTTGGCCTTCGTTAACACCTTTCTGCCATGAGAACTTGTTGCCCTACCCTGGGCACTGGTGGCCCCGTGGAACCCCTGGGGGGCTCAGCTGGCCAGTCCCCACTGCGCTGCCTGCCGGGGATGCTGCTCCAGCTCCTTCCCTTTGAAGGCTCGGTGTGAAATCTGGTCGGAGTTTAGGGAGGCAGAAGGGCAGCTTGCAGAGCAGCCTGCGTCCTTGGGATGAAAAAAGCTTCATTTTGCAGCTCTGGAAAGAATCAGTGTGTTTCCAGGCTGGGCTCCTGCCTTCCATTGGAGACAGATGGAGAGTGCAAAACAGGGGGAAGGCGTCCGGCTGCTCCCGCCACACAGGGCAGCAGCTCTCTCTCAGGCATGGGTCCTGCTCCTTGTCTTTCTCTGGGTACTTCAACTTCATGGCCCACCTTTTGTGCACATCCATAATGTTCAAAGCCAACATGGAGGTGGTGGGAAGCCAGTGGCCCAGATGTGTCACTGGAGACCCTCAGGGTTGACTGGGAACCCAGTGAGGCCTTCCTGTGCCAGGAATGCTGGTGTGCATGGAGTTGGTGGGAAGCCAGTGGCCCAGATATGTCACTGGAGACCCTCAGGGTGACTGGGAACCCAGTGAGGCCTTCCTGTGCCAGGAATGCTGGTGTGTCCTACTCTGCGGTGGCTGTCCCTCTCTGGAAAGTGGCAGCAAAACCAAGAGGATTTCAGAGGAAAATCAAGATGTAGCAGGATGATGACTGGAAAGGAAGCAAGATGGAGAAAATGGTCATGTAGCAGAGGGCAATGGTCCCTTGCAGAGATGGAGACTTGGGAGGCAGAAGCCATCTTGTGTGCCTGCTGGTGCTTAGTGCTGCTGAGGGTCTGCAGCCTCCTTCACCAGCCCCTACCAGCTTGATCAAACACAAAACATTGGACTGACCCTTGGTATGGTTTGTCAGGAAAGTTTTTTGCATGGGCATAATTGTGTCCTCCATGACTCTTTTGGGGAAAAAAACCTGTCAGCAAAGCTGCGCTTCCTTCCATGCTTCCAACCAGGTCGGGATCAGTGGATCGTCCTGACATTCACCTCCCCGAACTCCCCATCCCTCCCTCCCTCAAGCACCCATGGGGTTCCCTGGTGAAGTGTGACTGGGCTCTCGTGTGCTGTTAACAAATTTATGCCCAGATTAAAATGAAGCTCTGGTAGCAGAAGGTGAGCTGGGTAATGACTGCCCTAAAGCTGCCCGGGGTTATGGCAAAGTTGATTATTAAAATAGATCCCCCAAAAGTGCAGGCAGCTCTCCCACTCACTGGCTGCATTAGCCACAGAAGAGCTGCTTGCTCCTGCTCCAGGGTCACGGCCTCCCCAGCTGCGAGCTGGGACAGTAATCTCCCTGTGGTTATTTCTGCGATAACTTATTTCAGGTTTTTATGATGCTTACAAATTGGACAACATCTTAAAACATAATTCAGGCCTTAACTGGCTTTAAATGTGTGTGATTTTACAGGGATGTGTAAAATATTTTTAAGTGTTGGTAAATTCCAGGGACTGGAGCTGTGGGCAGATGGGAAGGGATGGAGGGTCCGGCCCGAAAATGGTTTTGGAGACACAGGCTGGGAACCAGCAACTGAGAGTTGTTTACAACTATGAGGAGTTATGTGGTTTGAGCAGGTTGTAGACCACATAGCAAAATGTTTATGGGGAGTGAATCTGCACCTCCTCTTCCCTTTAAAATTGGTTTAATTTGTACGAATTAGCTGTGTAGCCAAACACTTGATACTGACACACAAGAATTGCTGTGGCAGGGAGATGGCTCCCAGGTGCTGGAAATAAAAGGGAGCAGATGAACTGGACTGAAGTTGTGTTCCTCAGGAACATCAATCAGCATGGCAGGACCGGCCATGTGTACAGTCTTGTGCCTTTGAACAATCCTCCACCAACTCCTTTCTGCTGGGAAGGTGGCTGCTCCACTCCTGCTGCCCCATTAAAGCAGGAGTGGGTGGGAGGCAAGCCCGACCCTGAGGATTGCTGGGCAGGGGATGGGTGTGCAGCAGTGAAATAGGGCTGCAGCCACCCCACCTCTTGCCTGGGGCAGGCACAGGATCTGGCAGAGCCGTGGTGGCTCCAGTCTCTCAGGCAAGGCTGCGGCCACACAGGGGACGGGTTTGCTGCCACATGCGTTGCACAGCGTCCCAAGGGTGGCTTGCAGAGGTGGATAGGGAGGGTTCTGTCAGGCACTACTCCCTTCCTTAATGAGCGGGAGGCACCGCTCCGGCTGGGATTGGATTTGCCAATACTGACAGAACCAGGGCTGCTAACACAGAGCGTGCTCCTGGAGCAGAGGCACCCAGGCGGATCCCACGGGTGAGATGGAGCTGGGATTTGGTTCTTGTCCTTCACAAGCAAGAAGGTGCTTTGGGTAAGCAAACGTGATCCCACGGCAGGGAGCTGGATCTGATCAGTGGGCAAGGCTCCAGGAATGGTGCTGCTTCCAAGCAGAGAGTCAGGAGGGCTGTCCTAAGCAAACTGGCTGTTCCAGGTGAAGTCTTGGTGAGCAGAGCTTGGGGAGGTGGGAGCTGCACAGACATGGCACCAGCCTGTGTGCCCTCGTTTCCAGCAGGCGAGGAGCTCTGTGGGTGTTTGTGTTTGTAGAAATAACACTCTTGTCTTGCTCTTTCCTTTCGTGAGGGTGTGGGCATTTGAATGAAATGCAATCCCAGGAAAGGCCAAGGATTTTGGCTGTTGTTGCAGGCACATAAGGAAGATGTTATTGTCAAGTGCTCTCCTCCATCCAGGCAGGAGGTGTTGCGGAGGTGGCTGGAGACTGCAGGGAGACGGGGGGAGACAGGGGAACCCCTGGGCAAGGCAGGGTGGCAGCAGAGAATCCGGGGGAGCTCTTTGGCAGGTAGTCTGCCATCACAACAGCACCCATGGCCAGGCTAGCCTGGCTGCCAGCATCTCCTTTTGCCAGGCTCGGATGTCTGCAGCCGCCAGTCTCATCACCAAAGCCCACGTGAGATTTCCTGCCTGCATCTCTTCCAAAAAAAGCAGCTTCCAGCCCACAGGAGAAAACCGAGCGTGAGGGTAGAGACGCTGCGATGAGGCATCGTCTCACCGACACCCACCCACGTCTGCAGGGGGAGGGACCCGCTGGGCAGCCCGGGACCCTGCTGCAGGAGATGGGCCTGGGGGCCAGCTGTGGCCATCCAGTTTATTGACACTGGGAGCTTTCAGAATCCCATCAGTGGAGCAGGAAAGAGTGATTGACATCCCTCCAAAGGACATTGCTCCGAGAGACATCCCAGGAAGGCTCTGTATGAAGCTCCTTGGGGACAGGCAGAGTTCCCATGAAGATCCCATACTCCACGCACAGCTGATGCCCAGGAAATGCACTGAACTCCTCCAAGGCTGCCCCAAGGGTCAGTGTGGGGTTGGGGACCAGTGAGACTGTTCTGGGCTGTGGCCATGTGCTGCCAGCAAGCGCAGGGTGCCCCAAACACAGCAGCTGTGCACCCAGCAAGTACGCCGGAGGGAGCCTGGGGGGGGACTGTGAATTTGGGGAGGGCTCCACCCCTGAGTTTCCTGCAGGGCAGGTTTGCAGGCAGAGGGGAGCATCTTAGGGAGGTAACAAGGTGCTGACAAGAAACGGTTTGTTTTTCCGGATGGTGTTTCACAGCTCCCTGTGGAGCTCTCCTTGGGGACAGGGGAGCACCGAGGCAGGGGAGCACCCCACAGAGCCGAGGGCTGCTCTCACTCACAGGAAAAGCGCAGGAGATGCTGGCTGTTGGTATGAATGCAGCCCGGCTCCGCCATAAGGAAGTGATTGAAGCTTTCACGATCTGTTTAAGCAGTGACATATGTTTCCTGCAGGCGCTGCGTGCTGCATGCCAGCGGATGAGATACGGCCCCGCGTCCCTGCCTGGCTCTGCCAGGGGTAGGGCTGGCCCCATCCCCACGGCCGCGTTTGATACGGCCACGGCCGGCAATGCCTGTGTGGGAAGGGGAAATTGCTCCCACGGCAAAGGGAAATAAACATGAGGAGACCAGCCTTGACAAAAAGCGTGTGTTTCTCTGGTCTGGGGCCCCGCTGCAGGCGAGAGCCACATGAGGAGCGGTGGGGCTGGGGATGAGGGAGGGGAAGCTGGGGCTGCGGTGATGTCTGCAAACTCCCTCTCATTTACAGGGGGTCCCTCCCGCCAGCTCTCAGCTTTCAGCGCCGAGACATCAGAGGAACCAGTGCCAGGGGAGTTGTGGGGTATGGAAAAGGTCTAACTGCCCAAGCCATCGAGCCCAGGTGAGGTGCTCTGCCAAATTTAGAAGCAGCCAAAGTGGGCTGAGTGATTTCCCTGGGGAGGGGACTCTCCTCTGGAAATTGCCGTGGCTGAGCACCCAGGCACTGCTACTCAGACTCAGGCTTGCATGGATTCCAGATCCATCCTCACCTGCACACCTCAGCTCTTTCTGCCCCATTCTGCAGCACAGGGGAAGTAATTCAGAAGACAAAAGACCAACTGGGGACCTTGGTCCAGGAGAGTGCCAAGCTCATGGAGTGCTGGGGATGCCGTGAGCTGGGCAAGCTGGGGATGGCTGAGACATCAGGCAGCTGTGAAACCATGAGCAAGAGAATTTGGACATCATTCAGGAGCTGGAAGCAGGTGATGGTCCCCAGGTCTGAGAAGGGCATAAGCAGCCGTGGTCTGTGGGAACGTTTGCCAGTAACTGAGGCCATGCAGGGGGCTTCGCTGGAGAAAGGGGAGAAGGCAAAGTGTTGGGAGAGATGCATGGCTGGGGGCTGCCAGAAGGGATGCAGGCCCTGCTGTGGGGCAACATCCATGGTGGCTGGTGAGGCTGACCCCCACCCAGACACCCATGCAGCTCCAGCCTGTCCAGGATGAGCCTAAAGATGGGTTTGTGGCAGAGGTTGTAAACTGGGTGTGAGAGTGAGAGAGGGAAGGGATGAGGAGGCTTTACAGTTCAGCTGAAAGCCCTGAGAGCTTCTTTGTGATTCCTAGGGACCAATGTCTCCCCTGTTGACTATACTGACAGAAAAGACAGCCAGGAGCAGGGATTCCCATCCTTTACTGGGGATTTTGGCTTTGAAATATAGCCTTCTTCCTTAGCTACAGGGCAGAGCTGCAGGGCAGCCAAAGCTCCCTGGTTCTCCCATCAGCTTTCTCCCATCTTTCAGCAGTGAGGCACCAGGCAAGGCAGTGCTCACCTTCAGAGCAGCAGCAGTCCATCCTCACCGTGTGCCTTTCCAACAAGGAAGGATGATCTTATGAAAGCTCTTTTGTCCTTCTGAAGTTTTCTTAGAGAGTGCTTTTATCCCCCCTCTTCTCCACATTGGTTGCATTTATCTGCAGGATTACAGGTATTTCTTGGAGTAGTTGGGAATGTCTCCTTGCCTGGAGCTTCCCTGGGTTGAGGAGCCTCCAGCCTGGCAGTGCAGGATGTCAAGTGATACCTTGCTCCAGGAGGCTGCACTGAGTCAGTGAGACACTTTGAGCACGTGTGTGTGTTGGCAGGGGCTGTTTTGTCAGGGATAGGCATCACCCTTGTGAAGTTTCATGACTGCAGTCGGCAGCAGCCAGAGCTCTCCTGTCTGCACAGCCAGGGCTTTCTCTGCAGGTTTCAGACATCCCAGGCCCAGGTTCATTAGCAGGTAGCCAAGGTTTGCTGTGACTCAGTGCAGCAGTTTGCTCCAGCACTGGATTACCTTCACACATTACAAATCAGGGCCAAGTTTCTCCACGGTTTTGGCACTGGGCAGGTGCCTGGAGCACGTCGCAGGGAGGAACAGGCTGGGGGAGGCGGAGCAGGTGAACTTCACTCTTCCAGCTCTGGAACAAAGCTCCTACTCCTGGCTGTAGCTTTTGTAGGGAGAGATGATGTTCTTTGCCCTGCTGGCAGCACTGCAGAGAGCCCTGCAGTGCCATGGCTCTGCACAGGCACGTGGAGCATCATGACAATGGGGCTGCTTTCCCCAAAAGCTGCTCCCTGGCAGGCACTGAGACAGCCCACACTGAGCAGCGGTTGATCATTCTCCGTGTAACTGCTAGAGATGCCTAAATAATTCATTAATGGTTTGGGGAAACAAAAATATTGTGCAGTGAGTCATTTCTTGCCAGTGATGTGCACAGCTGAAGCAGCTCACAGGCACCACAGTGGTGTGGTGTTTGTGGGACACCATGGGTCCAGGCTTTTTCCTCTGACTTTTCATTCCTTTTTTCCCCACCATGTGAACAGTCCTCTCCCTGCACAAACATGGAGGTTTATTGTTTCTCAGGGAAGTGGGGTGAGGTGGTTACAACAGAGCACGGGCTGGCAGCAGGGGATGTGGAGAGCAGGCAGGGGCTCATGAAACCGCCACAGCCTTGCTTGGCCTGGCTCTTTGCACTGCACACAGGAGCCATGGGGACATCAGAAATTTCTTCTCCCAAAACCTCCTTTCCAATGGGACTGGTGGCACCAAGCCAGGCAGAGCCCTCCCCAGCCAGTCCCCAGGCACTGACGACAAAGAGCTCCAGGAAACCCGTCCCAGCGTGGGCAGGGGAAGGGCCCAAGAGCTTCATGCTGATAGCAGTGACAAGGAACTCCTGTTTCTCCAAAGGCATCTGGGAAATGTCCCCAGCTGCCTGTCCCTGGCATGTCACAGTGCTGGAGGTGGCAGGCTGAAAGCAGCACTCCAGCTCTCTGTGGGTGCCCTGGGGCAAGGGGCAGGAAGTTCCCTGAACTGCTCTGGGCAAGCATCACCCCAGGGCTGGGCTTTGGACATGGTGGGAAGTTCGTGCCCCAGCACTTACTGCAACTTGTGTGGGTTCCTGGAGGAAGCCCACGCTGCATCCCCTGCAGCTCCTGCTTGTCACTCTTAAATTTCCATTTTAACGTGGAAACAGCTGTTTTCATGGTGTCTCTGTGTTATTTACACAGTCATGCATTCACTCCCTGCTGAAAACCACGTTATGCGCTCCAGCAGTGCCCTGTTGTCTCACAGGTACCAAGTGAGTGGATGGGGAAGTGTTGCCAGCCCTGGGGTCAGGCCACCAGCACTCCTCATGGCTTGCCCATGGCCACCCTGGAAGTTCATAGTGAAACTAGGATGATTTAAGGGGGCAAACCTGTCTCAGAGTGTTCCTGGTCCAGAGCAATGGCTGTGGATGAACCTGTCTCCATCCCTGTGGACCGAGCCCTCCAAGCCTGAGAACGGGATGCTTGATGCACTTCAAGGGACAGAGACAACAACTGTTGGCTGTGCTCAATGGTGCTTTGTTCTTGGCCCAGGAAGCAATGAAAATCCTCCTGCTTTGAAGCCTGAGGAGGCCTTTTTATTATATCCAGGGCTCCTGGAAAAGGAAACTCCAAGTGCTTTCCCATAACGTGATAAAAAGCTCTCCTGGCTGAGACCACGGCAACTCCTCACACGTGAGAGCAGTGAGTCAGTGCAGCATAAGGCCAAGCTCAGTGCTTGCCCAGCCACTGGAAATCACTGAAACTGGGATTTGAAAGAGCCTTGGTGTGAGTTCTGTTGACCTTGCACTTCACCCCAGAGACCTGGCAGCTGTGGTGCCTGGTCCGTGTTAGTGCCTGCTCCTGTGGCCATGAAGCAGTGGGGATCAAGCAGGCCCTGGACCCCCTGTTCTGGCTGGGAAGCCCTGGGTAGGTTCAGGTCATGCAGCAGAGAGCCCACAAGTCTCCCATGTCTGCACCTGAGAGCAGGCAGCTGTGGGTGAGTGCTGGGGTGCATGGTGGGATCTCCTGCACCCAGGGATGCTGCCAGAGCACCTGTGGCCAAGGGGGGGCTCGAGTTGCTCCCTATCCTTTCTCACAAGGCTGGGGCACAGTGGGTCCTCCTTGGCACAGCCCCCAGCCTGGCTGGGTAACTCCTAAGTGGTAAAGCTGGCCTAATTAGTCTGTTTAATCTTCTCCCATAAATCACTCCTCCCCATCCCCTGCAGACTATCGGCAGCATCTGAAGTCATTAGTTAATTTAAACCTGGGAGTTCACACGTTGGCTTATCGGAGCCATCTCCTTTCCCCGCTAAGCGCTTGCTCGGAGCATCCCCGGCTGCTGCTCGATCCGATCTGCGCCCGCTTTGAAGCCGCTCCGGGCTGCCAGCAGGCGCGGCGCTGCCTGCTGCCCTGCCTGCTCCGCTGCCTGCTGGCAGGTGGGAGGGGAGGTGGAGATCCTGCTTCTCCCCTTCCCCGCGCTCCCCGTTTTTTGAACTTCTCCTCTGACTCATCCATTTGATTTGATGTTTTCACCTTTGTTTTACAAATAGCAGTTTGCCCGAATGCTGGAAGGAGAAGGCAGCTCCGATGCTGCTGCAGCTTCCCCGGCTGCCAGGGGAGGTAACAGAATCTTAGAATCATCTGGGTTGGAAAAGATCACCTGTAAGATCGTCGAGTCAGGTGAGTGCAGTCCTGGGGAGGGAGCTGGTGGGCACCCAGTCTGCCCTTGTACCTGGCAGGGATGTGGGAAAAGCTGGGATTACTGCAGGTTGACCATGGGGGAGTGCAGACTTGGCCAGGGATCCTTCTAATGGCTTGTATTGCCCACTGGCTGTGCTGTCACTTCTCCATCCTCTTCTCCTCTTCCTCCCTGGGTCTCCAGCCCGATGGGAGCAGGACTCCCCGAGTCTCCAGGGTGGGATGTCCCCAGCTACGTGGGAATCAGGGATTCCTAAAGTGAGCTCTCTTGGTTTGGGGGCAATGCTGGCAGCCTGGACACACACCTGTCCTTCCCTCTGCATGGGCAGGTGAGCCCAAGGGTCTTGGCAGGGCCAGCAACGCAAATGCTCAGCTCCTGGTGCAAGATGGAGGGGGACAGTGGGGGGCTTGGCAGCAGAAGTGAGATAGCTGGACTGGGGAGACATGACAGCAAGAGTCTGGTGGCTCCCAGCTGTTTTTCCAAGGCGCACTGTGAGGTGGAGTCATCCCACCAGGTGCCACGCTGCACCATGGGCAGGAAAAACCCAGCCTGGGAAACGCCTGGCTGAGTGCCCTGCACGGGCAGAGCCCTGCCCACAGAGCAGCTCAGGGCAGCCCCCTCCCACAGCAGCACCCCAGGGCAGCCCCACATCGGGGCAGCAGCAGGACAGCACCCACAGGCACAGCAGCCCTGACCCACTGCCCCCGAGGGGGCTCTGGCTGCTGGCACCTCGAGCGTGGGCTGTGGGTGATGCTGTGCACCCGGGGGTACCTGTCCTCCCAGTGCACCCCCTGCACCCCTGGGCTCTGCTCCTCTTGCTCCCAGCTGGGTGAGGGACAGCTGCTCACCCCGGGACCTGTCAATCCAGGCTGCTTCCAAGAATCTCTGTGCATCCCTGGGGCACAGTGACTGACAGCGCAAAAGAACCAGCCCGTACAGTTTTTGGGAACACATTTTTGGCCAGAACACCCTGAAGCAGCCCCTTTAAAGCATCCTGGTGGTTTCAGGAGGGGACATGGTGCCTGTTCTCCTCAGCTGGCTTTGTGGCTGCCCTCTTCCTCTCACTTTCCTATTCCAAGGGGGAGCTGCAGCAGTGTTTGGTTTTGTAGTCCAAGCTCTGGATTTATTGCTTCCAGGTCTTCATGTGTTTGTTCATGGAATGAAAGACGGCTGGGTGAGCTTGCTTTCTACTCTTCTGGCCTGCCTTCTGCAGCCCACTGGGGATCTTTCAGTCTCGGGATGATGCCTCCCCTCACATCTCACAGGCACCCAAACACTGCCTGAGTGGGGGACACGGTGTCGTGGGCAGATGTTAAACCTGTGCCCTGGTGTCGAGGATGACACGGGGGAAGGCGCTGGTGCACTCCCAGGCACTACAGACCGTGCTGGGTGCAGCACTGGGGGACACGGCCCCTGTCCCCTGTCCCCAGGCTGCCGCTCCCCTCCTGCTGTGGCCGGAAGACATGAGCTCCCGATTAAAAGATATTTCAACCAGACGGAGGGGCTGCGGCAGCCTGCGCAGCAGGAGGGGACGGGGACAGGACGCCTGAGAGAGACCAGAGGAGAAGCTAATTTACGCTGGAATGTAAATACAGCAGCAGCACGCTGCTCCGCAGGGCGTGTCACCCCCTCCTGGCTCTGGAACACGGGTTAGAGCTGCCCAGGATGGCTCAGGCCACATCCCTGCCGTGCCAGAACCTGCATCTCACCTGGGCACTGCGCAGAGGTGAGGAGGAGGACGGTCAGGGGCTGTTGCTGCCCGCGTTGAGGTACCACAGGTTACACATCCACTGCAGAAGGATGGAGCCTCAGCCTTCCCTGATAATCCTAAGAATCAATAGCAGTGTCATGGATGTGCAGAACAACAGCTCGGAGTTGAGAGGGGAACTTCTCAGCAGGATTAACTCTGAAGCCTAGTGACAACACTTTGAGTATCTGTGCTATCTATGTCCCTGCTGCTCATTCTAGCAGACAGTTCCTACTAATGAGCTTTACTCAACACCACTATATTTGTCCATAAGAGCAAATTCCAGGGATCAAAAAATAAGGTTTAAGATGCAAATATTCTGTGAGACAACCAGATTTAAATGGGTTTTTTTTCTTTTGGTCCTTACTCCTGGGATAATTTTTAAAGGAAGCAAGGAGAGATCCTCTGGAATGTGAGACAGAGAATATTTTTTAGAAGAAAAGACCAAATAACACAAAATCATTGTTTCAGTTTTGGCTGGTTTGGGGCTTTTTAGCTTATAACCATGGAATTTGGAGAAGTTCCCTTCTGTTCACTGTTACAGGGCAGTGTAAGCACAGATGGCCCCACACAGGGAGCAGGTCGGGCTCGTCCCCTCCTCTCAGGTCACAGAGCATCACTGGGAAGCCATGGGCATCCTGGTGTGTGCCAGACTGGTGGCACAGGGTGAAGCCCAGCCAGACACCTCACTGCCCAGAGCAGAGAAAGCGCAGCAGATGGGTGGTCTGTGGCAGGTGACAAAGAGACTCAAAAAAGTCCCTTTTGAAAATGTCCAGCCCGTACTCCTCCTCTGTCCCAAGGCTGGACCCCAGTGCAAGGACCTGATCTCAGGCACAGATGCTGGGAGAATTCACACCCCAAGACAGGTTGTTTTTCAGTTTTCTTTAATCTTCCACATGGCTTTTCTTTTTTCTTTTTTTTTTTTCGTTTTGAGGCAGGAGTACTAACTGCTAAGGATGCATATGGAATTTGAATATGAATGATAAGAACAGCTGTGTATATCTATTATGAATGAACATAAACAGAAATGTATAAACTGAGATTTTGGGGCTTTTGGAAGAATTAGTGCCTTTGTTCCTGGATTTTTTTCCTATCAAAGTTTGAACCAAAGCCCATTAGCCTGGACTTTCCCGCAGCCGACCAAGCCAGGAGCTTCATTTCGTCCTGGCTCTGAGCCATGCTGAATTCTCCTCAACAGCTCAGTGAGCCCTAATCCTAACAAATTTACCCAGAGAAGTGGGTCTCTTATTACACAGTCTAATTTGAATGCTTTCCAAGGTTAATTTCAGCTCCCTCTCCCTCTCCAAACACGCCTGCCCCTCCAGAGCCAGCTCCCCCCTTCCCCAGCTCCCCCCCGGCTCCCCGTTAGCGCCAGCCTGGGGGGAGCAGCCCCCTTCACCACCGAGATGGTTTTTAAACGAGAAAATAATGGGATGTGTGTCCCTGGGTCCGGACTCTGCCTGGAGGGTTTCTTAATGCCGAGCGACTTCCTCCGCAAATTAATTGCAACTTTCGTTGGGCGAAAATAGCCCTGGAAGCCCCTTCCCCACAGGCTCTTCCGCACGTGATATTGCTCAGTTCATAATCGGATTCCTACGACCCTGTTCTTTCCTTCCTGTCCCCAGTGCGCTGCTGAGGGCCCACGAGGGGCCAGCAGGGTGACCCACCTGGCAGCCGGGCCACGGCCGGGAGCATCGCCGCCGCCCGGCCGACACGGCCCTGGCTCTTGCTTTGCAACAGACTGTGCAAGAAAACCTCAGCGTGGGGAAACTGAAACCTGGCCCAGTGCAGGGAGCAGCTGTCAGATCCATTAGGGAAGGGAGAGAGAAGGAACCAGCTATGCCTGGTGGACAGCGATTGCAGGAGAGGGGCGGTGGGGTGGCAGGGGTTCAGAGCAGGGGGTTAAAAGGGACAGAACAAGGGGCACTGGGTTTAGACTGGAAGAGGGTCAATTTAGATTAAATATAAGGAGGGAGGTTTTTTCCACTGGGATAGTGAAACCCTGGCACAGGCTGCCCAGAGAGGTGGTGAATGCCCCATCTCTGGAAGGCCTGGCTGGATGGGGCTCTGACTACGTGAACTGGCTGAAGATCACCCTGCCCATGGCAAGGGGGTTGGACTGGACAGCATTTAAAGGTCCAACCCAAACCATTAGATGATTCTCTAAAATGAAATGTTAGGTGGAAAAAGTGTACAGAGGAGCCAGGAGCCCACCTCACCCACCAGCCCACCTGGATGTGGCCCCAGGGATAATTTCTGCTGTTTTTTATCTGCAAGAAGCAGAGACTTGCCCCACCAGCTGGGCCTGGGGGGTTGTGCTGGGTCATGGTAGGTGTGGAATGGCGACTCTGCAGCCCTGGACAGGGGTTTTCCACATGTCCTCAGGCAGTGAGGTCCCAGGTGCATGGGGCAGAGTGCCCTGCCTGTCTCCCAGCTGCCATGGAGCTGAGATTCACCCTGCTTACTCTCCTCTCCTTTCCTCACATTTTTCTTCTTTATACTCCATTAATGCTTTTATATTTGCTCAGGTAGTGCAATATTTCATCACCTGGCAGGAGATGGGGCAGGGAAGGGGTTGGGGATGTTCCCTGTGCCGTGCCAGGGTGGCTGAGCTGGACTGGAGTGCCAGTGGGATGACAGCAACCCTGGGCTCTTCCCATCAGTGATTCCATGAAGATGTCCTCTCTGAAGTGCCTCCACAGGTCACATCTTCTGCTGTCACATCCTGCTGCCAGGTAACTCCTGTCCCTGGAAGCCTTGCTGCCCAGCAGTCACCTTGCTGAGTGGATAGCCCTGTCAGATGATTTTGCTCCAGGCGTACGAGCTGCATGTATTAAAGCTGAGCCACGTCTTATCTCCTGGCTGTTCCTGCCTGCTCCCAGCCTGTGAATCCTGCAGGGTGTTTGCAGTGCTTCTCCAGCACTGTGGGTTGTGGTGGATTTGGGGTGCCAGCTTCAGGGTGAGGGGCACCCTGGGCCAGGTTTCTGGGGTGCAGGTTGGAAGGGCCAGCACAGACCCGGCCCTGTCTGCCAGGAGGATGCTGGTCATTGCTGTAAGGTCAACCTTAAATAATGGGAATAATAAAAATAAGGCTGCCTGGAGGAAAGGAGAGAGCAAACTGAATCCTAATGAAGTTGCATGGACACATCAGCAGGACCATTCACAGAAATCATTTTAAAAAGGGGAAAAAAACATCAAGTTTAGATCAAAGGATTTGGGACACAGCAGCCAGGGCACAATCCCATAAGGACACCCTGGGAGAGGACATCCCCGCTGAGATCCCACATCCATGAACTGCTCCTGCCCTGTTGTGCTAGGGAAGTTCCAGGGCAACCCTTGACTAAAGAGGGTGTGAGAAAAGAGCCCAAAGGATTGAGGGAGATGCAGCTTCCTTCAGGATGGGAACTGGTATCTTGTCACCAGCTTTACTGCAACTGGGTGCAGTGCCTGGTGTGAAGGGGCAGAACATTTGCTTTTATGGATGGCCAAAATTTACCAAGTTGTAGTGGCAAACACTGAAAGAGGAAGTTTTAGAAGGGAAATTAAACATTAATATTTCAGGGCTTAAGGCAATCCTCAGTGCAAAGGCAGGAAAGTAATTAGTGTTGTAGATGGGGAAATAACCAGCATAAATGGAAGTGGGGCGAGCGCAGGTTCAAGGGGCCGCAAGGAGGATGGGAAGGGCTCTCCAGGAGATGGCAAGGAATGAGTCTGGGGGCCCTCAGGAATCCCCCCAGCACACCAAGCCCCAGCAGCACCGTGTATCAGGGGGGGCTGTGGCTGCAGTAACCCAGCCCTCCTCCTCCTCCTTGCCTTGGCTCCGCTGGCCACAGGCCAGGTGAAACGCTCCCCCGAGCACGGCGGGGACTGGTCCAACCCCGCACAGCTCCAATTATCCCTGGCTGGAGACTTTCCAGGAATCCCATCCCCTCTCCCTCCACCGACCCTGCCTCCCCCAGCCTCCCCCCCTCAAAGCAATTTGACTTTTATAGTAATAACTTCTGAACCCTGGACTGGGGCCGTGCCAAGGAAAGCAGCAGAAAACAATGTGATGGGCCTCGGCAGGCGCGGAAACTCCAGCGACCGAGACCAGCCCTAAAATAACTTTTGAGCGATGGTTATTTATTCTGGGAGAAAGTTCGTTCATTCACAATTTGGAGGGGAGATAAATGAGGGCGGGCTGGGGCTGCTCAGCGGCAGCACGCCGCGGCTGCGGATGCAGGGCGCCTGCAGCGCCAGGGCAGCCAGCTCACCATGGTCCTCCTGCCCATGTCCTGCTGGAAACCCTTTTTAAAGGTGTTTGGGTTCATCTGAAAGCCCTGGGCACAGGTGGAGGAGTCCAGCTCGAGGCTGGGGGTCTGCATGTGCCACACTTGGTGTGTTTGTGCCTGCACAGGTTTCAGCTTCCCCGGGCATGCTGTTCAGCATGGTGGCTGTGCCCCATGCCACTGGCTGGCACACCTGCACCTGGGCTCTGCACACTGAAGCCATCGTTGTCCAATGGGCAGCAGGTGGTGCAGGCAAACTCCAGGCAGGAAGAGACAGCATCCTGCTGGCAGTTCTGTTGAGTATCAGTGTGTGCATGGCAGCTGTCGCCAACTTCAGCTGGGCAAGCAACAAGTGGTGCAACCTCAGTAATTCTGCAGTTCTGAGCTGCCACAGCTTCCCTGCAATGCACAGGAGCTGAACCAGAGCTCCCAGAGGAGCCTTGAGCAACCTGGGCAACCCTGGGTGCTTCTGAACTGGGGACACTCCAAAGGAGGCAGCCAGCCAGCCAGCCCTCAGCACTGCCACATGTCTGCTCGTGCAAGTGTTTTATGGTCCCTGTCACCACGGGCTGGGCACTCAGCGGGATCTGGAGTGCAGTGGTGACTCTGCCAGGCAAGACTCAGGCTGCCTGTGTCATCCTTGGGGTGGACGGATGGGCTTCCTTGGCAGGTTTGGAGAATAAATGCTGGGAAAACCTGGTCTCTGCCTGCTGGGTGACAGAGGTGACAGACACCTCACAGCGTGGCTCTGTGGGCAGCTCAGTAGGAGAGGGACAGACAGTGACTTGTCTGGGTATGAGGGCCTTACCAGCTTTGTGTGATCATCTCCAAGAATGATACACATCCAAGGCTACCTGTCCACGAGCATCTCAGGGGCAAGGCACAATGCCAGAGTGACAGGGGACAGCACTGCCATCATCACCTACCCTGCACATCAGATCTTGGAGTGTGCACTCTTCTAGAGTGAGAAGACACCGCCACATCCCCTCCCAGCAAGAGAACAACTGCACTTGCCTGGGCCACCCCTCTCCTCCTACTGCCTCCAGGCTAGGGGACCTTGCTGTGGCCATCACATATTTTTGCTTTGGAATGACATGTGGACACATTGGAGTTGGGGACCTGGAGCTGCAAAAGAGGATGATTCAGTGCTACCCTTTGCAGAGTGAGGAGGGCACCACTTTATGTTTAGCAACAGAGTCACTGTGTCACTGGATAAACTGTCACCCGCCACCCTTGCGTGGGGACAGCAGGGTAGACGCGGGGTCACATACGGGGCAGGAGCAGCCCTTGGCCGTGCTGCCAGCACACACAGCTTCCTTCATGGCACAGTGCCTGCGACGGTGAGGCTGGCCCTGCTGGGCCACATCCCTCATCCTGCCAGGCAGGAAAGGCTCTGGCCCCCTGCTCCTCCTCGCCTCTCCACATCCCCTGCCCTCTGCCCCGCCACCGCTGGGGACAGCCCCGTGCTTGCCGGATGACTTCCAGCCTCGCTGCTCTTCAGGCTGTCTGAGCGGCTCGTGATCTTGGCAGGCAGCTCAGTGTCCTACCAGTCATCATTACAATGATTATTTGTGTCTTCCCAGCTCAAAGGGGCTTTCCTCTTCCCTCGCCTCTGGCTGGCCTCAAGCCAGGTGGGAGTGTGGATGGAGAAAAGGGACAGGGCAGCATCCTGCACTGTCAGAGCAGGGGACTGCAGTGGCATGCAGGAGATGTCCCTCCTCCTGAACGCTCGGATTGGAAATCAACACCCTCTTGGTTAATTCATTAGCTTTGAGGGCAGCATCCTTCACTGTCAGAGCAAGGGACTGCAGTGGCGTGCAGGAGATGGGACAGAGGGAAGGACAGATCTTGTCCCTCCTCCTGAACACTCGGATTGGAAATCAACACCCTCTTGGTTAATTCATTAGCTTTGATTAGCAGCTCTGAAGCTCGGACCAGCTAATGGGCTCCCTCCCTCTGGTTAGTCTCCAAGAGGAGTTCAGCAAGGTTATCTGAACCAGGAATGGTGAGGGAAGGATGGGGATGAGTGCCATTGAATTAGGAAGCTGTTAAATGAAGAAGTCAAACTGAGCCAAAACACGGCCATTGCAAAATGTCCCCGTGGCTAAAACATGGGGTAGAGTATCATTAAAGCACAGGGCAGAATGCAGCACTGTGGTTGCACTCATCTGGGTCGGGGCTGGGGTCTGGGGCAGCAAGTCCCTGTGGACACCAGCCCAGCCAGGAGCTTGGGGTCATGTTTGCCAGCTCCATCCCAGGCAGATCCCTTCACCAACACCTTCATCTCCCTACGTGGGCTGCATCTTCCTCCAAGTGGGGGTTCCTCTGCAGCCTGGATTTTGTTGTTGATTAAATTAGCTCAGCAGTAACCTATTTGTGATGATGATGTGAGGTAGCAACCTTCAGTGTTTTCATTAAAATATACATGTATATATTTGTTTTCTGCGGTTATGAATGTAATTCCACAATCCACTGAGGAGCCGGTAATTTTCTGGCTGAGGTGGGAAGTTGCTGACATCTTGTGATACATGACAAGATTGATTGTATTTGCTTACCCTTTAACCTAATAAAGAAAAATAATGTTCCTTAGTCTCACTAATTCTCTATAAACTTGGACATTGCTTTAAATCAGCTGGAAGTGCAGGCGCTGAACCATATCATTGCTGGGGCAGGAATCTTGCTCCCCAGGCCCTCCCCAGCTCCCAGATGAGGGGGACCAACATGACAGCATTGTCCCCAAGAGCATGCAGCACCTCTGGGTCTGAGAGGACTGTGGTGGTCGTGGCAGGGAGGTGGCCTCTGCACCCTGTTCATCCTGCTGGCTGGGAAAGCATTAACCAATTTACTGCTAATTGTGTTATCACCAGCACATCTGAGCAGCTGCTGGGGCAGCACAGGCCAAAGCAAACACGGCCCAGTGCCCTGAGGACACAGAGCAGTCGGAGGCAGCTGTGCCTACTCTCGGGTTTCCAGGTCCCATATCTCCCACAGCAGTGGTCCAGTTGGCCTCTGGAAGGAAAGAGGCTCCACAGAACAAACCCAGAAAGGCAGTGGGGAGCAGGGATGCTGCAGCAGGGAGGGTGGGAGCTGCCCTCATCAAATTTTGGGCTGGTACTCTGGCACCAGTGCCTGGGTGACTTTGGGTGTGCTGCACAGTCTGTCTACAAAACATCTGCCTTCCTTCACTGGGAGGTTCAGAAGAAATGACAGGGCAGGGCAAGCAATGCCACTACAACACAGCTCCTCTCAGTTACCCATCCATCCTCTGGGGAATCATCATTCCTGAGCTGCTCTTAGTTCCTCAGCCCAGCACCTCTCTTGGCTTCTCTGTCCTTCTCCACAGCACAGCACTCAGCAAACAGAGCATACACGTGTCCCCAGGTCAACAGCATCGTGGCATTGTGTTGTCCCAAAGTGATGGACTGTGCCCACAGCAGAGTGCCCCTGGTCTGGGCATGTGTGGGTGAAAGTGCTGAAGCCTGGGGAAAGGTTTTCCCCATTCTAAAGCAGGGGGCTGCTCACCTGCCCAGTGTTTGACAGCCAGCTGCCAACCAGCCGGGAATTGCCTTTGCCTTTGCTGGTGTGCTTAAAAATAACCCTCTAGCTTGTCAAGGTTATAAAGAGAGAGAGAACAAATTGCTTTCTGAGTTGATTAAACCGCTCAGCGTGGCTGCGCACGCGGCGCTCTCCGTACGGCTGGGACAGAGTCTGGCGCGTTAATTTGCGCTCGGCAGTTCCTGTGCTAATAAGGGCTTGATGAGCTGCCTCCTCATACCCTCATCACCGGCCCCTCTGAGCAACCAGCAATGCTTGACTGGGCCCTGAGGCAGTTGGGGCACTTGGTCTATTCAAAATGCCCTTTTTTTGTGGCCTTTTTGTTGCTTTTGAGCAGTGCCATGTCCGGAGCTGCCCTGGAGCCACTGGACCAAATCTCCGGAGGATTACAGCAGGTCCCAGCTTCATCCCAGGGCAGCCAAGGGAGTACAGGCAGAAGAACACTCCAAAACTCAGCTGCAAGGAGAAAAACCCACCTGTGGCCACAAATTGCTGCCAGATATTTCTCCATGCCAGTGCAACAGCCGCCCTCACCACCGCACCGCTCAGCATCACCCCATGGTGCTGCCGCCGCAACGGGGTCTCCGTGCTTGAAAGAGGTTTCCAAATATAACCAGTCCCTCTCCTTCCCCCCACCCTCCCCCTGCAACTTTCTGGGAAAATCCCTTTCTGCCTAAAATTATCCAGATGTGCTTTACAGCTCGAGGGGAGTTTGTGGGAAAAACACGAGGTTCACTGGATGAGATGTTTCCTGAAGTGTGGGGCTGGGAGCTGGTTCCACTTTGGAGCAGTCCTGCGCCGCTCACACGCCGCCACTGCCAGAGGTTGGCTTAGTTAGTTAAACCAGATTGAGTTTATCTCTTAATAAGAACTAGGGAATGAAAGCCCTTTTTCTTTTTTCTAACCTTTTTTAAATTCATACTCCATGTTGGGAGCAGAAAAGGATTTACTAAGCAGATTGGTGCTTCCTAGCACTCTGGCCCTGGTGTCCTTCTGGTAGGTGTCCGTTGTGGTTTATGTGGTTCATCAGCTCTGCGGGCTCCTACTGATACCCTGCACCCCAAAGGGCATCCCAAGGAGCTGACATCAGGGATCCATCCAGGGGCCAAACTGGGGACCAAATTGTGTAAAGCAATCCAGGGGCTGCATCCTTCAACTGATGAAGGAATTTTCAGTGACGACAAAGCAGCGGTGGGTGCAGACCCTGGGGTAGGGGCTTCACATAAATCGTAGCAATTTGCTGGCTCTGCCACTCTAAATCCTGTCTAATTATACCAAGTGCAGCATCTGACATTAATTTGTTACAGTGTGTGTGTATAGAGCACCAGACATTTTGGGGATGGATTTAAGAGCAGCCTTCAGATCTTTGCCCTTGCAATCCACTGCCAGTCACAAACGATTGCATTTGGCCTCCTAGTTACCTGCCTACATTGGAAAATTGGTTATTTTGAAGTCTCAAATATTATTATTACTTTCATCTACAATCAATTTACAGATGCAAAATTCAAGGCTGCATTCAGGCACCTTTAGGGGGGAAAAATAAAAAATAGAAAATAAAAAGAAATATTGGCCCTCTTTGCTCCTAACTGCCCTTTTCAGTCTCTGAACTGTAAAATAAGATTGACAGCAACTTCGAGACACCAGCAGCAAAGCACAGCCCAGGTCAGAAGCCTGCAGAGCACTCTGGAGGGGGGGATGCCTGGGAACCAGGCTGAGGAGTAGCTGGTGTGGACTGAGCCGTGCGATGTCAGGTTTTTAACCAGCTTGCTGGAGCTCTTTGAGGATATTACTGCTTTGCTAGATAAGAGAAATTCAAGGGATGTGCTATACTTAGAGTTTCAAAACACACTTGGCATCAGTGCAGATCAAAGCCGAATGGTACAGGCAGCATCCCGGAATAGAAGGTGAAAGAGGGAAAAGATTTGGAATTTACTGGGAGGAAAAAAAAATATGCTGAAACGAACAGCACAAGGCTGCTGAGCTAAAAATAGCAAAGAAGGTATTAGCAGTGGCTCCGCACACAAACTGACACTCAGCTCCACTTCCCAGTTTGGGAAGAAACCTTCCCTCCAGGTGGGAGATGCTCAAGGAAAGCACAGCAGCCCCTGCAGAGTCCACTGCCCCAGCCCAGCTCCCAGCTGAAACCAGTGGGACCAGTAAGGTTTGGGCGAACCCCAGCAGGGCATGCTCTGTGTCAGTCTGTCCCCTCCAGCAGCCCATCATGTCCCTGTTGTGTCAGGTTCTGTGCCCCACCAGCAGCTGTTTCCAATCCCACCAACTGGAACAGTGCTGCTTTGTCAGCTCCCACGCCAGTGGCCAGCCATGGCCAGGGGCTTTTATACAATCCTGCCTGCCCTGGGCTGTGCTGCTGCCACCACTGCAGTGGGGCTGGGGCGTTCATGCCCTCCCTACAATGTCACACAGTGAGTGCTTCTTCAGCCCTTCCTCTTCCTCACTGCCACTTGGTGCTCATGGCAGCAGTGACAAGTCTGCCCCTTGCCACCCAGGCTGGCTAGGGGAGTCCAGGGAGGGCAAGGTGACCACATCCCTGTGTGGTACCCCTGGTCAGGGCTGTGCATCAAGACAAGCTTTCCCTAGAATGTCCAGCCAGCAAGGAGGAATCACATTCTTCAAACCTACTCTTGAAGCACCACAGTTGTACCACAAAGATGCAGCAGAGCCAGGAGTACAGGGGGAATCCCTCTAAAGCATCAACTGCTGGGTAACAGAGTTCAGCTGGGGGAGATCAGAGCCAGGGAAAGTCCCATGGAGGGACACCTGTGAGTGATGGATGGCTGGGGCTTCTATAAAGAGCTTACATGGCCCTGGCTGTGTGATGGGGTGTTCTGTGTAGAACAGAGTCATTTGGGCTTGAAATTGTGGAGGGGTTTGTCTCCTACATGCACTTCCTGTCCCTCATCTGCTTGTGGATTCAAAGATGAAAGTCACTCTACCCTCTCTGGGAGGGAGGAGTACTTCTGAAGCACCTCAAGCTATGAAGCCCCACTTCTAGGTTAGTGCAAATGAGCTAATTGCAGCTCTGCAGGGGGCAGGCAGTCCCTGCCACACAGGACCCCGTAACTCCAGCTGTGCTGAAAGTGCTAGAGCAGAGGTGTCTGGAGCTGGTGACACATTCCCCATGGGTCCTGGCAGATCCTCTGGTGGCTGGGAAAGGACTTAATCCTGTACCCCGCCAGCAACACCTCCCCAAAAAGAGCTAGATCCCAGGTGATGGCGTGTACTATTTCTGAGCATGGACATCCTTAATCCCAGGGCAATCCTGAGCCAGACCCCATCCCAGGGGTGACAGTTCACCCTGCCACGTGCCTGGCACTGGGGCCTGGAGCACAGGGATGGTTCCCTGGGTGGGGGGTGGGTGCTGGAGCGGAGCCGGGAGCCAGCCATCCCGGCCCCACCGCGCTCCGCCGGGCTTCCTCTCAGCCGTGCCAGGCTCCTGCCAGCTGAGTCTGAGGTGAGGCATTAACACTGGTATCTCTGTTAATATTGCTATAAAGCAATAAAGGTAACTTGATTGCGGAAAGGCAGGGAGACCAGTGGGTTTGGAGCCGTTCCACAGCACCGCTATTAGAAAGCTCGAAATGAGAGTTATTAAATTACTGCCAGGTACTGCAGGTTTTTCCTAACAGGGAGACTTCGTCTTTGCTCGGAAACTTAAGCTCTGGCTTGTTCAGGTTAATTAAAAGAGAACTGGACATCTTCCAGGGCCTTGCTTCTCATTCCTGATGGCCACCCCCTCCCCTCCAAGGCTTGGGCAGAGTGTGCCACAGCACCCATGAGCATTACCCCACTGAGGGAGCGCTGGGCATCACCACTGGGCAGGGCTGACAGGCCAGGGGAGCCAGGCTGGATGTCCTGTAGGATGGTGGCCTGAGTGTCACTTGCAGTCCCCTGGTGCTTTTGTGCCATCTGTCCTGGGATGCTGTTCCTGGGCCCACGGAGCATGGCAGGTGCTGGGGCTGAGATTCCTGCCCTTTTTTCCCAGGTAGGGGCCTCAGGAACCCAACACAAATTGCAAGTGGCAGCCAGAGGTGTTTGTGATGCTCTGCATTTGCCTGTTGCCCCTGGTCCCCAGCAAATTCCTGATTCCTTTATAGGAAACAAGGGGCAAGTACAGTACAGTGAGAGACTGGCTGGTGGGAGGCAGGGGGCAGGGAGGCAAAAAATGCCCATGCTGTCCCTCTTCCCACCCTTTTCATTGCATTGCTCTTGGCATCTGACATGTTCGTGCTGCTGCACAACTGGCACTTAGGGATTCATGTGGCCTCTTATCACAGAGAGCAGGAAACACAGTGCAAACAGGAAAGAGAGGGCAATTTGGGCTAGGTTTGGAGAGGATTGCGTTCTCTGACCGGGAGCAATTTTCCTTTCACCTGCATTTAGTCATCCCCGCTGCTGCTTTGACTCCTGCCTCAGCCTCTGCAGGTATTTTCCTGCTGCCTCACGGGGTGATGGAAAGTTTTCAGCAGCCCCCTCTCCTTCCCCTGGAGCAGATCACCTGCAGAGTGGCCTTTGTAGGGCTGGGGGTGCAGGCAGGTGGCTGCTCTGCCCGGCCCCCTCTGGCTGGGACTACAGACAGAGGGGCTGGGGAATCAGGGCTGTGCTGACCCTCCCTCCCCTTGCCTGTCTTTGATTCCCTGGTGCTGGAGAGAGAGAAGAGGGTTTACCCAGCCATTCAGGCCCAAAAAGCTCCCGCTGTGTTCTTCCAGCATGGCTCTCTCCTGCTCTGCCTGACCTCCAAGCAGAGGAGGACAAAGGCGGTGGCACACCTGAGAGGGGCTGAGCTGGGTCCCCCCAGTTTGTCCTGCTGTCCCTGGGGAAATGAAAAGCAGCCAGCGATGTGTGGTGCAAGGAAGGTGCATCCCACTGCCAACCCAGCACTCCAGACAGGAGGGTATGGGGTGACCCCAAAGCCAGGCTGCCATGGTGGGAAAGAATCCTGTCTCCATCTCCTCCCCAAATACACCTTTGGGAAAGCAGGGAACACTCCCAACTCTTACTCCTCCACCCACCCCAAAACTTCCAGGTGGCAGAGGGGTGCCTGGACTTGGAACCAACACCCTGGAAGGGCTGGGGCCAGTTGGCCTGTGTGTGAGCACTCCCAGATCCCTGGCAGGACAGGGGGGTGGGGGGTGAAGAGGGGTGCTGTAGCTGCTTGGCAGCCCCTGGCAGCCCCCAGCCCTCTCCTGCCCTGGCCAGGCTGCCGGAGGTGCAGATAAATGCTGCTCACAGCTCCGTTAGTGACTCAACCCCCCAAAACACTTCTTGGACTCATTTTCCCAGAGAGAGTTTAATGGGGTTTGTCGTGCCAAAACCCCAAGCTATGCCTCACTTTCATCCCCTAATGCAAGCCATATATCAAGAGACACTAACAGAGCAGGGAGGGTTTCTGACAAGGGGATCCTGGGAACAATCAGCCAATACCCCCCTCCCCAGCCTGCGCCCCCCTGTTTTGTGCATTCCTGCTAATGTAAATAGAGAGGCAAGCGCTCGCAGCTCTCCTCGGACCCGAGGAGCCCGTCTGGGGACGGCGCCAGCAGCTCTGCTGTCAGTCTGCTCTCGGGGGCTTTGGCTGGTACCGTTTGAAGTGTCTCAAGTATCAGCGTCAGCGTTGTGTCCCTGGAGAGAGCATCCCCGGGGCCAGCAGTGCCCCCGCGCTTCCCTGTTGCATCCACTCCGCAGTTAGGAGGTGGGGAGATCCAGCTCAGCCTAAATAGTCCCTTTTCCCCCTGAAAAGCCACCCACCCTGCCAAAATATCCTTCCTCCTAGCATGCCATAGATGAGGATGGAGGATGCAGCCCCAGCATTGACAGCATCCTGAGGAGCCCTTTAGGGTAGCAGCAGCTGGATCTGCCTCCTTCCACGAGCACCCTGGGGTGCCTCCATCCCTTGCCTCTCATGAGGGAAGAGATGCAGCTTCCTTGCTTCAGTGAGGTGGGGGTGGCTGGTGCAGCAGGTCAGGGCTCTCACATCCTATTTAGTACAGCATTGGATCCTGGGGAGCAGGCTGTGGTTTGACACTAGGCACCATCTCCAGGGTGGGTGGGTGCCCCCTCTGGGGTGTTTTATGAGGCATAGGAAAATCCAGAAGAACTTTTCTTCATTTAAACACCCATGTGTTTAAATTGCTTGCTGTGCATGTCAGCAGCGTGGGATTAAGCTCTCCTGAAGGATGCTGGTTGTGTATGGCATTGTGTCACTTGGAGGGGACCTGCATGCCAGCCTGGACATGCAGTCTTGTTCCCACAAACTTCACTCACCATACCAGCAGAAATGCAAAGCTTCTTCAGGCAGGGACAGGGAACCCAACCAGGCACACTTCATCCTTCTAAGGGAAAAAAAAATTCAAGCCAAAAAGCCTCCCCTGGGAGAGTTTCCAAAACAAATCTCAAGCCTTGGCTCACCACACAAAAGCAGGAAACCTCCTGAAGGTTTTCCTTCAGCTTCTCTGGATGAGAATTCCCAACAGCATTGCAGCCAGGGCAAGGGACATCGGATCCAAGGGGCCACCTTGACCCTGACCTCAGGGCGGGAGCATCAGGGTGCAGAGGAGGCTCATGTGCTCAGAGCAGGGTGGCCTCTGGCTGTGATACACTCACAAAGTCCCAGGCCAGCAGGAGAATTCCCTGAGCTGAGGGCCTTGGTGAGCACAGGCAGTCCATGGGGCCATGTGTGCCTGGGAGAAGCTCCAAGGAGAGAAGGAGCTGGGGTGGTGGCAAGCAAGTGGTCTCATAATGAGGAGAGACCCCAGTGGGGATAGGGACCTCTCAGGGCCACCTTCCTGCTCCCCAGCCTGCCAGACAATGGGGATGGAGGCTCAATGGAACAGAGCTGCTCCCCTCCATCATCCACATGTCCCCAGCAAGGCTGCAAGGAGGTCTCCCAAAGCAGAGAAGCGATGCTTCTGAGCTCCCTCCTGACTCTGTTGGGTGTCAGTAATTCAACCAAGGCTGGGGAGGACAGGAGGAGGGAGCTGCAAATTCCTCATGCAGTTACTGCTCAGGAAACATAGGAGAGGTTGCCCCTGGCTGCAGTCGAAGAACTGCTGGGGCAGAAATGGCACTGTACCAACTCATGGCTGAACCAAAGCTGTTCTGAAAAGAGGCCACTCAGCTCCACACCACGAGGGGTGTCCCCTGTGGATACCTTGTCTCTGAGGGAGCCTTCCCCCGGGGCCAGCCAGCAGATCAGAGCGCCCCTGACCTGCTGTCCCTGGCCTTGCCCTCTCCCACGCACCCGCAGGGAATCCTGCGATGGGGCCGGTGATGCTGGGTGGCCCTGGGGACCCCAGGGAGCACAGGGGGGAGGAGATCTGCGAGGGTTTATTTGGCAGGACCAACCCTCGGCGGCCCTGAGCTTTACGAGGCAGCCGATGAGGCTGCTTCCTTGCGAGCTGCAGCAATAAAGCCTGCTGGGGGGTCAGAGGTGACACCGACTGCTCTTAAGTGGCCAAAACCGGTGGTCTGTGATGGAAACTGAACTTCTAGAGCCATAATCAGAACCAGAGGGGTTAAATTCCGATGGCTAAATACCGAGGACTTAGCCTAAACATCTCTCCCATCTTGCTCGGTCTGTCCCAAACAGGATCCTGCAGCGTGCGGTTGTTTGGGCAAGGTCAGACTGCTGGCAAGCGAGGTGTGTGTGCCACATCTCCCTGCTGCCTTGGGATCAGACATCACCAATTCCTCCATCTCGGTGTGCTGTTGCACTGGGTAAACACCTCTGCAGTGCTTGGGAAATTTGGAGCAACCTGCAAATGGATGCAGAGTTAAGCATTTGCTGGTTTCAGAGGTCTCCAAAGCGCCAGGATGAGGCTGGTGCTGGAAACCTGAGCCCTGTAATTGTATTGTTCTGCCTGAGTGGTATCTGAAGGGCTGGCTGGTTTGTTTGTGTGTTTGTTTGTAGTGTAACTATCAAAGGAGGTCTCAGCTGTGATGAATGCTGCTTCTAAAAAAGGGCCTGCCCCGGAGCCAGCACCAGCCCTTCTCCAGGTCGAGCCACTACATGTCCCCATAAGCATAACCCGTCCTACCAGTGGCGGCTCCAGAGGCATACCAGCATTCCTGTAGGAGTGGGGGATTGCCTGCCATGCCTGAAAACAGGTTCCAACATCGCTGAGCACTTCCAGGAGAACCCTAAGAAGGGCTCTCCGCAGGGGCCAAGCAATGGGTGAGAAAGGATATTGCCAAAATGTGGCTGTGGAGAAGCAGAGGGAGCGGGGAAGTTGACAGAAGCAGGGCTGAGCAGATGCACCATTGTATTTCCTCAGCTGTGGAAAGCTGACAGACACTTCAGACACTTCCCTTCCCCCTAGAAAGACACCAAAGAAATGCAAACATGACCATACATCCCAAGGTCTTTGTGCCAGCTAGAGCACAGTCCTCAGAGCAGACCTGGCTGGACCTCTCATGGGCTGATTTTCCTGTTGGCCAACCCAGTGGGGAGGAGGGAAAGCCCTCAGCAGCATCCACTGCACAAAGCCACCCCCCACCCCAGCGCCTGTCCAGGAATCCAGGTACCTCCACCTCACCAGCTCCTGGTTTCTACCTCCAGGCTGTGTGAACAGCCACTACTCCCTGTGGCAGGAGGTTAGCAGAGGGCCAGGCAGGCTGCTGAGTGTTAGCATCAGTGTGGTTTATTACGCTCATTAATGATGTGGAGAAGGCAGCATGTTAGCAAAAACGTGACATATTTAGGTTAGTTAAGGCTGAAGGACTTTGCTGCTGTGGGAAAGGATTGCACGAAGATATATGACATTCACCATGGGCCTGTGCGACATGATGCATCTTGGATAGACTAATCAAGATAATTCACATATATTGTCCTAAATTAATTATAGCCACTAAGTACAAGCCCAACATGTCAATGCAGACAGCTCAATTAACAGCTCTTATTCAATATATGCTGATGGTCAAAAGAGCAAAGAAAAGATTACAATGGGTAGAGACCATGGAGCAAAGCACTGGAAATATTGCAGTACCGCTGCTTAAATAAATGGCTTTGCCAGCACGTGAGGGAGCAGAGGGTGAGGGTGATGGGCACAGGGCAGTGTGGAGAGAGGCTAAAAGGGGACAACAAGGGACCTTCTTTAGCCCTCTCTTCCTGATAACCTCTTAAAAACAGAATAGATCAAGTATATGAAGCAGATTTTTAAATAGCAGGGGAGGGGGGTGGGAAGAAAAGAGCTATTTTAGAAAGCAAGTGCTGTTTGGGTGGAGCAGGAGCAGAGGTTCCCGTTCGTGCAGGGCAGTGACCCCAGGGCTCAGTGCCCGTGTGCTGGCCAGGGTGTGACTGTTCAAGGAGAAAAGGTGGAAAGAGGAGAAGGATGAGTCCAGCTCTGTGCACAGTGGGTGAGTCAAGGACTGACTGCTGCATCCTGGCTTGATAAAGGACGTGGAAAAGTTGGAGAGGGCTCAAGAATATGGGAAACTGCCTCTGAGTGGGAGGTTGAGGCAGGCCCCTGCCCATTTTTCTATCACAGCAGAGGTTAGGATGTGACTTCATTGCAGTCAGCACGTGCTGAAGGGTAGGGAATTCTTTCAGTCAAAAATACACAATGAAACCCAGTGACCAGGACTGGTGCAGGTCTTGCACCATGGCAGGAGCTTCCCAGGGCTGGGAGACACTTCTGTCACCCATTCCATGCAGCCGAGGGCCTTCCTGCAGCCTCACTTCAGTCTGGCTCCCTTTCCCTGGATTCCCATCAGGAAACCCTGACACCAGGTGCCCTGTGCTGAGGCAAAGGGTTTCATGCCTGAGCCCAGCAGTGGCTGTGGGAATTCTTTGGGCTGATTTCCCTCCTGCGAGACTCCAGCCAGCATCATGCAATCTCTTTTCATTCCTATTTCATGAGATGTGAATAATTAATGAGAAACACAATGCAGGGAGGACAAAATGAATATATATATATATATACATACATATACAGATGCATATATAGTGTTAGAAATAATCAAGGCTCAAATACATAGGGAATGTTGTGGTACAGCAGCCATGAAAATGTGGACTAAAGAGCAGGAACACAACAGAGAGTCATAAAAGGCAGATGGAGGGGTTTGAAGGGCATAGAGGATGGGATACAGTTGCTGTCTCCTATGGCAGCAGGAACCTCCAGCCTTCCCAGATAGCCCAGGAGCTCATCACAGGCAGAGGCATCTCTTCCAGCTCTTCCCCAGAGTTGTGCAGGGCTGTGCAATGCCACAGGGAGGGCAATGCCAAAGGCTACTCCTGCTTTGCCCTGGGGAAGGGTTGAGATCTTGGTGGATGCCAGTGCTGCAGTGTGAGGTGAAGCTCAAGGAAGGCTGAGAAGCAGCACCTCTGGGAGCTGGGATTTTGCATCCCTGACCAAACCACCCTCCACAGCCTCTCGGCAGCTGTCCAAGCCCATTGCTGTGTCTGTGTGCAGTTGAGCCTCTCACCATCCATGGCCAGCAAACAGGCAACTGAATTGTATGTGTGAAACCCAGAGACTCTCCCTTCAACTGCAGAGAAAATCCCATCACCTGCTGCATCCGCTCCCAGCCACCAGCCAGGCCTGACTAGTGCTAATTGGCAGTCATTAATTAGCCTTCCGGCAGGCTCTCACCCTGTGGACTTGCTGACAGAGCCCATTGCAACCTGCTGATGCAAGAAGAGAGCTGGTGTCCCCCTGCCCCGTATGGACTGGAGCCTGCCCTGAGGAGGGGAGAATCCCCCAGGCCCACCCCAGCCTGGGGGATGGGGACAGGGAAAGGGATGGCTCCTGCTGCCTGCCCGCAGCCCCAGCTCTCTGGGGTTAGGCAGCAGACTCATGGAAAACCAGCTGCCTTCCATGAAGCTCCTCTGAGCTAACCTGGAATGATCCCATGGTGCAGCTCCTTGGCTGCTATTCCAGCTCGGAGCTGAGCCATGGCAGAATTGGAGGTGGGACAGACAGGGGACAGGGAGAACTCAGAAGCTGGATGATGATGATGTCGCTGTGGGTGACGGCTCCTGAACTCAGCCATCAGCATGGTCACAACTTCACTTGCCCAGGACATGGAATGCTTGGGAGACCCCCACAGCCCTGGGCCATGGTGCATAAAGCAAATATTTTAAGGGCCTTTGCACCCCAGGAATTGGCTCTCATGGCCCACCCTGACCCAAGGACTTGGCCCCTTGTAACAGGAGGGTCTATCCTGGCAGGATGTATGGGGTCCCCACACAGGGACAGCAGGGATGCATGGCCACACAGTCACTGTCACCTGCACCTCAGCCAGGCCCTGTGTCCTGGTGGCACTTGGAGCATTGAACATGGGGACTCCATAGCTCTCTTGACTGCATATTCCCCAGGCAAAGCATGTGGGGCTGTGCCTCAGCCCCAGCTATGAGCTGTGGGATACAGACTGCATTTGCTGCAGCCTGAGAGCTGGGTGTTTCCCTCTTTGTCCCTGCCCTGGATTTCCAGCTTTTGAATTTGTTTCACCCCAAATATACCCTATTATAAATAAACCCCCAGGAGCCCTCCTCTGCACAGCGTCCTGCCCAGTGCCAGTTCCCTTTTCCACTAGCTCGTGCTCCCACCACAGCAGGGACAATGTGTCAGGCTGGCATCACCAGCAGGACAAAGTTTGTCAGCCCTTGGGTTGGCCCCAGCCACGCTGTACCTGCACCGGGCTGGGGACAGGCAGGGGCAGCCCACGGCCAGTCCAGCCCATCCTGCCTTTTATCCACAATCGGTGGCCTCCATTTCCCAGGTCTAATTTATCACCCCACTTTTTATAAATGGGCCCATTTCCCATCCCCAGCCTGAGAGACAATTGTGATGGTCCCTGGCACCGCGCCACAAGCTCCTTTCAACTTCATAGCGAGTTCATCAAAGGCCTGAGACACCATTTCCCCAAACAGTAAAAGTGTCAGGGAAAGAGGCGTGTTGGGAAGCCTCGGTGACAGCCAAGTGCTTAATTAGTGGTAATGCAGAGTTTACAGCCCCCCTCACTGCCTCCCCTGGCCCCTTGTTTCTGGGAAGGGTGTGAAGGGTTAGACAGGTCTCTCTGCTGCTCGGTGACCCGTGATGTCCCTCCAGCGATACGGCGCTGGCAGAGGGGATGGGACGTCCCAGCCTGGCTGCTGGGAAGAGGAGGAAGACAGGGAGAGATTGGCCCATGTGCACTCACTCAAGAGCATCCCCATCACCTAGGTCCCACTTGTGCTACAACCCACTCCAGCACCCATGGGTGCCCTGCATCTGCAGGTCTTCTCTTTTCCCTGGCTGCTGGGTGCTTGGGAATATGTGGGAAAGACCCACTGCAGGGTCAGCAGTGGAAACACCATGTCCCACCCACCCATCCTCATCCCAGCCACGATCTCCTGGCTCCTGTGATGCCTTGCAGTCCCAGGAGACCCAGTGGCAGAGCACTGGGCTAGTGCAGGAGGCTGCGTGCCACTGTCACATCCCTTTCATTCCTCTCTTTCCACTCTTTATTTTATCCCAGAAATCACCTTCCTGCCTGTCTCACTCCCTGCCTCTCTCTGGGCTGTTTTTAATGTATCCTTTTGGCACCAGAGCAGAGGGAGCTGAGCATGGTGACTTTGGCACTCAGAGCAGAGCATAAGTATTAACAGAGCTGAGGGCATTACAGTGTTGGCACTCACTCTCTCACAGCTTCCCTAATAAAGCCAAACATCAGCCAGGACTTTCAGCCCTGATGGGGAATTTAGCAGGGACTTGTCTCTGACTCCCACAGCCGCCAGACCCATCCTCTCATTGTTGATATTTCTGGGGGTTCGGCGATGGAGACTTTATCCATTCCATACATGGGTGCCTGAGGCTCCCATGGAGCGGATCACCATGGGGAGTGGATCACCTGGGGAGCACTGCTGTCACTGCAAAGCTGGTGGTACAGGGAGCAAGAAGAGAGGCCTCTATGGTCGCTTGGTCAGCGAAGTACCATGTCGTGCACTAGGATGAAGCTGGCCCCAGCCAAAGCAGCACCTCTGTGAACTTGGTTTTGTGCTTGTGAAGGTGCCACATCACCCTCTGAGGACATGCATGTGGCCAATGGGGATGAACAAGATGATGGGCTGCATCATGGCACTGCTTGCTCTCCAGGTTCTTTATCCCCCCGGGCTGGAGCAGTGCTGTGCTGATATAAAGCAGATATAAAGCTGATTTTCATTAGGGAGGAGCACCAGGTTTCATGGTGGGGCCCTGCTTGCACCCAGCAGGGTTCTGACTCCAGCAGCTCTGCCCACTCCCCAGGCACATTCCCCATGCTGGGTGACAGTGGCATCTTCCCATCGCCACCCCACAGCACGCAGGCAGGGCTGGCCCAGATCCACACTGGGATGGGATGAGATCTGTGATGGACCTCATCCTCACACACAGGACTGTACCACCCTCTGCACAGAACATTCCTGCCTGGCTGAGCCCACAAAGGGCCCTGGCAGCTCCCTGGCACATCCCACCAGGCCACAGTTCCCCGCTTCGCCTCTCTGGCCTCGAGTTCCTGAGTGCTGGGCTCTCCCCCCGCCACCCTCCTCAGCACGGCTGGGGCCTTGCAGCTACAACCAGGAAACTATAAAACTTTACAGAGTGCGGCTGGAGAGAAACAGGAATTGCTGCAGTGACTGCCAGAAGGGCCAGCGTTAGATTCACAAGATTTTCCAGGGCTTGGACTCGCCAGGAAGGGATTTATCCACCTAGGAGGAGCTGTAAAAACTAAAATTAAATTCTTCATCTTGGAAAGGGAGGGGGGAGAGAATGAAGAAACTGCTTGACCTCCCCCCAAAATGCTCTGCTGGAGGCCAGGAACCTGGAGGGATGTGGAGCACCCATGGCTGCACCTGCCCAGCCCCTGGCTGAGGGGTCCTGGCACCAAGGGGGTCCCTGACACTGCTTGTCCTAGGGGCCACATTCAGCACCCCTCAGTATGACCATCCTTTAGGGCATAATCTGGAGGCCTGTGTGGGTGCCACAGGGGAGGGCTGGAGCCAGTGTCCTCTCCCTGGCCCCATTCTCCATTAGTCCACCCCATGTGCTGCCATACCTGCTGCAAGTGGAAATGGTGCTGGGCTTGGTGTGGGAGCAGTTTGAGACTCCAGCAAAGAGTAAGCAGGGATGTTCCACCTGGCAGCCCAGCAGCTTCATTGGGGTCGTTTTCCATGGTGTTCTGGAGTTAGTAAGCAGTTAGAAGGCAAAAAAACCATACTGCCCTGTGGATTACAGAGATGTGCCACAGCATCATGGGTAGCCATTGCAGGGGACAGAGCAGTGCCTGGCTGGGTCAGGAGCTGCTGCTTTCTGAGGTGGTGCAGCTAATTTGGGGACCACACCTGGCTCCCTGCTACCAAATGACAGCAGATCCCTTCCTGTGCCAGAACCACCAACCCTCAGCATGGGGGTATTTTGGGACTCAGCACAGTCCCATGTGCACCTTTCTGCCCGTCAGCCTTCCCTGATTTCTCCTCCACGCAGGTGTGGGGTGGGCAGATCCTCCCTCACCACCCTTCTCCTCCCCATGCCACCAGGCTCACATGGAGATGGTGGGTAGGGGCACACCAGGGTCACCCAGCCACAGGCCTGCTAAACAGGCCCTGTCACCCACGGGCTGCTGGAGCAACACAGCTCACATTCCTCTACACCTCCTCACTGGGTTTTCCCCAGTATAATGGTGCACATTAATGCTTTTAGGAAAAGCCCACACTGCTGCAGGCTTTGAGAGCCATTTCCTGTGTCAGGGGAGCCAGGATGGCCAGGACAGCACCCTGGTCAGTGTGCTGCAGAGAGGGCTGTGCTGTGACAAGCTCTTTTCAGGAATTTTGCACTCTTAGGGTGATAAATCTTATGTCACTGATCTCTTTACAACTAGCTGAATCCTTGGAGCCTCACTGCTGAGCAGCATGGGAAAGCATCCCAACACAGGGAGAAGTCAGGCTGCTCCTCCAGACATGTGGAGGCAAAGATCAAACAAGGCTCACTTGGAAACCTCAGCAGAACTGTGCCGGAGGACACAAAGGATGTCCGGGTCATGCCAAAGCTGCAGCTCTGCCATTGCTGGCTCCCAGGGTGAGCCAGGCTGTGCTGGGGCCCCAGCAGGTCCATCTGCCTGGCTGGTGGAGTGAAGTATAGCATGCTAGCAATTTGTTTTGTACTCAATCTTTCAGGCTGGAAAGCCAAGGGAAACCCGAAGATGTGAAGTTTATGTGCAAAATCCCATCAGCTGAGCGTTCCCAGTGCCACGTCGCTGGCGTCCTGCCCCACTGGGACACCCAGGTGCTGTTTTGCAGATGGGATTTGAGGCAATTTTCCTTTTATTCCAATTTTTTTGCCCAGAATAAATTTTACACCAAAAGCATAGAAGCACTGCTGAGAAAGTATGTATCAGGGAATGCTCTTTCGTTGCTTATTCTGGTTTTCTTTCTATTTTCCGCTTGTCACTGCCAGTGCAAGCTCTTAAAATAACTGGCTACTTCAAACCATGCTCCTTTGTTCCCTGGCTGAGCACCGCTGGCTGCCAGCTGGAGAGAGAGGGAGGTGAAGTGTCAGGGCCCTGCAGAGAGTTTTAAAGGAGGTTTGTGGTGATGAGGACAGGGTGTTACACCCCGAGTCCGAGCTGCTCTCTCCCTTGCTACCAGCAGGGCCCTGTGTTGTGGGATTTCCCAGGGAAGCACTGAGTTTGCCGGTTCTCAGCTGGTCCCTCTCTGCCACCACCCAAACTTCATCTAGGCTCCGAGGGGGCCGCTGTGGGTCTGCACCCCAGCTTTGCAGCCTGCAGACATCCCCTGTGGACTCCTCACAGTGCCGCCCAACTTCAGACCCCTGCCCTCAGGACTGCCCCTTTCACACCCTCACACCGTCTGCTTTGCAGCAAATTGTTTAAACCATGAAAGCTCCTGAGCGCTGGAGGGAAGAGGTGGGATGGAGGCCACACAGCTCCCTTGACCCCAGTTAGTGTGGGAAAGGGCTACGGCAAAACTGGTTAGGAACTGGCAGCCAGCCCCAGGGGAAGCAACAGCTAAGCCTGGGCTTATCCCTCCCAAGCCAAGCGCCAGGGCAGAGGATGCAAATCCCAGGCAGGCCAGGAATTGCCTGGCACCTCTCCCAGGGTGTTTGCACCTTCATCCTCGGGCACCCTAGGAATGTGGTGTGACGGGGAGAGGGGATTCCTGCAGCCAGGGGGGAAACTGGGGTGGGGGTGCGGCCGTCCAGGGCGCTGCCAGCAGGCCGGGCTCCACCACCTGCAGGCACCGGGGCTGGGGCACAGCCCGGCTTGGAAGTGCTACATTGGAGGCTTGTGCCATGCCTGGGCACGTCCCCACTTTGTTTATTCCTTTGACTTATTATTTTATTTGACTATTTTTTCCTGGCTGCCTTTTTCTCACGGTGGCTGTGTTTATTTAGCACGCCAGGCCTGGAGCCTGCCGGGCTCGTGCTGCTGCCGAGCTCAGCCGTAACCCGGGCACAGCAAGTGCACGACAGCAACCCCGGGCTGAGGTTTCTCCCAAGGGCCTGGTGGGGTGTTTGCAATTGGTGGGACCATGTTTTGAGGGGACAGTGGGCAGTGGACAAGAGCATAGTCACACGTGCTCGACACTGTTGATGTTGCCTGCACACGCCACACCAAAGGGCTCCAGCACCTGCGTGCCTGCCCACCAACACAGCCCTGTGAGGCTGTGGCAGCTGCACCAAGCACAGCTACTCTAGGCTGGAAGGAGACAGGCTTGGAAAGTACCAGGCTGGTCTGCGAAATGGTGCTGTCCCCATGTAATCAGTGATCCTCCTTGGGGATCCTGTCCCTACCAGCCTCCCAAGGTCCCAGGTGGTCCCAGAGCCCAAACCTCAGTGTGACGTGGACATGCCAGCAATCCATCAGCCCTTCTCCTTCCCAGGCCCTGTGTGACTTCTCCCACGGTGACAGCCCCCAAGGACTCAAATCACTGGGTCCTCTTGATGCTGAGGATGCGTCTGCGGCTGGGGGCCGGGGAGCCATGGCAACCCGGCAAGAATGGGGGTTGCCATGGCAATGAGAGGCGCAGCATCCGGAGCCGGCTTTGGGCAAGGGATGCTCCAGGTGGGATGGGAAGCAGGACCAGGCTACTGCCCCAAGGTCAGGGAAGGCAAAGCCTCACCTTAGAGTCCAGGAAAGCTGCCCTGCTCTGAGGGCTGCTCCTGGCCGACAGCGCCTGGTG
The DNA here is from genome assembly GCF_017590055.1 of Onychostruthus taczanowskii. Classification (NCBI taxonomy): domain Eukaryota; kingdom Metazoa; phylum Chordata; class Aves; order Passeriformes; family Passeridae; genus Onychostruthus; species Onychostruthus taczanowskii. The sequence continues at coordinate 8,425,947 of NW_024499684.1, forward strand.
GGGGTGGGCAGGTGGAGGCTGCTGTGGTTCAGGCTCTGTGCTTGGCCCGGCTTTGGTCCCATTGTGCCCACTGCCACCATCACCTCTGTCTGTTCCCAGGCAGCCCCAGCAGGACATGGTGCTGGTTCCCGCTCAGTCCAGAGGAGCAACCATCTTTGCAGAACATGCAGGGTCAGGAGAGGCCTTTTGTATTTTTGCAGCCAGGAAGTCTGCCAGCATCTCTTATTATGAGCATGAACCTGAAATATCTTGTCACCACATTTGGGAGTCACTGCCCCACACCTGGGACTGTCTCTCCAGGCTGTGGCACAAAGCAGGTTCAGCCCCTAAATCTCTGGGTTTGGAGATTATCTGCTTCCTGTGACTAAGGCGGGCACCCAGCTGACCCCAGCTCCGGCTGAGCATGCAAAGGGCCTCTGCACTGACATTTCAGCTGCAGCCCCCTAAAATGTCCATAATAGAGCCAGGCTGCTAATTGCCTGGTTAGCAAAGGTGCCTGAGAGAGCAGTGGGCTGGGTGAGCGTGATGCATCACCAGCTGACGACCCTGCCTTTGTCCCCCCAGTGCCATGGCCACCCACTCACCAGCGCGTCCCCATCCTGCCTCCCGTCCTGCCGCAGGGCTGGGAGGCAGCGAGGGGAAGGGGGCGATGGGAGGAGGAAATAGACCTCCCAGCTGGGAAGCACGCAGGAGAGTGACATTTGCCAGACACTGATGCTGCTTTTGATAAAGAGCAGGGGGCAGTTTGCTGCCCACAGGCACCCATGTTTCCCACACCTCCCAGCAGCTGGGGGACAAACCTCGTCCCCCAGCTCTGGAGCCTTTGCCTCCCACAGAGCCGGAATCACGCGAGGCTGGATGCCTTTCTTTCCCTTTCAGCCCCAGTGGACTGCAGAGCAGCAGGGAAAAAGGCAAAAATTCTGATTTTTATTTATTTTTTGTGTGGCATTTGTCAGCACCTGACGACAAAGGACTGGTGCAGAACTGGACAGTGTCACCTGGACAGCATCAGCATGGTTGCAACATGCACCCTGCAGCATACGGACAGGGCTTGCTCTGCAAACACACAAGCCTCATGAGATTTTCCCAAGGGCACATCCCCAGTGCAGGAATGAGCCCAGAAGCCAGGATGACAGCCACCCTTCCTTCTCATGCCGCCTCCCAGCACCAAGCAGGCCCTTTCTCCCTGCAGACATCGTGGCTGAGCTCTGCTGCAAGCGCGCCAGCGAAAGGGGCTGGCGGCCGCTGGCAGCCGCTTCCAGCGATTCCACCCTGGAGCTTGTGGCTGGGCTTTAGATCTGCTAAGCCTGCTTCAAACTTTGCACTGGGAGAAGTGATTTGTCTGCAAATGTTATGTGGTTAAAATAAATGCAGAGAATTTTAATCCTGGGAATTTGGAAAGTAGGAGATTTAAAATAACAAAACCCTTTCATATGGCACTTAATCCAAAATTAGCTGGGTTTTACGTTTTACAGCAGTAGCTGATCATTCCTCGGCCACCTCCTGCTCAGCGTGGGAAGGGGGGCTCCCCAGATTCCCGGAGCAGGGGGCAGTGGGGGCTGCAGGATGGGCTCCCCAGGCCCTGTGAGCCTCGCAGTGCCAGGGCGGTGCCGGAGTAGTGACGGCACTCTTTTTTTTTTTGTTGACGTGGAATGGATCTCCCACAGCTACTTAAGGTTTTAATTGCCCTGTGATTAAAGTTTTCATTACTAAGCAATTAGCACCTGAAATTTTAAGTGCTGAAGTGTTTAACTGCATCCTGAAGCTGCCAGAGGTGAGGGGTGGTGGATTGTGGGTGGGATGGGAGAAGGTTTTGATATAGGGACCATGAGCAGCAGAAGGTGGCTTCCTTGCTGGGCCCAGCGGGGCTCGCATGGGTGCTGCCGGCTGCCCCGACCTGCTGGCAGCGCCAAAATTCTGGCAGCACAGGGAGGAGCTCCCGGAGGGGCAAGCACCCAGGAAGCCTGGGAAAGAGACAGGCTGGAGCCGGTGCTGGTCTGGCGGGGAACACACCGGCTGGGCGAGCTGGCACCCGGCAGTGCTCCCTGCCCTGAGAACAGGGACAAACAGGGCTCCTCTTGCACTGGGGGTGGCACAAGGGGACCCCCCAGCAGTCGCATGGCTGTCCCAGGTGGCTGCTCTGATGTCGCCCCTCCGAGTGCAGCCCTTTGGACAAAGGACTTGGAGATGTCACTTGATGCCGTGATGGCCCCTGCTAAAATGGTATACAACCCAGAAACGTGGGGAAATCCCCACCCAGCTTCCCCCATCCCCAGCACAGCTGTGCTCCAGGTGAGCAGAAAACAGAGGCCTCTTGCAGGGCTTTTTCTTGCATTCATCCAGTTCCACCCTTCAAACACACGTCCCCATACTTACCTTGTGGCAATGAACTCCTGGGACTGGCTGCTTCGTGAGGAATATACTCCCTTCTGTTTGTTTTTAGACTCTTGCTGGGTAATTTCATTTGATGCCCCTTAGATCTTCTGAGAAAATAGGAATAATTGTTCCCTAATCACCTTTCCTTGTGAAACTGCAGCCGAGGTTGCCGCATGCAGAGGAGGTGAGGGGCGGTGGCTGGCGGTGCGTGGGTGCACCCGTGTGCGGGGCCATGGTCTGACACACAGCGTGCGTGTGCCTGTGTGGCATGGACCCATCACCGGAGCACATCAGGGCTCTGTTTGGAAATGGGGAGTGAAAGTCAGGCTTGCTCCAGCAGGATGCAGTCTCTGGGTGAGACATTTCTTACGGAGAGAGGGCCGGGCTGGGAGGTTTGTCCTCTGAACCTTCCATGGCCGTTGCTGCTTTTCGAGGTTTTCCTTTCATGTCTGCCACTCCCTGTCTGCTCAGGAATGCCTCCCAGGGACACTGTGGGCACCGCAGCTTTGCCGTGCAGGCTGGAGGCTATTCTAAGGCAGAGCATCACTAACTCAGGTCAGTGCAGCAGACAAACTCCTCTGCCTATCCCACAGCCTCGTGTTTCATCTCTCGGCCCATTCCTGTCCACGTCTTGCCAACAGTGCGCTCGTTGCAGCCCTGTTCAGCTCCAGCCATCACCCCAAGGTGCCAGGGAGAGGTTCAGGGCTGGGTGTGTGTGCAGGGACATTGTGTGTCTGGGAGCTGTCCGTGTTTACACAGAAATGCCTATCCCCCAGCCACGCCATCACCCTCGGGGGCCACAGCAGAGCCATCCTCATCACCGAGTCCGTGCCCAAGCAGGCGGGTTGGCACTAAACACCCAGCCCCTGCCAGCAAATACCACGCAGTTACCACAGTTATTTGGTATTGTGCAGGCGTCGGAGCCCTGCCAGCGCTGCTCCCCAGGCTGCCCACCAGCTGCAGCACACAGGCAGCGACCAGGGCTCCCTGGCCAGCCAGCTGCCCTGATATCCCCAGCCCCCCAGCCGGGCCCGTGGCACCGGGCAGCCTGAGGCCCCGGGAAGAGGCCGGCTGGCAGCACCAGCCCAGTGGGAGCGAGCGGGGGCTCATTAATTACAGCACGTGGGGAGCGACGCGATTGTATGGAGCATCCTCCCCCAGCCCGCGCACCCCCGCCGCCTGCTCCAATTTCTCATCCTATTCTGAAATAAATTCCTTTCGGGCTGAAATTTGCCAGGCATGGCTTGGCTCCAAGGGGAATTCTTGGAGAAAGTTTAAGTAAAATTGGTTCAGCCATTTTTGAGTTATTCAAGTGTGAATAAGCAATTTCCCCATGTGCTCCGTTCAGAAATTTTGTGCTTGGGTAACTCAGACCTCTGGAATTGCAGAATAAACGAGGTTTCTGCATCTCACTAAGCCGGCAGGGAGGGGATTTCCCGAGAGTGACTTCACAGGGAGACAGCAATTTTCCCACCCTGAGCCTGGCCTTTGGTTAAGATTCTCAGCATCTCCATCAGTCTCTAGCCGTCTCCTTCCCTGATGATGCTACATTACATCCCCGTGCATGTGTTAACGATGCCAGCTTCATCACTCATTTCTCTGCTGCTTATCTCCTTGAGTGACAGCATGTCCAAACCAACAACTTCTGCTTCTTTGCTCCAACTTTGGCCTTTTCCACTGGTGCAATCCCCTTACTGGTGCTTGGCTCCCCAGCCGCTTCCCTTTACCTGGAGAGAGCAGTTCCCACTTGCTGCATCTCCTGTCCCTCACAGAGATTTATCACAGTCATATGTTCTGTCTTAAATCAGCACCCCAGCTCTCTTGGGCATGACTTTTCCTTCAGGAACCATGCCCAGTCGTGCTGGGGCACTGTGGCAATCCTCAGGGCACAGCATTCTGGTGAGACTCCCCGCAGCTCCCAGAGGATGCCAGCATTCCTGCAGTAGGAGTCAGTCATCTCCAAACTTTCAGCTGCCCAGGCAGAACTCAGGTCTGTGCCAGCCTCTCTGGCCAGGACTTGGGAAGCCAAATCCTTCCAGGACTTGGAAGGAAAATGCCCATCCACAGCCCTGGTGTGAGTGTGCAGCAGAAGGCAGAGGGGATACGGATGTGCTCTGTGTCTGTCCTCACAGAGGAGAGGTCAACCATAACCAGCCCTGATAACCGCTCAAATTCCTGCTCCTGCCAGCAGCCACGGGGAACATGGCCAGGAGCGTGGTCCTGCAGCCTGCCTGCTGTGCCAGTGCGGGGCCAGGGCTGGGGCTGCACGGCAAAGGAGTTTCTGGGGCAGGTTTCTGGGGCAGGAGCACTGTGGGGAGCTGCCACTTGCAGATGGCAGGTGTCTGCGGGGACAGCCCAGATGGCTCTGCCAGGGGGACGAGGCTGCCCAGGGTGAAGCAACCAGCCAGTCACCCCACTGCCCCTGGACCTGCTGGAGCTCCAGCCACTCCCAGGAACCAGGGGCATCAGCATTCCCCAACATCAGGGACTTGCGGGACTTTGCTAAGCCCAAGTGAATCCTCCCCAGGTATCTGAGGGGCAGATGCAGCACAGAGGGCCAGGACAAGCGGCAGCCCGTGTCCCACACCCATCATGGCAGATATGTGTCTGTCCTGAAGGATGTGGAAGTGCCAGCTCCACCCACCAGGACAATGTGTGTGGATGCACCATCCCAAAGGAGCTGAGTCTGTCCCAGACAGGGCCCCAAACCTTCCCACAGCAAAGTCAGGAGGGAGGGGAAAGAAGACTGAGGTACCCACAGGCTTGCAAGCTGTGGCTGCATGCACGGTAACCAGCACCTTCTCCCACCAGGAATGTGACAGGCAAGGCACCTTGTGGGTAGGGGTGGGGGTCCTGGAAGGGGTCACTTCAGGGTGCTGTCTGCATGGTTTCAGCCTAGCCAGGAACACAGCATCCATCCCTGTCTGTGTGGTGGGAATCATGGTGCGGATGGGGTGGGGAGGCCTATGATACAATGAGCTGGCATGAGTGAAGTAGGATGGGATGTTTGGGATGAGCTGAGGGAGAATGGGGTGAGACGGGTTGGCCAAGGGTGGGATGCATGAGAGACGGGACGGGACAGTAGAGAATGGGATGGCAATGGGTGGCACAGGTAAACCAGGCTGACAGTAGTGTGGCACAGAGGGGCCCACATCACACACGCTACCAGGCTCACGCACTCACCGCCCCCGGAGGGGCGGGGGACACAGCAGCGCGGGCCGGGGGTCTGCGGGCAGGCCGGGAGCGCGGCCCCTTTAAGAGCCCAGTTCCGCGGGCGGCCGCTGGGTGGGGCGCGCTCCCCGCCCTGCGCCTGCCGCGCCAGGGGGCGGGGCCACGGGGGGCGCGCCGGGCAGTGCCCGCCCCCTCCGATTCATCTTTCCGCGGAGGCTCCGCCCCCACCGCAGCACGGCCCAATCGGCGCCTCGCTCGCCGTCGCCAGGGGCGCCGGGTTGCCAGGGGCGGGGTGATTGGCGGGCGGGCCCCGCCTCGCTCGGCTCAGCAGCGGCGGCGGGCCGCGGCCCGCCCGGGGGCCCCCCCGCCGCCGCCGCCGCTGCTCCCCCTTCTGCTGCTCCTGCTGCTCCCCGGTGGCCGCCGCGCTCTGGAGGGTGAGTACCGGGCGGGCGTGCCCGTCCGCCGCACCGGGGCCCGGGCGACCGCACACGGGTGCACGCATCCTCCGGGATGTCCCAGGCCCGTCGTGGCTCAGCGCGACTCGTCGTCGTGCCGCGGATGCCCGGTTGTACCCGCGGAGAGCTCGCCGCCGCAGCCCCGCTGCCAGCGCTTAGCCGCCCTCAGTGGGTTTCGGAGTCAACGCCCCGTGGAACCGAGCCCGGCGCGGCAGAGCCGCGGCATCCGCGGCCGGCGGCTGCTGGCAGGGAGCGGCGCCTCTTTGGATACTCGGTTCACGTTTCGAGGCTTTTCGCCACGACCGAGAGGGCTGGAAAATTAATATTTCTTTCAGTGGAAGCTCGTGGCGTGCCAGAACTGGTGGGGCCGCGGAAGGAGTGTCCGTGTGCCGTGTCCGGCTCCGTCCCTTCCCCGGCAGGGCTCGCCGCGCCCGCTGCCTTAACCCCCGAGGCTCCAGCGTGGGACCTCCGGGGCGAGTGGCCACGCGTGCCGCATCTACCCCCGACCGGCTCTGCGCTCCGCGGCTCGCCCACCCTCGAGTTCCGATGGAGTTGGGAATAGAACGGGGAGTAATTCTCTCCCCCTTGTAGAGTGAAGCCAGGTCCGCGGGGCAGCGCCGCTGCACCCGCAGCTTTGAGCGGGGAAAGAGGCTTTTGGCCCCGCTGGGTACCGGGGGTTCCCGAGCGGGCAAGGCGGATCGCACCGGAGAGAAGGAGGAGAGCGGGGCCCGGACGGGTTTTTGTCTCGGCACAAAGTGTGCGGGGCTCCAGCCGGAGTGCCGGGGCGGCGGCGTTCCGGTGTCCGGTAACCGAACCCGCTGCCGGAGCGGCGGGAGGGGGCTGGCGAGGGAGGGACGGAAGGGAAGGGAGATCCCCCGGTCGGAGCGGAGCCGTGGGTGCCCCCGCCCGGGCAGGGGCGGCGGGGGCTGCTCGGAGGCGGTGTCGTGCTTCGGGCTCCCGCTGCCGTCGCCCGGCGTTGCGAGGTTCGGGCCGCGGCTCCGGGGGTGGCCGTGGGCAGGAGCCCTCCCCCGCTGCGGTGGTTGGGGGACGTCTTTCCTCTAGCTTTGGGCTTTGTAGAAAGTTTGGGGGGTGCTTGTTGTTCGCGTTCCTTTTCATCCTCTCTCCGTGCCTTTTTTTTTTTTTTTTTTTTCTTTAAAATAAAAAAAAAAATTTAAAATCCCTCGTCCTTTGTACGCTGTAGGAATCAGAGCTGTGGGCCTGCCGGGTCCGTGAGCTCCCGGCTAAGCGGGAAGCCCGCGGCAGGAGGGGAAGGGAGAAGCCACCGGCATTCAGCCCCCGCGGGATGGAGGCTCCCGAGGCCGCCCGGGGATCCCTGCCTTCTGGAGAGGTGCCGGGGGATGAAGTTGTGGGCACGGAGCCCGGCGCGGCCCCACGTTCGCGGGTAGCCCCGCGTTTGCAGGTAGCCTCTCGCAACCTGCTTCCCATCAGCGGTTTAGGAATTTGGGAAGGATAGCTGGCGTGGGGGCTGGCAGCACGCTGTGTATCACCTGGGGACAGTCCCTCCAGCCTCCGGGGAGACAGGGAGCTCCAGACTCTCCCCCACTGCCGTCCGGGGCTGGAGCAGTGCAGAGTCGGATGGAGAGGAAAATAAACAGGCCCTGCTGAGGAGTCACTGGGTTTTTTCAGCTTCCCGAATGTGTGGAGGGGTCAGGGGCTGAACAGACCGTCTGAGAGGTCAGGGCCCAGCTGGGTGCCAGCCCAGGGGGACCACTTCGGGTCGGGTCTGGCTGGCAGCTGCCCAGCAGTTTTTGGGCTGGCCCCAATCCCACATGGGATTCTCTTTATTTTTTTTTTTTTCTTCTTTTTTTCTTTTTTTTTTTTCTTAATTTTTTTTTTCCTTTTGCTCTTGTTCAAGCTGGAGGGAAAGTTGCAGCTGGCCTGGAGAGGCTTCTCCCTCTGCAGCTTAGGAAAGCTGCTGCTCGCATCAGGGTCAGTGAGCTCCCGCTCCCGCTCTTCTGCTACGTTTGGCATTTCTGTCCGCGCTCACCGCTGCTTCCTGACGGGGACTGGCGCGTTCCAGAGGTTACTGTAAATCTCATGTGCACGTTTGTTTGGATATTTTAGTGCTGATCATAAATCTGGCGTGGCCATAAATCTGTACGCACGTCCTGCAGACAACAGCAGCGAGCAGTCCCCAGACCCGGCCACTTTACTGTCCCCTCCGAGGTGCAAAGGGCTGGGCTTGCGGCTGGTGCTGGGCAGGACGGGCAGAGGGCTTTGGGGCTGGATGGCGCTCCCCATTCCCGAGGGGATGGCGGGGAGTTGGGTTTCTTTACAAGGCCCCACGGGGGTGGAGGAGAAAAGCCGCGCTCGGCAGCAGCTCAGTGAGGGCTTTGTGCTGCCGAGGAGAAAATGGTTTCTCTCCAGATCCTGTAAGTGCGCTGGGTCTGTTTGAAGTCACAATGTGTTTTTCTTCTCCGGTTCAGCAGTCCCCGGGCCGACTGCAGAAGGAATGCTCTATCCAGGGGCAACAGCGGATCCTTTCTCCAGCACAGGGGTTTGAGCGGAGAAGTTTGTCCCAGCGGGGCTGTGGGAGCAGAGGCCCTGTGGGGAGTGGACGCGTGGAACAGCACGGGGAATGTGCTGCGTTCCGGGCCCTTGCCAACCATCCAGGGCTAAAACCCCAGGCTTCAAAACACCCTGGCCCAAGGGAGCATGGACAGCCGCAGACTGGATCTGCCTGTCGCCCTGGGGGTGCGGGTAGACTGGGACAGGGACCTGCTCTCCCTAGGAGCCACTCTCCCAGGCTGTTCCTGTTCTGAGCAGCCTCTCTGGATTCAGGACTCCATTTAAACTTGGAGTTTCCCACGTGCTTCCCCATGAACTCCCATGCAGAAGCACTGTAGTTTGCTGCACGTAGTCCTGAGTAGACTTGGGCTCTAGTGAGATAGCCAAACCCCGCAACGCAGCACGATTTCTAGGGGGGATTTTCTTCACCTGGGCTCTGCCCAGTGACACCTCCCCGACCCCAGCTGGGTGTCACACAGATTGACCACGCTTGTCTTGGCACTGGCAAACCCCTGCTTAATTGACCCCTGTGCTGTAACTGCCAGGTATTTTCTTGGCAGAGAGATTTGCTTTCTGTTTAATTACTTTTCACAGAAATGGCATGTTTCTTGGTGGGGCAATGGATGAAGTTGGCCCTGCTGTTTTATGGGCGCTTGGGGTAGGGCTGTGAGGGAAAGTGGATCGTGGGGCTCTGCAGCACTCGCTGGATTCATTAAGTCTCCTGTTCCTCGGTAAAAGCTGCGCTTGAGGAAAGCCTTCCCGTCCCTGCTTCCGAGGAGGGGAGGAGAAGGGCTTTCCTTTGTGTCAAGTGGAGCATGCAGAGAGCTGGGGAGAGGGAAAACTTGGATCACCAGGCTCTGTTTGCAGCCCCACATTTCTCCCTCAGTGTACAGCGAGGCTGTGGCTGCCAGGCCATGCCTGCCCAGCCCTTGCAATTGGGAATAGCGGCCTCTGGTTTTTAAGGAATGAACCGAAACTCCTTGTTTTGTTATGATGACTTACTGCAAGAGATATTTGGGGAAACCAGTTTGTTGCATTTTCTTTCCGTGAGCCGTTTGCTGCTGCTGCTGGAGCAGAGGAGCTTGGCGTTTAATTAAAACAGCCCCAGCAATCTGAATCACAGACTTGCATGTTTTTAAAATTGTAGCTGTTCCTGTTGTGCTGAGTCAAACTGGTTTGTCGGGATTAAGCGTCTCCGCCTGGGAGCCGCGCTGGGGGAAGGGTGCTGGGGTGGCCCCGGGGTCGGAATCCCCATTCCCAGCTGGTGCAGACCACAGGGTGGGTGTCAGCCTCCCCCGGAGGAGAACCCTGGGAAAGGGGGACTCTACCCAAGGGCTGCGGTGGAGCTGGTGGTTGCCGTTGCCACAAGCTTCTCAGTGGTTGAAACCATAATGAGCTGCTGTTGTTTCTGGGTCCAGCATGTTCCCATGAAGCATTTGGGGGATGGTGGTGCCCCTCCATGGGCAGGAATCGCCTTGCAGAGCCCCATGCCCCAGGGGATGGGCTGCCATCTTGAAGGCCAGGCAGCCTGTTGCAGTGACACTCCCCCCCGACTGTGACCGTCCCATTTGAAGCCATGTTTTGGTTTTTTTATTGCATTTTTTGTTGTTGTTGTTGTTGCTCCAAACCCAGCCCTGTGCTCTGGCTGGGCGGTGCTGCCAGTCGGGCATGGGCTGTTCCCTCGCAGGGCTGAGCCTCAAGTGGGAGCCATTTTGTAGGGACGGCAGGTGGGCATCCTGCCTGTGAAGGGACAGGCTTGGCACTGTTGATGGAGCCTCACCTCCTGTGCTTGGGGACCATTATCACCCACCCTCCGCATGGCCACGGAGGAGTCATGGAGCTGAGCTTGGGAGTGGGGCAACATCCCCTTTCTGCCGGGCCACATCCCTTTCCCACAGTGCCACCACTCCCAGAGGGGCTGCATCCCTCCCATGGTGCCCACTTTCCCCTCAGCACAGCTCAGCCCTCCAGCCTGTGCTGCCTGAGTCGGGCGGTAGTGAGCCCAGTGCTGTCTTCGCATGGCCGCCCCGCTGAAGAGGAACGGGAGCCATCTTGAGAAGAGGCTGGAGCGCAGCGGCAGGGCTGAGCTCCGGCCCCATGGCCGCTCTCCACACACGTGCCAGCGTGTGCTGGCTGAGGGTCCCAGCCTGGGACAGGGGGGAGGATTTTGCTGGGGGGTTCTCTTTATTTTATTTTTGCCCATTGCTAAGCCCTGCTGCGCTGCGGGGCCTGGCGTTTCTCATGCATGTGGCAGAAGCTGTTGACAAACACCTGTTTCTCGGCCCCCTCCCCAGGAATGCCCCGGGGGCCCTGCGGGGGCTGCGGTGCCGCAGGAGTGGGCAGCAGGGATGTCCAGTCCCAGGGGAGCCCTCCCCCAGGATTCTCCTGCCCAGCAGCAGCTGCGGGGGGGATTTGAGCCTCCCTGTTCCTCTGTGAGGTGTGGCTGTTGCACAGGGCTGCTGAAATCCATCCTTGTCCCAGGAAGGGACACTGCTGTCCCCATGTCCCCTGCACCCAGTCCTGCATCTCTCAGGTGCTCAGTGCCTGCCCAGCGAGGGCTGGGGGGCAGGGGGACCCCGCAGGGAGGGGGGGCACGCACACGCGGTGTGCTATCCGAGGCCTTTTTTTATTAATGAGAAAAATGTGCAGGGCTTGAACGATCGCCAGGAACAGATTTATTCTAGTTCCCCAGAAATTAAACCGAAATGAAGGAGCGAGTCAGCCCGGCCCGGCACCCCCTCCTGACTCTGTGCTTGTTTTAACTTTGGAAGAATCTGACTTTGGGGGTGGGGGAGGTGGAGGAGGGAGGGGGGGGCAGTATTTGGGTTTAAGCAGTTCCAGATGGGCTTGGTGCTCTCAGAGAGCTGAGGAAGTGAGCAGAGAGCAGCGCAGAGATTTGGGTAACTGCCCCAGGCAGTAGAGAGGAGGGAGATCTTGGCAGAAACTCCCACTCTGCGCTGCCGGGATGGGATGGAGCTTGGCAGCCAAGCTACCCGTCTGTGGGGCGAGCCTTTGGATGTGCACAGAGTAACCTTTTTTGGGGAAGGGGTGGTTGTTTTTTTTCTTTTAAATATCATTACTCTTTCTCTGGGCACTTTCCAAAAGTACAACCTGGAAAAAAAATGGAGCTGGAGGGAGAGAGGGGCCTTTTGGATCTCAGCCTGACGCAAACAGTTGCCCTGCGGAGGCAGGTCTGCAGAACCGACCGCCTTTTCTTCCGTCCCCTGGGGACTTTGGGGCTCTTCATCCACCCGTACCAGCCCAGCTCAGCTTGGTGGCCCCGTGGGGACACCTGCCCCTTGAAACCATGGCCACAGGGCAGTGGGGTCACAGAAAGAGGTGGCAGGAGTGTCCCCATCATAACATGTTCTGGAAACAAGGGTGGCTTTGCAGGCTGATTTGCTGCCTCTGTCCTAGTCAATGGCATTTGTGGCTCGAGCAGGTCTGGTGTCTCCTGATCAGATGAGTTATTTCTGTGGCAGCAGAGGATGGTGGCATGGCCATTCCTGCTGGGGATGGTGACCTATAAATCTGTCCTGCCTGCCTGGCGCAGCTGGTCACATTGTCCATATGCCAGAGAGCTGCAGCGGGCAGCCCCTTCCCCCCGGCCAGGCAGGGACATTCCTGTCCCAGGTGGGCAGGCTGGCAGCAGGCAAGGATGAGAGGCTGTCTGTGGGATTTTTGCACACAGCCTGGCACAGCAAAAGCATCTTTTCCCCCTAGACAAGCTGAAGCAGCAAGTACCGGGGCACATCTACCACGTGGGCAGGGATGGCAGCTCTTCCTTGGCCAAGCTGACCCTGGCGTAGCACAATGGGCTCTGACATCCGAAATCCCCGTGGTATTAATAGAACAGTAATTGCAGTGCAGGGCTGGGCTCGGGCAGCTGGCTCCCGTCCTCTCCCAGTGTCGGTACGGCCTTTCTGCAGGACCAGGGCCTGGCAGCGGGACCTGGCAGGCTTTGGGCAGCGGGCTGCACGTGTCCTTGGCGTGCAGCTGGAGGGCGGAAGCTGCCGTCCTGCAAAAGTCCGAGGCTCCAAGTGCTGTGGTTTAGAAGGGGGTGCACACAGTGTGATGCTGGCGGGTGCTGGAGCCCAGCTTGGCAAGGCTGTGCTCATAAAACGGCAGAAATCTGCCCTTCCCGCCTTGATCCAGTGTGTGACCGGGCGGAAGGGAGCACCCATCCCTCCCTGCATCCCAGCCACTGCCACTTGATCTGCTTTTTGCAGAGCTGGCACCTGTCCTCTCTCACATGCTTCAGTCTGTCTCGCAGCCATCAGGAAACAGCTCCTGGTGAGGAGCACGTGGCCGGAAAACCCTCTTCAGCCAGTTAGCGGATGGTGGGTTGGCGACAGGGCAGGGCTGGATGGAGGGAGCATTCCTGTCCCCCTCCACCCCGTGTGCCAGGCAGCTCCCAGTCATCTGGGATCTGGATCTGGCCCATGCAGAAGGTGCAGGATATTGGGATGGGAAGGGGAGGACTGTGAGCAAGATGCAGCAGGCCAGTGGCTCAGAGCCATGGGACCGTCTCCTGGCTTGAGGTTAATACCCCAGTGTAGGTGTGGGATTGGGAAATGAAGGATGCATCCTTGGAGCATCGTTGGCATTGGAGTTTTGGGCCCTGCTGTGAGCTTACCATGGTTCTGGCAGGGCTGGAAGTGGCAGTGGTGAATGATGCCAGGACTGGCAGTGCTGCCCACCCCTGGCTGGGCTCTTTGGGCAGGGACTGCCTGGCTTGGTGTGTGCATGTGCCCTGTGTGCGCAGAGGGGCCTTAATCTCAGTTTGGGCCTCTGGGCCCTGCCATAATGCAGAAATAATGAGTCTATTATTAAGTGCCCACAGTACTTCTTCACTCCGGTGGCTCGCCTCCAGCAGCAGGCAGAACCTGCCCCGCTTGAAGTGGATGTGTCATCATTTGCCTCAGCAAATCCAATCCCCTTTGATGATGGGCCAAACGCCCTTGGCATGAAGGGCCACAGCTGTGATACAGGCCCCTTTTTTCCTTTCTTCCCTTCCTCTCTTCCCTTTGTTCCCAGTTCATTGACAAGTTGCTGGCTTGCCTTGGACCTGAGACAAGTGGAGGTTGGTGGGCATGTGCAGTCAGAGCCCCTGTGCCCCCCTGGAGAGGGATGGGCTGGGGGGCCAGCTCCCGTGGCAGCCTCGCGTCTCCCCCCTCGGCGCTGGGGAGCAGCAGGCGCCCTGCTTGTCATAAGGACAGGTTCCCAGCGTGGGCGGTGATAGGGAGTGCTCCAGCCCTTCCCTTGGGCTGAACCACACTGCCTGGCCTGCCCGGCCTGACAGTCGGGGAGGGCAAGGGTGGGACCAGCACAGCCCCCTGGCCTTGCGCTGGGCACTAGGGTAGACGGGTGTGCAGGGGGTCCCTGGAGGAGATGGGATTCCTGAGGGAGGATGAGGGCATATAAGTTGTGCAGCATGCTGGCAGTGCTGCCAGCCCCATCCCTGCAGAGAGAACTAGCAAATAGTGCCTGACAGAACCTTCCCCAGCCTCACAAACTCCATGCCTGGCACCTCCACCATGGGTACCCCCTGACCACCGAGGGTGCCTGCTGGTTTCCCTGCCTGATGCCTCCCACGCTGGCTGCAGCCTTCCTTCCTGCTCTCTTGGCTTTTGACTGCATCAGCTAGAGCCTCTCCTCCCTGCAGTGCAGCTCCAGCACAAGGGGCTGCCAAGTGCCGAAACCTCCCAGCACGCCACCTCCTGTGCTCCAGAGCTGCTGTCTGTGGTGTTCTCCATCCACGGAGCACATGGGCTGAGCGGGACCGGAGAGCTTCCTAAATGCCGGCAGCGTGTGGAGTCCCCCAGCCGTGGAGCAGGGACATCCCCTGCCTGGGAGGAGGATGGCTACAGGGTTTAGCTGGGGTCAGAGGGGGAAGAACCCTCCTGGAGGAGGAGGAGGAGGGATCTGGGTGAGCCGCATGCTTCAAGAAAACGTGTTGCGGGGTCTCCCAGACCTGACGCGCTCACAGGGCGCTCCTGTGGCTCGGCTTTTGTGTACGGAACGCTTGTCAGCGGGAAAAGTGCAACCTCAGGTTCTCTCCCACAGGCAGCTCTTTGTTCCCAGATAAAGGACCTTACACCAAAGGCCCTTTGTGCCGCTGCTCAGAACAGTGCTGGGATTAATTGTGCCGATAGGTGCTTGAATGGGGAGCATGCAAGGCCACTCACTCCTGGTGTAATTATCTTCAAAACTGAGAAAGAAATTAAAATATGCAGAGATGCCCCTTTTGGTGGCTTTTTGAATAGCAGGCAGTCTCTGAGATTAAAAGTGCATCTCTAAACAAGCTAGCTTTCCTTCCAGAGGAGAAATGCATGGCAGTGAGGGGAAAAGAGGCACCTGGCACCACTGTTAGCAGCCACCATGGTGGAAGCCAAGCCGTGTCCTGGGGCAAATGGCCTAGCCATTGACAGGACCTCAGTGTGGGGCAAGGGGCCACATAAGGCTGGTCCGGGCCACTTGCCCTGTGCTGAGCTCCTGCAGACATGGTGCCATGGTGTGCATAGCTCACAGAGAGCATGGGCACGTTGCAGAACAGGTTCCTCTGTTTGCAGCAAGGCTGCGTGGGTGTCTTTACTAACTCTTCTCCCTTGCCTTCTTCCAGGATGCTCTGGACTTGCATGAGCTGCCTTCTCCTCATCTGGCCAAAGAGCTGGCATCCTATATTGCCAGTGTATCCTGATAAAAGCCATCAGTCCACGTATTCAAAGGGGAGAGCATTCAAAGTGGAGCTTATTGGTGGAGACGATTGAGTCTTCCCCAGTGGCTTCATCTTGAAAGAATTTTGATATTTCCCCCCCTTTTCTGGCTCAGCCATCGCTGCCGCGCGCGTCTGCCGCTCAACAGCGCGAGACGGGCTCTCTGGGCCTCTTAAGGGGGGAGTTCAAACGTTTTCGCTGGCCTCAGACCATGCACGCCGCATTCCTGAGCCTCAGCACCGGGAGAAAGAGGTCCCCGGCTCCAGATGGGTCCTTGCCAGGGCTCCAAACACCTAGTGAACTGCTGGGACTCTGTGGAGGTGATGGGAGGGCTGCTGGCAGGGGACTGCTTGTCTTTGCAGCTCAGGGTGTGCTTGGGAGGAGAGGTGCAGGGCAGGGAGGAGGCAGCCACAATGATGCTCACAGCCCTGTCCAGGGAGTAAGAATCTTCCCCTGTCCTGGGATCCCACTTTGCCATGGAAGTTCTGCTTTTATGTGGAGTCAAGCCTGGCTGGCTGCACTTGCTGAGCGTAATGAGGCTCCTGCTCCATGCCTTGATTTTGCCCAGCTGAAGGTAAGGAGAGGACAACTCCCAGCGCTGCAGACAGTGATAAAGCAAGCCTTAGGGTGACTTCCCCAAGCTGGCAAAATTGGGAGCCAATTTCCCATTGACTAATGGGACCAGGCTCTTGCTGTGCTGTGCGGGATTGAAGTGGCTTTGACTCACTGTTCAGCCAGCCCTGACGCCGTTCACGTCCCTCCACAGCAACTGCAAACCTGAACCACACTGGGAAATCACCGGTGACACCTCTCAGCCCCCCTCTGGCACCATGGGCCAGAGGAAGAGAGCAGCTGCTTGATCCTGAACCACTGAAGCCCAGTGCTTCGGCTCCCCAGCCCAAGCGTGCCTCTCACATGCCCTTTCGTGGGGGGGCAGTCCTTGGTGTGCCCCAGTGTTTTTGGGAGAGAGGACCAGGTTCAGGTCCAGGCCACTGTGAGAGCTCTGTGGCACCTTTAAGGGCTCAGAGAAGTTCCTGCTACTCAGCTCAGCATGTGCCACCAGCCCCTGGACCACGCAGCACAGAAGCCCATAGGGCCTTCCACTCACAGCCTTCACAATGGCAGGCTGCAAGGGTCTGGGAGGCTCCACTGACCCCACCTGGGTCACTCCCGTGGCTGCAGGAAACCCCCTCTGCCCTCTGTGCTCAGCCTGTTTCCTTTAGCTGAGTTGCTCAGTGAATTTTTTTTTATTATTATTATTATTTCCCTTCCCCACTCTCTCTGTATGGTGTACGTGGCTCTCACACCAACAGTCAGCTTGGCTCTGTCAGTTTTTCTCTCCTCTGCTGGTCAGATGGCAGATGCTGCCAAATTAGGATGCAGGCAGCGAGCCTCCTGTCCAAGCTGAGGTTCTGCCCACGGCCAAGGGGAAGGACACGGCCAGAGGGGACAACATGGCAAGGACTTCCTACTTGGGGCCTGCTGCCGTGCAGGAGAGTTCCCGCATACCCTGGACGGGTTTGGGAAGCAAACACCCGCCATGGTCTGGTCAGTCCATGCTATGCTGTGGCTTGCCACAGCATCCTTGTGTCACTCTGTTTGCGGGCACACCCTGCCACCCAGATCCCCATCTGCCCAGCCTGACTCACCGCCACAGCCGCTCATCCATCAGCAGCCCCAGCCCTGAGAACGCAGGGCATCCCTTCCCCGCTCCTGCTGCAGAAACACCCCCTGGCTGGCCGTGCCGGCAGCGGGGCCCTGCCCTGGCTGGACCCGCACAGAGTCTCCGCACCGGGAGTTGGCAGCCCCGCGCTGTGAGCGCTGAGCACACGCTTGGCTCTGCTCACCGCCAGCACGGCGTGTCTGGGCCCTCGGCACCGCTGTGCCCTTATTAGGGCAGCCAGCACAGGGCCTGTCCCTCGCAGAGGTGTGGGCAGCCCCCTTCTGGAACCTGCTCCCCCATCATCTGGCGCTGCCCGCCCGCCCTGGCAGCCACCCCATGCAGGGGTCTGGGAAGTGCAGCAGTGTCTCCAGTGGTCTTGTGGCCATGCAAAGCCACACTTGGGATCCTGCCGGGGTTCAGTAACTGATGGTGTGGGAAATGGGAAGGGAGAGAGAGAGATGGCAGCTTGCTGTGTCCCCTGGGCAAGTAGTGCCTTGGGACTGAGCAGAAACTGCCTTATGGGTGCACAGACCCATTCTGCCCATCCTATGTCCCACCCCTCCTGCATTACCTGCTTGACAGAGGGCTTCTTCCTTCTCTCCCTCTGTTTTTGTCAGATGCCCCTAGTCTGTGTTCTTGAGAAACAGCAAATAACTCCTGCCCAGCAACCATCTCTGCACTGCAGTTTGTTGTAGATGCTGCCCTTCTACACCTCTGCCAATGGGGTGTTGGCACCATGAAGGGTTCTCCTCCCTCTGCCCCCAGTGCCATGCCCACTGCTAGTGCCATCAGGCCACAATGGAACTGTGTTTGTGTTTGCACTGGGCGAACAGCCTGGGCGAGAAGCAAGCTCGCTGGCCCAGCTGGGAACCTGGCAAGCCACAAGGCAGGTCAGAGAGCCCACGTGTCCCCAGATGTGCTTGTTTATCTATACCATGGTGGCACCCACAGCCTGTGCTCCCAGCCTGCCTGTGGGTGCTGGCCTGGGAGTTGCTGGCGGGTCTCGCCGGGGTGGGACGCGAGAAGAAGGTGTTTACCTCCAGTCGGGCTTCATCCGAAACCCTGCGATGCGTGAATGCTTCCTTCCTCCTCCACACTTCCTCCCTGCCTAGGTCAGCCTGGGGTTTTCCTGGTGTGGAAGGAAAGAGGCTGAAACTGCCTCTTGCTGTGGGGCTGAGCCATGATGCGGGCACAACTGAGCTGCCCTGACATGTCTTTGTGCCCCAGCCAGGGAGAGTGAGCGGTTCCCAGCCTCCTGCTGGGTCTAGGAGAGCCATGGCTCCCTCCCTGCCCTTCATCTTGAGCCCGGGTGGACTGAGAAGTGGGCAGATGGATGGGCAGCCCTTAGGGAGGTGCACAGGGTTTCAGATAGGGCCATACTTGTGGCTGGGGAGGGGTTGCCCTCATCAGGGAGGTTTTTTGGCCCTGGTCCTGAGTTCTGCTTGGTGCAGGCAGCAGAGCCCCCCTGAGCACACCAGGGTCTCCAGGCATTTGCACCCCCCTCTACCAACCCCACCCCCCCGCCCCAGACAAAAGAAGCTCCAGAGGACTCCAGGGTGCTGGGATGCCTGCTCCCCTCCAAACAGCCTAAGGGCCATCCCTGGAGCAGAGCTCACAGGGCCAGGAGCTCTCAGAGGGGCCATTGGCCCCTGAGCATGTCCGTGTGCTCTCATGCTTGTGTTTCACTCCTGGCTTTTGCGCGTGGTGCTCGCGCGGAGCCACGCGGCTCTGCCTGGGATTAGCGACAGCTGCCTGCAATTGCAGCTCTTCCCAGACAAGCGTCTCGCTCCCCCAAGGCTGGGGCTGGGGCTGTTTGGGGAATGCTGCCGGGGTGGTTTGTCTTGTAGTCTGCTCCAGGAATGTTGGCCAGACGGTCAAATTCTTCTCCCCTCTTGTAAAATGAGTGATGTGGGGCGTCTCTGGGAGAGCAGCCTGCCAGTCCCTCCTCCTCTGGATAAACCTGCCTGGCCCGCACCGCCCTGTCATGGGAACGGGCCCTTTCAACCCCAGCCACATTAAATACGCGCCCTGCCAAAGCAGAGGGGGAGGGTGCGGACAGGGGCGCCCGGTCTTCCTCCTTTGGCACCCCTGCGCTGCCTGGGGGACACGTTTGGCTGTGCTAGTGGCTGGGGATGGCAGCTTGTCCCCATCTCCCCCTTGCCACCTGGCCAGCTCCTCGTCCTGCTGCTTGCCTCCTCCAGCACAGCTCTCCAGGGACGCCTCGCTCTTCCTGTTCTCTTGACAGGAGAAGAGAAATCTGGAGTCTGTCTGCGCCGCTCCCCCCTCCTCCCACCACGTCTCACCCCCCAAGTTGCTGTTTTCCACAGAAATGTCAGGCTCAGCTCTCCTCTCCCCCACTCTTCCTGGGTTTTTTTCCCCTCTAATCTTGGCCTTCATCTCTAACTACTTCTTTCTCTCCTTCCTTTCTCTCCAGAGACCCTGATGGACACAAAGTGGGTGACCTCTGAGTTGGCATGGACAACTCATCCGGAGACAGGGGTAAGTTTGGAACCAACCCTGGTCCTGACCTCCAAAGGGCAGAGCTGGCCCTGGCCCCATGGGAATCGAGGGCAGAGCTGGCCCTGGCCCCATGGGAGTCATGGTTGCTCACCAGAGCCTTTGTGAAGCTGGCTGCATCTTTGTCCTTTCCTCCTGTGCATATCCTTGCCTTGTGAAACCATCTCCTCTTGATTCCGTGCCAGTAGAGTGGGAGTGTCATGGTCCCTGGCCTGGGCTGCTCTTAGTCAACTTGATGACCAGGAGGGT
Organism: Onychostruthus taczanowskii; assembly: GCF_017590055.1. Classification (NCBI taxonomy): domain Eukaryota; kingdom Metazoa; phylum Chordata; class Aves; order Passeriformes; family Passeridae; genus Onychostruthus; species Onychostruthus taczanowskii. The sequence continues at coordinate 8,445,623 of NW_024499684.1, forward strand.
TGTGACAGGTGAAGGTGTAGCTGCTGCTCTTCCCTGTTGACTGTTGCCTCTTCCCCCCCACCCTGTGCCATTCACGATGTGTCTGTAGCACTGATGTCCCTGGCTGGGGATCTAACCTTTTCCCTCTCAATCACAGTGGGAAGAAGTCAGTGGTTATGACGAGGCCATGAACCCTATCCGCACGTACCAGGTCTGCAACGTACGGGAGGCCAACCAGAACAACTGGCTTCGTACCAAATTCATCCAGCGCCAGGATGTCCAGCGTGTCTATGTGGAGCTGAAGTTCACCGTGCGGGACTGCAACAGCATCCCCAACATCCCTGGCTCCTGCAAAGAGACCTTCAACCTCTTCTATTATGAGTCAGATACGGATTCTGCCTCTGCAAACAGCCCTTTCTGGATGGAGAACCCCTATATCAAAGTGGATACAATTGCCCCAGATGAGAGCTTCTCCAAGCTGGAGTCTGGCCGCGTGAACACCAAGGTGCGCAGCTTTGGCCCTCTCTCCAAGAATGGTTTTTACCTTGCCTTCCAAGACCTGGGAGCCTGCATGTCCCTCATCTCCGTCCGGGCTTTCTACAAGAAATGCTCCAACACCATTGCTGGCTTTGCTATCTTCCCGGAGACTTTAACGGGGGCTGAGCCCACTTCCCTGGTCATCGCACCGGGCACCTGCATCCCCAATGCAGTGGAGGTGTCTGTGCCCCTAAAGCTGTACTGCAACGGCGACGGCGAGTGGATGGTACCCGTGGGAGCATGTACGTGTGCTGCGGGATATGAGCCCACCATGAAGGATACCCAGTGCCAAGGTATGCGCATGGCAGTGTGATCGTGGCTTTTGTCCCCATGGGTCCGTTGATGTGAAGGAGGTGATTTTGCATTGAGCTCAGTCTGGTTTTGGAGGCTTTTCCCTGATGAGTGAGTAGGGTGTTACCTCAGAGGATTGGTCTGCAGTTTGACTCTGAAGCCTTAAAACCTTCATGGTCTGGACTCATGCAGTGTCTGCTGGGACACACTGGTGAGCAATCAGCAGTGCTACCCTCTGTGGGGTGCATCTCCTTGCACAGAGCTGCAGCTCAAGGCGTGGTCCTCAGCAGGGATCCAGCACATTTAAGCCCTTGAGCATTACCAAAACCTCTCTCTCATCGCTGCTGCCGTATCCAGGATCTTCCCTCTCTCCCTCCTGCAGTGCTCATGGCTGGGGCAAGTGATTGTTCTTGGCAAGTGTGATTTCACGCTGCTTGTGCGGAGGCTTGTTCAGAAGCCCTGGTGGTGAGCAGGGCTCCCCCGTGGGAGAAGCCATGCTGATGCATGCTCCCCCTGCCAGTGCTGAAAGCTTGCAGCAGGGATGGTAGGGACCAGCACAAAGGCAGGGGATCTGAAGCTCCTTGTTCTTGCTGGAAGGGAAGGAAACATATCCTGCACATAGAGATGCTGGGAATGGAGAGCCACCCTAGCAGCAGGATAGCTCTGTGTGGGTCCTGCAGCTGCCATGCTCTCCCACGATAGCTTTGGTGTTGCTGTTTAACCCCAGTTCAGGGATGTTGATAAGGAAAAATCTGCCTGGATGAATGTTGCATTCCCGTGGGGTGATTTTTTCCCTTGTGAGCTGTCTCTGGCAGGCAGGACCCTGCCCTGGGGTGGCTGGGGTTTGGGGCAGAAAGGTTGCCGTTCCCCTTGGCTGCAGACATTGTACAGGGAGTGGGATGCTGGCGGGGCCCCCAGCACTGGATGCCTTGTGCTCGCTGATGACGGGATGCTTGGCGCCAGCCCTTTGCTCTTGGCAGGGCCCCTGTGATTTGGGATGGCGTGTGACATGGGGCTCGGGCCAGGCTGGCCTCCCCGTTGGCTTTGGGAGCAGTGTAGCTGACAGCCATGCTGCTGTGGCTAGTTAGGGAGAGGTCAGTCTCCACAGGGCCACAGCTCTGCCAGGGATCCAGAGCCTCCTGCACCATCAGTGCCAGCACAGCTCTGACTTCAGTGCCGCAGCCCCCTGCATCAGTCCTGTGAGCAGCCAATCTGGCTCCTGAGTTCATGGACACCGGTGCCAGGCATCCATCCACACTTTAAACTGCACTGAGGTCCGTGCTCCTGGGTAGCTGCTTTCCTTCTTGCTTGGACTGGGAGATCTTAGACCATACACAGTGTTGGCTCTTTCCTAGCAGAGAGTGGGGTTTGGGCACAAGGTGACAGTTTCCAGCCAGTACCAGGGATGTGCTGAGAGGGGACATCCCAAGGCAGGACAGAGCTCCTCAGATTAGGCTCAGGAGCCTGGGGCAAGGTTCCCTCTCCACATTCCCAGGCTGGACAGACCCCCATGTGGCAGCTTTCCCAGCGCCTTTGATTCCCCACCAAGCCCCAGCTTCTGCTGCAGCAGGCAGGGAAGCCACGCTGGGCCACGGGCACATCTCCATCCGGCAGCCTGCCCTCTCGCTGGGCAGAAGCAGTGGTGTCCTCACGTTTCTCTGGGAAAGTTGCACTGCGCTTGTAGGATCAGATTTTCCGCCATATGATCGTGTGTTTTAAGTGGAAACAGCTGAAGAAGGGCTGGGAGAAGTCGGAGCTGCAGCTTCTTTTCTCCTCTTGGCTGGATGTTCCTTACCCCGTTTCCACAGTCCAGCACCGCTAAGAATCTCCGAGCCCGTGTCGTGGGCAGCAGGGTGGATGCAGCCCCCCAAAGCTGGGGTTTCATCACTCCTGCCCCAGGGAGCCCGCAGGGGCTTCACCGTGCAGGCGAGCAGCGCTCCAGAGTGCCAGATGGCATTTTAATAAATAACAATACCCAGTTACTGCTTAGATGGGATAAGCCCTGTTGTAAATCTCCCCCTTTTCCCAGACTTTCAGTGGCCTTTGAAGACCTCCTCCTCCTCCTCCTCCTCTTTATCTCCATCCAAGCCAAGATTAGAGCTCACATTCAGACCTGTTACAATGCAGCTTGTATCCCAGTCCCTCGGGAGCAGAGGGCTCATCCTGCCCGACTGAAGACAGTTTCTTTGGCATGCTTTGTAAGGCGATACGCCAGGCTGCTACCTGGCGCTCTACTCCTGGGTTGCCACAGCATTGATTTGGCATCTCATTCTCAGCCTCATTATCTTTATTTAATTAGCACACGGCCCTTCTGGGGGTTGTGCCGCTTCCCACACACTCCCTACCACGCAGAGCTGCAGAAGCTTGGAGGACAAGGAGGAGCTGCTGGCCGGGGAGGGGAGCAAAGGCTCTGCATGGCTCCATGGGCTGGGGTGCACTGCACTCACACCCCACGCCCTGCATCCCTGGGGTTTAGCTTTTCCTCCAGCCCCATCCCTTCTCCTTCTGGTTAAGAGGCACGCAAACAGTTCAGGGGATTTGGTGTCAAGGGGCACTCCAAAAGTGCTCCTGGGCATGTGCTCCGTGATGGATTTGTTGGGATTTGCACCCCTTGTGTTGCTGGCTCCACACAAAGACAGAAAGGCTGCTGTGCCAGGGTGAGAAGTGAACCCCGTCCTTGCATGTCCCCTCTACTTGGGAGGAGGACCACAGTGCCCCCAGAGCCTGCACCGCACTTGGGAGGGGAACTGACTCTGTGTGGTGCAGTCCGTGGATACCCAGACCGTAGGAGCACTGGAGTGACAGTGTCCAGCATGACACCACACCTTCCTGAGACCCATTTCTCAGTTTTCTTGATGTTTCTTTTCTCACAGCACCAGGCACTGAACATTTGGGCACAATCAGTAGGTGAGTGCAGGTCAGGCTGGGGCCAAAATCAGAATTTTTGCAAAAATAAATTTCCCTTGCAATTAGTGACTAATGAAAACATCACCCTGAATTAAATAAAAAAAAAAAATTGCCAAGCAAGCATTGCACTTGCCAACTGTTTGCAGCTTTGCATTGCAACATGGGCTTGCTGCATGAAACCCAGGAAGTGAAACTGCCTGGGATTAATTGCCCGGGATTCCAGATCAAAGGCAGCAGCAGGGAAGGCAAGGAGAGCTGCCGGTTTACAGCCAGGCAGCTCCACAATGGGTTACTTGTAACACAGTCGAGGAAATCTGCCCCTGCCGTCCTGCCTTTGACCCACTGTGGCTCAAGAGGCAGCTTTGCTTATTGAATTTTTTTTTTCTTTTCTTAAAAAAAAAAGAAAAAAATTGTTTTCCTGCCTGTTCCTTGGATGCCACTTCAAACCCCCAAAGGCTCTTTCCCTTCTCTCCCTTCAGATTTACTCCATTCACTTTTGGACTGCGCTAGTGTGAAATATTTTCACCCAAAGGGTGATTATTTTATTTTTTTTTTTTTAAATAACTGCCTTTTAAGAGACTTAAAAACAGAGTTACCGCCTCGGCTGTAGCCAGGCTGTTGCTTCCACTGCTCTGCTCCATCTGTAGCCACTTACGACAGCGAGAAGGGAGCGAGCTGTGCAGGTTCATAAAGCACAGATCGTCCCAAACAAACCTGACTGCTGCCTCTAAAGAAATTACAGGGTTGATGGGCAAAGGGATATGATCAGTTTAATTTATCTAGGCTCAGGCGAGGCGTCCTGCTTCAGTCCTACTGGGAGAGAAATAGCTGGAAGGATGCTGGAATATTGTAGTGTGAATGGGAAGCAGTTGAAACATGAAACATGGTAGTTTGGGGCTGTTTTTTTCCAGTGTGTCACAGCTATCCCTGCCTTCCCCAGGGGGGGGGACCCCAGAGTTTTGGGGATGCACGCGTGGTTCATTGCTGCTTGCCTGCATCCCGTGCAATAATGGAGGCTGCCTACGGGATGAGTCACTGCTCTCTGCTGCTGCTAGGAGGGTTTTATTTCAGTGTTTTTTTCAGCTCCCTTCCTTGAACTTTATTCACCACGGTGGAGATGGTATTTGGGAGCAGTACCCTGCTCTTCCCCCAGCTCTGTGCTGCAGCTCTTTGAGGCAGGATCAGGCCCTGGAGGTGGGTGGCTGATGAAAATCCTGGAGGGGCTGCCAGAAGCAGCCGGACGGCCGCGTTTGCCATGCCGGGAGTGCGATGCCCCGTAGGGGGTACCGGGGCAGCTTTACAGCAGGGCTCTGTTACTGTCCTCCTCCCTCCACGCCCCACACAAATCCCCTCTGTGGCTGATCTCTGCTGTCAGGCCAGACTGCCTATCCCTCCCATCCAACCAGCAGCTCCTCTTCAGACCGGGGAGCTCCGCTTCGGTTCCCTGACCTGTTATCCTGTGGCTGTCACTGACTGTCATGTTCTCCCCAGAAGTGACCGCAGCACAGCACCAGGAGATGTGATCTGTGTGCAGAGGATCAGAGTTGTTATTTTATTTGAGGACACTTCAGCAGGAAAAGTGCTTATGCAAAGCTCTCGGCAGGGAGAAGGGAGCCTGGCTTCCCAGCTCCGGCTGGATGGAGTCACGTTCCCACTCCAGAGCTCCCAGGCTCGTTCCGCAGCGTGCCGGCCAAGACAGTGGTTGTTGTACAGGCAGTTTCTTGCAGAGAAGAGATGACACAGCGGCTTATCCACCAGGGACCTGGGATCAGCTTTCAGCTCGGTTACAGCCTTCAAATGTGGCGGCTGAGAGCTGTCACGCTGCCACCGAGGTCTTTATGCTCTGATTTATTAAGCAGAGTTGGAAATCTACACACTGGAGTGCATCTGGGCCTCAGTCCCTCTGCTGCTCTTCCCCTTCTTAACAGGGCTGGTTCATGGCTCATCCCCCTCCTGCCAGGATGGCATGAGGATGCAAAGAAAAGGCCTTCATCCCTTGTGCCTGCACTGGGCACTACTTAGGGGTGGCAGGGAGCTGCTGAAGGACAGCTCTGCCTGTCCCTTCCTCCTGTGTCTGGGAGGCCACTATCACCTCTATGCCCATAACCCACTGGGCACCGGATGGCACTTCATGTGCTGGAGACCAAGTGCCCTCCTGCATCCTTTGCAAGCACCTGGCTGTCCTTGGCTGCCATGCCATGCTTGGGCTGTCAGCTTCACATAAGCTCTGGTTGCTCCGGCTTCACTCTCCCCCCAAGAAGGCTGTTCAGGGGGTTTTGTCCCTGATGGATCTGGGCTCCTCTCCATAACCAAAGCATGTTTGGCAGCTTTCTGAGCCCAGAGCATTCCTGTCCAAGAGGTTTCAGTCATCTCTCATTCCTCAACAATCTGGTTCCTTATGTGTGAATCTGCATCCACCCAGTTTGAACCGCCCGGGACTCCAGCCGGGGCGCGTCTGCCTATGCCAAGGCTTCTCTGCGACCTCTGGGCCTCTGCTGTCCACATAAAGTCACATTTTCTGGTGGCCTGGTTGTCCCAGGCTGGGGAGACAGAAGCCCTGGACCTGCTGTCTTCCCATTGCTTGCCAAGGAGCAGATCTGTGCACTGCTTTGCCTTCCAGCCTGCACAGTCGGGACGGGCAAAGCTTTCATTTCCAAAGGGAAGGCCCAGAGGCTGGGTGAACTCAGGTCAAGGAGCTGGAGTTAGTTGAGCCATGTAGTCGGTCCTGTTTTGACCAAAGAAGAGTCTCGCTGCTGGAAGGCTCGCGCCCTGGGAGCAGGAAGCAGCTCCTGACATCCATCCAGGCAGAGGGGCTGGAGAGCAGGCAGTCGTCTCTGCAAGGGCTGCTCTCACATCCCCCCCTGACTTCTCCCTTGGGGTTGCTGCTGCTCGGTGCCTGGAAAAACCATGGACCCAGGACAGCACCTGGAGCTGTGTGCGGGTCCCTGTGGGGCCGGCCTGGCAGCGTGTGACTCACAGCACTCCACGCCCCATGTGGGGCTGCAGCCAGCCGGAAAACTTCCACAGAGGGTGTTGGGAGATGTCTCATAGCAGGAAACTTCCACTTGCCACAGCCTGGTGAAGCACCAGGAAACCTCCTCCTGTTTTCAGGATGATGTGTGACAGGCGTGGGAGGGTTACTTGCCCTTGGAGCTTCCCTAACGTGGTGGAGCGAGGAGGACGTGCCCTCCTTCGGGGCCATCGGTGCTGATGCTGCCCCAGCTGTGGCAAACAGGGTGATGCTGAAGCAGAGCCGGCGCCAGTGGGTCTCTCACCTCATCCGGCTGCAAACACAGAGCACAGAATCCGCTTCCTTGGGCAGCAGTGTGATAAATTGGGCTATTTTGAGGTGTGGGTCAGGTTCCCGAGGCTGCTCTGCTCCTCGGCTCAAGTGCTGTTAAACCTTTCACGTGCCCCTCATTACAAATAAACACCTTGGGGTGCCAATCGGACCCTATCCCAGGACTTGTGGCTCCTTGAAGGACCCTGGTCGGAAGCGGAGGAGGGAGGTGGCAGTGATGCTGAAGCAGCTCTTCAGCCAAGGACCTGCAGGAATGTTTTCATCTCGCTCAGCGCTCCACTTGAGCCGACCTCGTGAGGTGCCGCCGCCCCGGGACTGAGAAGTGGCTCAAGAGCCTGAGGCGGAAGGTTTGGGGCTGAGTGGCTGATTTTGGGTGATGGAGGCCTCTCACAGGGGCTGCTGCAGACAGGGCTGCAGAGGAATTCTTTCCTTCCCAGCCGGATTTCCCGAGAGGATGGGACCTGGCACTGTGAAGGTTGCCAGGCCTGGAAACCAGCATGGCCTTCCTCCATGGAAGGGAGCAGTAGAGAAACAAAACTGAGGAATGGTGCCCTGGGTGGACCTGCTGTGTCCCCCCATACTGCTGGTGGTGACCAACTTTTCCCACCTCCAATTACCTCGGGCCTGCTGCTGGAGCCCAGCATTTCCTGGCAGAGCTGTGCCTGAGCCATCTGGTGCTTCCAGCAGCCCACTCTTCTTTCCCTTCCCAGCCATAAGTCCCTGGGCATGGCTGATGGCACAGGAAAGACTTGTAGGAGGCCTGAGGTCTTCAAGCCACTGATCAAAGATTTGGCAGGGCAGCAAGGAAGAGTCTGCCCAGCTTGGGAGCAGTGAATGTTTTCTGGGTTCCCTTTATAACTCAGGTCTGTTTTTCTTTCCTCCAGCGTGTGGCCCAGGAACCTTCAAGTCTAAGCAGGGGGAGGGTCCCTGCTCTCCCTGCCCTCCCAATAGCCGCACCACCTCTGGAGCAGCAATGGTCTGCACTTGTCGGAACAGCTTTTTCCGGGCAGACACGGACCCCGCAGACAGCGCCTGCACCAGTGAGTCCTGCTCCGGGCAAGGAGGGGAGGCAGGGGAGGCTGTGGAGGTGATGTGGGTCTGTGTGTGGGATGGAGGTGTGTGCTGTGCCCATGCCAGGGGTGAGCTGGACATGAAGACACACCACTCCCCCCCCTCACATTTCCCTGCAGGTGTCCCCTCGGCCCCCCGCAATGTCATCTCCAACGTGAACGAGACGTCGCTGGTGCTGGAGTGGAGCGAGCCGCAGGACACGGGCGGCAGGGACGACCTGCTCTACAACGTCATCTGCAAGAAATGCAGCGTGGAGCGGCGCCTGTGCACCCGCTGCGACGACAACGTGGAGTTCGTGCCGCGCCAGCTCGGCCTCACTGAGCGACGCATCTACATCAGCAACCTGATGGCCCACACCCAGTACACTTTCGAGATCCAGGCCGTGAATGGCATCTCCAACAAGAGTCCCTACCCTCCCCATTTTGCCTCTGTCAACATCACCACCAACCAGGCAGGTCAGTGGAGCCACCAGGGAGCAGGGGCTGTATCTCCTCCACAGAGCGGAGTGGAGCAGAGATTTCTTTCTGACAGCCTGGGAGGCTGCAGTCCTTTGTGGTGCCGCCTAACTGGCTCTCTGGGCCCGCATCTAATCCCCTGGGTAAACTCCCCTCTCTGTTTAAAGCATGTCCCTAGAGGAGATGAGATCAGAGTGTAGGCAAGTGGAGAAGACTAGGGCTGGCAGATGCTCCAGAGAGCTCTGGATCTTCTAGACCTACCCCAGAGATGCTGTGCCTGCTGTGAAAGGAGGAGAAAGGAAATGAGATTTCTCTCCTGTCTGCCTGTGAAGGCTCAGCACCAGCCCAAGCCTTTGCAGACAGCCAAGTGCTCTGCCATTCCCTCCTTCCTCCCACTCTGGCCCTGCTCCAGCGTGCTGGTAATCTCCAGCCACTGCGCACTGATCTGATTTCACGGGTCTTGCTGCTGGGGTGGAGCACAGAGCTGCTGGCAAATGGAGGAGGGGAGGGAGCCCCACTTTGGGTTGGCAGGGCCCTTCCCCAGACCAGTCTGCAGCTAGGCATGGGGTGAAGCGTGACTTCAGTGCTATTTCCGAGGCTCCCCTTGGTGTTGAGATCACACCTCTTTATGGAGACTTGGGGGAGGCCAGTCTCAAAGCTTTTCCATGCCTTTCCACCACGATTATCCAAGCAGGTCACAGGCAGAGCATTCCCTACACTGGGTGGGATGGTGAAGGGGAAACCTGGTGCAGGTGGCTCATTCCTTCCCTGCCCTCCTTCCTAGCCCCATCTGCCGTACCGACGATGCACCTGCACAGCAGCACCGGGAACAGCATGACACTGTCATGGACTCCCCCAGAGAGACCCAACGGCATAATTCTGGACTATGAGATCAAGTACTCAGAGAAGGTAAAGCAGGAACAGCCTTTTCCCTCCTCCAGCCCTTCTAGTTGGCCATCAGCACCATGGCATAGGGGGTCCCTGCAAACCTGGCGCTTGGGGGATGTGGGAGGCAGCAAATGGAGGGTGGCTTCACAGAGGTGACACCCATGTCTCCCCTACAGCAAGGCCAGAGTGATGGCATCGCCAACACAGTCACCAGCCAGAAGAACTCGGTGCGGCTGGACGGGCTGAAGGCCAATGCTCGGTACATGGTGCAGGTCCGGGCACGCACCGTGGCGGGATACGGCCGCTACAGCCTTCCCACGGAATTCCAGACAACTGCTGAGGGTGGTAGGTACCAGCACTGCGTTGCCTCCATCGCCCAGCCCTTCCATGCCTGCTCCTTTCCCAACTTGACTTCGATTCCTGCCTGTCCCTCCTCAGGTTCCACCAGCAAGACTTTCCAGGAGCTGCCTCTGATCGTGGGTTCGGCCACTGCAGGGCTGGTGTTCGTCATCGTGGTGGTGGTGATTGCAATCGTCTGCTTCAGGTACTGGCTTTTCAGGGAAGAGGGCTGCAAATCTGGGTTTGGGGGTTGCTCATGTCTGCCACAGAGCTTTCCCTTTCACCTGCGGTGGGCAGAGCTCTGTCAGCTCCAGTCACAGAGTTAAGGACTGTACTGGCCACATGTGGGTCCCAGAACAGAGGTCCTGTGGGAGGACTGTGCCTCTGCTTCCCCAGCATGAGCTGGGCTCTGCCCAGGCTCCTGCCATGCACTCAGCACAACTAGGCCATCTCCTCCCATTGCACCTCGGGTGGAGGGATAGCTCTGCACACAGGCTGCCAGAGGGAAGGCTCTCTGACAGAGGCTGTCTGTGCTGGGATTTGGAAGTTGGCAGTGAATGTCTTTGCCCCATCAGGAAAGGGATGGTTACTGAACACCTCCTCTCGTCTCCTTTGGGCAGGAAGCAACGCAACAACACCGACCCTGAGTACACAGAGAAGCTGCAGCAATATGGTGAGTGTGAGAGCCCAGCAAATGGACTCTGGCTGCCCTCTCCCAATTCCTGTCCCATGCAAAGGGGCAGCCTTTTCTAACAAGGGGTGGGCTGACAGCCGGCCAAGAGGCTTGGCATCTGTCACCCTTGCTGCGTCCCTCCTGGTGATGGCTTCTGCCCTTGCAGTTACCCCTGGGATGAAGGTGTACATTGACCCTTTCACCTACGAGGACCCAAACGAAGCTGTCCGGGAATTCGCCAAAGAGATTGACATCTCCTGTGTGAAAATTGAGGAGGTCATTGGAGCAGGCAAGTCCTGGGGCTGGGCACAGCAGGTGCTGAGACTGCTGCCTCTCACCCTGTCCTGTGGCTCACTGTGCTGCTCCCCTCTCTTCTTCCCACTACAGGGGAGTTTGGTGAGGTGTGCCGTGGGCGCCTGAAGCTGCCTGGCCGCCGCGAGATCTTCGTGGCCATCAAGACACTGAAGGTGGGCTACACGGAGCGGCAGAGGCGGGACTTCCTGAGCGAGGCCAGCATCATGGGCCAGTTCGACCACCCCAACATCATCCACCTGGAGGGGGTGGTGACCAAGAGCCGCCCCGTCATGATCATCACAGAATTCATGGAGAACTGTGCACTTGACTCCTTCCTCCGGGTGAGCATCCATCCCCTCCTGCCCTGGGCTGGGGGGTGCAGTGCATGGTGGGGCAGCAGCTCTGAGCCCTTCTCCATCTCTCTGCATTGTCATGTTGGTGTCCCAGGGTTAAGCTCTGAGTGGGAGAAGAGGGGTGGCTCTAGGGACGAGGACGGTGATGGTAGCACATTGGGATCCTTCCTCCAGAGGTGTTGCAAACCCCTCTGATCTCTCCTCTGGCAGTTGAATGACGGGCAGTTCACAGTCATCCAGCTGGTGGGAATGATGCGAGGCATCGCCGCTGGCATGAAGTACCTTTCGGAGATGAACTATGTGCATCGGGATCTAGCTGCCCGCAACATCCTGGTCAACAGCAACTTGGTCTGCAAAGTGTCTGACTTCGGGCTCTCTCGCTTTCTGGAGGATGACCCAGCTGACCCCACCTACACCAGCTCCCTGGTATGGGACAGTCACGAGGGATTTACTGATCTGGGGGTGGGGGGAGACACCTCAGGTATGCATTAATCGTGGAGCTGTGTATCCATGCAGGGAGGCAAGATCCCAATCAGATGGACAGCTCCCGAGGCCATCGCCTACCGCAAATTCACTTCAGCCAGCGACGTGTGGAGCTACGGCATTGTCATGTGGGAAGTGATGTCCTACGGGGAGCGACCTTACTGGGACATGTCCAACCAGGATGTAAGCGTTCTCTGGGGAGTAGGGAACTGGGAGCTTTAGGCTGCCTGCGGGAGCCCAGGTGGCTCACAACCTGCCTCTGCCCATCTTTCTGCAGGTGATCAATGCCGTGGAGCAGGATTACCGCCTGCCACCCCCCATGGACTGCCCCACTGCACTGCACCAGCTGATGCTGGACTGCTGGGTGCGGGACCGCAACCTGAGGCCCAAATTTGCACAGATTGTCAACACGCTGGACAAGCTCATCCGCAATGCTGCCAGCCTGAAGGTCATCGCCAGCGTCCAGTCTGGGTCAGTGACATCTTTATTTCCAGCCAGCACTTACTCCAGTTCCAGGGAACAGTGGCTGGGAATAGAGCTGTGGGAGGGAGGGGATAAGAAATATCCCTTGCTTCCAGTTACACCTCTCTGTGCCCTGCTCCTTGTGACCTGTGGCTCTCTTGCCCTTTAGCATCTCCCAACCGCTCTTGGACCGCACTGTCCCAGATTACACCACCTTCACCACCGTGGGAGACTGGCTGGATGCCATCAAAATGGGACGGTACAAGGAGAACTTCGTCAATGCTGGGTTTGCCTCCTTTGACCTGGTGGCACAGATGACTGCGGAGTAAGTCCCTGCTTGGAGGAGAGGAGGGAGAAAACTGGGACTGGGGCTCCTGCACACTGTCCCTTGCCTATCTGACAGCCACCTCCTCCCACCTGGGTGTGTGGTGGGCTGAATTAAGGACTGGGATTCAGCATCCAATCCCAAGGGAGTTCAGGTTTTGGATCCAGCATCCAGTCCCCTCTGGTGTTAGAGGGAGCACTGGAGCTTGGCAGAGGGCTGTAATGATGGATAGATCAGTTGCCCCAGTGGGGCAGAGTCACGTGTTGTTGTTGCTGGTGTCTGGAGGCTGAGTTGTCACCTTTTCCTTGCAGGGACCTGCTGAGGATAGGGGTGACGCTAGCAGGGCACCAGAAGAAGATCTTGAGCAGCATTCAGGACATGAGGCTGCAGATGAACCAGACGCTCCCAGTGCAGGTTTGACCACAGGGGACTCTGCATTGGAACGGACCAAGGGAACCTGCCAAAAAGGTTCAGTTTGCGGTGCAGCCCAGCTTTTCCCCTCCACATGGCGCTCCTCTGCCTCGGACGGTCGCCTGGGATGGGATGGGACGGGACGCCCAGGATCGAAGGCACTCATGCTGAGGGAGCCCAGCTTTTCGTCCCTTGTCCTGGAATGGCGAGGCAGCAACACATCTTCATATTGAAGATGGATTATGGGACAGAGATGGCACATCCCACTTCCCACCCTGTCTTGGTGCTCATCGGTTTGAAGAGTTGTTCTGCTTCTTGGATTTCTTTTCACCCTGTTTTCCCCCAGTCCTCACTTCCCTCACCTCCCCGAGGCCACAGACTGTTGACCCGTCCGCCGAGTCCGTCAGACATGTCCGAAGCCTTCCCTAGCTCTGTTCCCCGCATGGAAGCAGCCGGGGGAGGCCGAGCCAGCGACAGGGCTGGGGCCACCAGCCCCAGACAATCACTCCTCTTCTCCAGCCCTGGCAAGCCCTCCGCCCAAGGGTCTGCACTGGAACGTGTCCGAAGGGAAGGCTTCGCTCCCTTTCTTGGCTTTGCACGCCAGAACCCGAACCCGATTTACTATGCAGGGAGTTAGGCAAAAAAAAAAAAAATCGAAAAAAGAAAAAAAAAAGAGATATATTAAAAAAAAGATAAGAGGGAGCAGAAAGGGGAGGGAGGGGGACCAGGTGCCCGGCTCCTCATCTCTTACCCTCTTGGTTCTCCTGGCCGGCTCTGGACTGCAGAGCGAGGCCATCAGCACGTTTGCACAGGGACCCTCCGCCCCCGGACCGACGGCAGCCGCGCTCCCCCCGAGGGGCCGGGGAGCGGGGCTGGGGCGGGGGCTGCGCCGGGGGCCGCGGCTCCCCCAGCCTCCTCTTTTATGCAGAAGGAGCAGGTGCCGCCGGCGCGGCTGCCCGCTCCTGACACACGCTGTGATTGCTGCCAAAAGACTCACTCACCTTTCCCTGAGGATTCACTGCAGCCCGGTTCCTCCGAGCCGAGGGAGAGACTCCCAGCGTGCCTGAGTGTGCGTGAGTGTGTGCATGCGTGCGTGGGTGTGTGCTGGCCGCAGGACTGTGGGAGGCAATGGGCAGAATAAAGGCAATAAGAATTTTACCCGAGTTTCCTTTGCTCGATCGCGCTCTCATTGGATGGGCCCGGCTGCCTGCAGCTTCGCTGCCCACCAGGGTCATCCTTCTCCTCCTCCTGGCCGACCCCAAGCTGGCTGTGTGCCCCTTTCTGCTCTCCCCTTCTCTTGCTGTCATGTTTTCAGGTTGTCCGACAGGGACCAGGCAGTGATGCTGTACCAACCCTGTGGTGCTGGGAGACCCAGCATGCTCCCCATGAGGCACACAGCGTGGAGGCTCTGAGTCCCAGGTCAGAGTCAGTCAGGAAACTAATGTACTGGAAATACTCAGCATTTTTTCCCCCATTCCCTCCTCGAGTCAAGCTGGAATTGTGGGAAGCAAACAGGGAATGTGAAAGCCAAGCAGGGAACAGCCGTGCACACTGCTCATCCAATGCCAGAGGGTCCCCACAGCTCCGGGGCTTCTCCATAGGACACTGCTCCTCCCCTGCCTCCCTCCGGGCAGTCTGCCCTCAGCAGGAGGGTTGCAGCAGCCCCTGGCACCCCAGGATTACTGGCCTCACTCCTCCTCTACAAAATGGCTCTTGAGCAGGGGGGAGCTCATCAGGGTGAACAGACCAGCTGCAGGTGGCAAGGTAACCCCCTGGGAGAGCAGATCTGGGGGGCCCATGACCTCGGTCCAGGGCAGATATGTCCACAGTAGCCAAGTGGAACCCCAGTTGCTTGTCCTGGGTTTCTCAGGTCCCCTTCGGCTGCACTACCTTGCTAACTGGCTTTTGGGGTGCTTTGCTGGCAATCCAGAGGGGCAAGTGGTCTCTCCCCAAAATGAGGGCGTGCACCCCTATGCTCCCCAGTGTTTGGCCCCGATCCCCTCCTCCCTGGGCTGACACGGCAGGTGCTGTTTTTTCCCTTCCCTTGGAACAGGCCTGCCCTTGGGTTTCTCATTAACCCCATCCTCCTCCACAGGGTAAACAAGTCCAGGAGCGCAGGTGGCAGCAGGTCTTGCAGCAGGAATGGTCTCCCCACATCCCACCATCTCCTCTGTGAGACGTATCTGGGATGTTGGCTGGCAGGGACACCACAGCCCCATTTTGCTGGGGTTTCCCATCATGGCTTGCTCCCTACCCTGGCTGCTCCCCAGCCCTACCATGGTGGGACCCCAAACAGCAGCACTGGGCAGACCTCACCCCTCTCCCAGATTAGGAGAAGAAAAGTGGCTGAAGAGATATGAGAGCCTGTTTGGGACTTGCTAACCACCCAGAGCCCCCCCATGCAGAAGCACAATGGGGCACAGGGGCTGCCCCTGCCTCCCTTGCCCCCCAGCCCCTGCTGCTGCAAAGTTTGGGGTCCCACCAGCCCTGGTGCATCTCAAACATCCCCATCTCAGTCCTCCATCCTGGCCTGTCCTTGCTTTGAGGAGGGGTTGTTCTCATTTTAAACAACAAACCCCTTCTCCCACCCTTCTCTATGCACACCCTGCTCCCATGGGGCAGGACACACCATCCCCGCAGCCAGCCCCGCGTCTCACCCCAGCCACAGCACCCAAGGGTGAACCCAGGGGTGCACCCAGCAGCTCTCCACATCCTGTACCTGCCTCCTCCCTTTCCATACAGATCTGGGGGAAAGCTGTGTTTCATGGTGAAAGAAAAGCAACAGCGAAAAACAGCAGCCAGGGAAATCAATGCGAGCGTGCGTTTGTAAAAATATTTTTTAACGGAAAGACTTTTTTCAATTAAATTATTTAAGGAATTTTATGGAGGTCTGTGGTGCCTGTGTGGTTCTTGGGGGGCTCTGGGTGGCAGGGAGCCCTGTGCTGGGCAGGTGAGACTGTGTTTGGGCACTGTGTGTGTAAAAGTGGGTCCATGGCAGTGAGCAGGAGCCACTTGACCCCACGGGGGTGCAAACCCAGTCCAATTCCCCCCCCCAAAAAAATGCTCCCTGCTTCCTCCTAGAGCATCCAATGGGTGAGGACATTTTGAGGGGCTGAGTAGACTAGATGATGCTCCCAGGGCCGCCAACCCTCGGGTGCCACTGCGGGAACATCCTGGGGCCACGGGGATGGGAGCAGCGTGGGGTGGCCCGTGGGGCGCGTGGTTTTCCAGGCTGGGCTGGGGGACGGCGAGCCCTGCCTGCACCCCTGCCTGTGCTCTGCCTGCGCCCTGCGCTTCCCCCCTCCCAGCCCATGCAAAAGAGCCTTTTGTGCTGCTGGGTTTTTTCCCCCCTTTTAATTCCTAACCAGGAGATTAAGGGAAGACAAAGGCTACGATTGTTCCCGCTCTGCAGAGAGCTGGAAAGTTCGGGGAGGGGGGATCGTCCCTTTCCAGACAGACCCAGAGGAGGGGGACATGCGCCCCAGGTGGAGGGGCCGGGATGGGGGGAACACCCTGGGAGCGGCGGCGGAGGGTCCCGGGGCACAGCTGGGATGAGGGCACGCCGAGCCTTAAGGGGGATCCCTGCTGGGGTGGCCCGGAGGCTCAGGGCTCCAGCGGCAGGGTGGGAGGCTCTCTGCAGCAGAGGAGGAGGAGGAGGAGGGCTGAGGAGGATGGGTTGGCCGGCTCGCCGGCTGCTTGGCGTTTTCCCTGCTAACTCTTGGCTGACACCTCAACAACTTGGCAGGGAGAGGATCCCGCAGCCCCGTCAGCCGCCTGGGGCCGGCACAGCTGGAAGGGATCACGGCTCGGCACGGCTCGGCACGGCTTGGCACAGCGCGCCTGTGACCCGGCAGGCCAGCACGGGCACGGGGCAGGGAGGGCACAGGCTTTCTCCACACCCCCCGCCATGCCTGGTCCCCACTGCCACCCTGTGCCCGAGGGAAAGGCCAAGCACAGCCGTGCTGGGGACACATCCTGAGCCAAGGATGGGCCGGACGCCGGCCAGGCGGGTCATTGCCTCAGGGCTGGAGCCAAGGACACACCACGACCCGGGAAGGGGCTGTCCCCACAGCACAAGGGACAGGACCCAGCACATTTTCCCATGCTCACAAGAAGCCACGAAACACCCACGAACACCCCGGTTCTGCTCCTTCTGTTTCCCGTTAAGATTATTTATTGGTAATTTTTAAGACCACTTACAGACTCTGTTCACGTGCCAGGACCCAACACGGCTTTTTCCCAGGGCTTTTTTTTTAATTATGAAAAAAAAAAAAACCAAATTGTTTTAATCATTTTCTTTCCATTCCTTCCTTCCAGTCTCCTTTGGTTGCTAGCAGAAGACTTGCACATGGTGCAGCATCCATCCTTGTCTGCCACCACCACCGCCTGTCCTCCCTGCTCACTGCTGCTGGGGCTGCAGCCTCACCCCTCATCAGGGCTGAGTGTCCCCACAGGGGGGACGTGGGGGACAAGACCCCCAGAAGCTGCCAGCCAGTTCTGGAAAAGGGGATCTGAGGGCCAGGGGGCTGCCTTGGGGAGCAGGAGGCAGCTCTCTTGCAGATGCCTGGGAGCTGACATCGTCTTTGGCAGCACAGCCAGCGAGCAAATGCACCCACATCAATCACCCCACGCCTGTCTGCCGCGTTTGGGGAGCAGAATCTGACCCAACACTGGACCAGGAGGCGAAAAGCAGCTTTGGGTTATTAAACAAGACCAGGTCAATGCCTTGACTCAGTGTGGTCTGGGAAAGGCTGGATCTTCAGGGCAAATCCGGTGGAAAGCAATGGTGGCCTTGGGCTGGGGCTGGTAGGGCTGGGGCTGGTGCCAGGGGCTGCATTGCTCCCACCAAGGGCTGCCCTGGCTGGAAACGCTGGCTCCTTCGGGAATGAGGGGAGCAAAGGACTGCTCTATGGCTGGGAGTGAGAGGCAGAGATGACCCCATCCCTGCTAACTTGCCTTACCCAGGTTTCGCTGGCCAACACCCCTCACTGTCCTGAAGTACCACAGGTACTGATGCCTGTGCCCCACATGGCAGATTACCCATGCCACTGCCCACCCAGCCCTTCATGCCACCTAAATCCGGCATTTTCAGATGAGGACACCCTTCACCCCGCCCCAGTCCCCCGACAAGCCCAGCCCAGCCGCTGCTGAGCCCTCTTGCTGCCCCTCTCCCGCTTTGATCTCCCTCGGAGCCGGGGCCGGTATCGCCGCCGGGGCTGGGGGCCGCCCCGGGTGTCAGACTGGTTCAGCCACACATTTCTGGCTAATGAGAAATTTCCTCTCCCCGGCGCTCGGCCAGGTTTTTTTTTAGCTCCGGTATCGCTACCCCACCTCTGCCTCCGCCACGGCAGGCTGAGTCAGGGGGGCCCGGCCGCCTCCCGCACGCTGCTGCCAGCTCCCTCTCCCCGTGCCTTCCCGAGGCCGGCATGACCGGGAGCCCGGCAAAACCAAAACTCCGATGACCCATCGTGTTACGAGAGCCAAACGCTCCGGAGTGATGCCCCGAGCCCGGGCGCTGCGCTGAAGCCGGGGCGGATGGGCTGAGCCCGGGCAGGGGTCGGCAGCGGCGGGGGGAGCTCGGCTGCCGCTCCCCGCTGTGCCCCATGGTCCCTGCTGCCCCCGTCCGTGCTCGGGGAACCACAGCTCGGGGCAGCTGGGGAGGTTCAAAGGAAGAGGAAAAAGCAGCAGCCCCACTGTGTGTGAGGGTTTGGGCTTGGATCCCCACTCCCCATGTCGCGGCCTGAAGTCATTTCGTGCCATTAACGGGTTTTCTCGCTCTGAACTCGCTAATGAGCCTGCGTGGGAAGCAGCAGGGACCGAGGGCCTCCAAACTGGGGCAGTGGAGGGAGTGAGTGGCTCCTAGCAGAGCATACTGGGGGGAGAGACAACCATCATCCACCCTTAACTCCCTGCCTTGAGTGCTGCTTGCTCTCTGCGCTCCCCAGCCAGCCCCACTAACCCCCAGCACATCCCTGCCACCCCAGCAGCCCCACACCGGTGCCTGGAAGGAGGGGTGTCTTATGTCACCACCTTACAGGGTGGCTCAGATTCTGCCACCTCCCAGGTGTAGTTTCCCACCATCCCACTGTCCCCATTGTCACCCAGGCGGGGAACCAGGACTGCACCCCGGGAGGATGAAGCTGAAACCATGACCCATCCCCAGGGCGGTGAGTCAGGCTGTGCCAGGTGACTTCTGCTGGAAAGCACCTTTCAGCACCATCCCCCTTCCTGTCCGTGTCTCTATCCCTGTTCCCGTCCCTGTGCCTGACCCCATCCCCATTCCACAATGGCACAGAAGTACCCCACAGGAGGCACTGATAGAGAGGAGGGAGGTAAAAACTCCATGGAATTGTTACTCCACGGATGTTTGTGTCCACAGCCCAGCCTTGCAGGAAGCAGGAGGATGAGCCAGGCCTGGGGCAGGAACACTGGAGCAGGAGCGCCGAGGCGTGTGGGGCAGCGTCATCAGAGCTGTGCAAACACACACGGGGACCGCGGGGATGGGAGAGAGCCGGGCAGAGGAACAGGGAGGCCCCATCTGGAACACCCTCACTCTGGGGCTCAGGGGGTGGAGGACCCAGGGGATGGAGCCCTAGCACAGCCCGTCTGGGGCTGGTACGAGGCAGGAGCCGTCCCTGACAGTGTGATGGCAGCCGTGCTGTGGTCCCAGCCATTGTCCCGTTGCCCCTTGGGCCCAGGCGGCAGGCAGGGGACAGGGTGCACAGGCACCAGGGCTGTGGGCTCCCGTTCACACGCTCCTGGCGGGTGGGCAAAGGGCGATGGACGAGGCCTCCATGCCGAGATAATCCTGTCCCTGCCGGCCCGGCCCGCAGCCGGCATTTATCTCGCGCCAGGACTGACGTCACCCTCCAAGACCCCAGCCAAGGAGGCCTCACTGCTCTTCCTGGCTTTTCCCAGGGACAAGGGGCTTTGGGCCCCTCGCCCCAGGCTGCGAGCAGGTGGATTTATGACCACGGCCATGCTCCAGCATCCAGGGGACAGGAGAGGCAACGAGACCTTTATAGCTTTAATACACCTTTCTGACAGTGAAGTTTAAATGGCCTCGTAAACCCCCTTGTCACCCACCCCCAGCAGAAGGCAGCAGTTTATTAGGGCTGTAATTCTTCTCCTGGCATTCCATCAGTGTCCTTTTAATCTGCACTTGGGGGTTTTTTATTTCTGCTTAATACCAGCAGCTGTAAATGCTGTTAGGGATCATCTTGTGCAGGGACCCTCCGGGGGGAGACTGGGCACGGGGGCAAGGATACAATGGAGCAGGGGGAGCTGGAGGCTGGGACAGCCCAGTTCCAACTGAGGGGTCAAAGTGGAGAAGAGGAGCCAAATTTTCCTGCTCCGAGCACAGGCCTCCTCTGCAAAGCAGGCCCAGGCAGGAATGCATCCATGATGCAAGGAAAGCCTTTCCAGGGAACCTTGGGATTTCAGCAGCAGAGCCGGCCGGGAGCTAATCCTTTGTGCCAGGCTTTCCATTTTCATCTCATTAACTCCCGCTCTCTGTGCCGCTGCCCTCTCAGTTTTTCTGGCGGGGAGATAAGTCTCCGTGCTCGGTGCGGTGAATCCTCCGCGCCTGCTCGCCCAACGCTCCCGCTTGCGCTGACGCTGGCAGGCAGCTTCCATCCAATTACAGCGGGGTGAAGCTCATTTTAATTGCATAGAGCAACTGGGATTACGCAGACTTTATCTCCTAATTCCCTCTTTATCTCTTAACTTCACACTCGCTGCTTGCATTGAAGGCAGGACAGCTTGTGCCGGGGTTTGCAGTTTCTGAAGTACCCTTTCCCCCTGCACCAGCCCCTTGCCCAGATGGGGTTGGCCCCAAAACGCCCCTAAGTGCTGATATTGGGGAACCCTCTGTGTCCTGTGGAGCCACAGCCTCCAGCTATCCCTGTAGCACCTGGGGGTCAAGCCGGGGGATGGCACCCCTTACACCAGCTCTTTGGGAGGAGGGCTCGCCCTCGAGCTGGTGTCACATGTCACCCGGAGGCAGGGATTCTCCAGGAGAGGCTGAGACGGGCACAGCATGGGTAAAGGGCTTTTCCTCTTTACAGCCCACGATGGCAGGTGCCCAGCACCACTGCCGAGGCTGCTGCAGAGCTCAGGGGGTCCCTGTGAGGGAGGGACAGGTTGCTTGCCACCAAAAATGCACACTGAGGACAGCAAGCATCTCAGCCAGCTCCTTGGGGACTCTTGAGGACCCTTTATCTGCTCCGTGCACTTAACCAGGATGAAAGCTTCTGCAGGGCTCTGGGGCCTTGTTAGTGGAGTCTAAAGATGTTTTTTAATCTCTGCAGGTATGAATAGCACCCATGGGTCCCTGACTCCCCCTACAAAGGGCAGCCCCCACCATTCCTCTCTGCAGCAAGAGCAGACAGAACCGTGGTACTCTGCTCTTCCCACCTCTATTTATTCACCCCCTGAGACATCCCTGGGTTCCCCCCAGCTTGGGCATCCAGCAACACCCTCTTGGCGTGCGGACACGTCCACCCCGAGGCAGAGCGAGCTCTTGAGATAGCGAGATAGCCAGAGGCTGCCCCGGATGGGGCACTTGGCAGGGCTGGCCCCGATAACGAGCCGGCAGCTGGTCCCCTCTCCCTGCAGCATTTCCCTGTTGGTTTGATGTCTCTTGGCTTCGTGGAGCACCAGGTGCCAGGCTCACCCTGCTGCAGGTGGGTAAACTGAGGCAGCAGGGCAGGGGTCATGTGTCTGGCTTAGCAAGCTCTGCATCAGCACAGCTGGGTGTTAATTAGATACCATTAGCACACGCTAATTAATGTAATTCCAATGACCCACAATTCTGGAGCGTGAGAGCTGCTCCTCACCCTGTGCCATTGCTGTGAACAGCTGTGCCCCTGCCACGACTGGTGGCAGCAGGAAGGGGAACAACCCATGCCAGTGCCAGTGTCACGCTACCAACGCCCTCCCAGGGCTCCTTCCTGCAGGCTGGCACGCTCCTGGCCCCGCTCCCCAGGCTCTGCCAACACAAACCAGACCCAGCAGATCAGGCATTTCGCTTGCTGGCAGAGCCACACTAAACCTGTCAGTTTGGACTGCAGGAGTCCCCAAATAACCATCTCCTTGGCGTCCTGTTGGCTGCCCCCCATGGATGGGGGGCCGAGCACACTGGGGGGCAGGGGCTTTGGCTGTGGCAGCGAAAGGGTGACTCTTAATCCGGCGGCAGCTGCGGGGCCCAGGCTTGCTTGTTCAAGGGATACGGCAGCTCGGTCAACAATCCCTGGCCCATTTCGGGGGGGATTAGCAGCCCCCCGGGGAGGGAAGGGGCCCACATGAATATTGGGCGGGTGGGAACACAGCCCAGTGGGAACAAAGCCAGACAGGGAGGCAGCAGGGAGCAGGCACCCGCCATCCCGAGGCGTCCCCAAGGTGGGGGACAGGGGTTTGGGGACTGTCCCTGTCCTCATCCTACTTTCACACTGCAGAGTGCTGACAGGAGGGAGCTCTGGTTATCATCCCCCACCGCCCCAGTACGATAACCCTGCGCCAGCGTCCAGCCAGCCCCTTGACCTCGTGTCCATCCTCATGTCCCACTATGGCAAGCCCCAGAGGGAAGTGGCACAGGAAGTACCTGAACGCTGGCACTTGGGAGCTCCTGGCAAACCAGGCAAGTGTGTAAATTTGCTTGCCACAGGCTGGCCAGCTGGGGATAATCCAGGCTGGAGGAGGCCATAGGGTATAAGGTCAGCCAGGAGGGGGGCTGTCTGGGGACCCCCAGTGGTGGTGGGAGCCTCCCACATATCCAGAGGCAGTCTCAGACCACTAAAACACCTGTGGATTCAAACTGGGAGGCTCCAGCTCCTGCCCAAGCAGCAGGTAGGACCCTTGAGACAGGAAGAGGACAGTTTGCCTTGGTGACATCCAACCCTACGTTTCCCATGTGCTCAGCACCCCTCCATTCCCTCTGCATCCTGCTGTGCCCTGTGCGTGGGGACCATGCGTGGTACTGGTGTGGGGACCCTTTGCCCAGTGTCTGGGGTTACTGATCTGCAAGGTGTCTGGGAGTGGCACTGTGGCCTTTAGTGTTTGCTGGGGTGAGCCCCAGGACCATGTCTGTTCTGGGCTTACCACCCTGGAAAGCAGAACCCTCTCCAGGGCAACCCCCCTGGGGACTGGGAGGGTCCCCAGGGTAAGTGCAGATCCCTTTGATGCCTTAATTTGGGGGCCACAAAGGCAGGAGAGACTGGGGCACCCAGGGAGAGGTCTCCTGGCTGATGGCACTTGGGGAATGAGCCCCCACCCCCGGGGACGTGTGCTGGGTACATGTTTGGGTACATGCACACGTGTAGCTGGGTGCTCCCCCCCTCACCCCTCTCCCCATGGGTGCTGAGCAGGGGCCGCTTTTCTGCTCGGTTAGGCACGGCTGTGCCGGCACATAATGACTCGGTAATTGTGAGCCAAGGCCCGGCCACACGCACTGCCCTCCCAAACCCGGGCTGGCTGCTGCCCGCGGGCTCCCAGCACTTGTCCCCTCACCTGCCCATGGCACCCCGTGTCTGGCTGCAGCCGGGACTTGCCCCAGTGGCAGTGAGGAAGGGGAACCTCCCGGCAGGCTGCGGTCACCTCCTCGCCTGGGAGCTGGGAAACCTGTTCTTCCCCGTGGTGTTTACACGGGTAAGAGGGGTCCTCTGCCGCTGCACATCGCATTTTCTGCTTGGTCACTTCCATCTGTGTCCCCGCATAATGATTTTTTCTGCTACATTAATTTAACACACTGCGGAGAGCCGAGGCGCTGGGACCCCGGGCTGCTTAATTGTGTCAAAGGAAAGGCTCCTGCTCCAGCTTTCATTGGCAGCCAGGGCTGCTGCGGGGTGGGTGTCCCTGCGGGGGGGTGGGAAGGGGTCTCAGGGTGGTCACAGGGGCTGAAGGGAGGCAGAGGTGGAAGGGTGTAGGGTGTCAGAGGGGTTGGCGTGAGCCCCCCAGGCCTGGGGCTGGCAGCAAGTCCTGGCTCAGGTTGTCTGCTGGGGGCTCTGAGGTGAGGGTGAGGGGTTCTGGGGACCCTCAACTTCCCTTCTATAGAGCCTGGCTCCATGGGGTATCTCACCTCATCCCTTCAGACGTTGCAGCAGGATGGCAGCGGCACATCCTGGTGGCCGATTCTCTGCCTGGGATCGGCAGTCCCCGCCCGGAGCCGGCGGGAGCCAGAGGGTTAAGTGCTGTTTGTGTTGGCTGAATGAGACGGGAGCCGAACAAGCCCCCACAAATGGAGGTGAAGGGCTGCCCAGACGGGATGTGACAACCCGATTTCAGGGCTGTCAGCCCCAGCATGGTGGGCATTGAGCGGGGACATTCCTCCCCGACACTCCCTGCTCCCCTGGCTCCAGCACCGAGACACCGACAAAGGCAGTGGGCAGCCGCTGCCCACCTCGCCCCAGCATCCGGGGTGCCCTGGGGTATCCACGGGGCACGGCGGGGCTGGAGCAGCCCCCAGTAGGAGGAGGATGCTGGGAGGCCCCCTCGCCCTCCCCGCTGGCGGCCCCGCCGTAAGTGGCCTTTGGTATTTGCAAACATTGTGGCGAGGGGCTGGGAAGGTCTCAGCCCACCCCAGCGGGCGCCTTTGTGCTGTGCGGACCCCCGGGGGCTCATTTCCATCCCGCCCGGGCGCTGGCCGCGTTCCTTTCAGTGCCGGCAGGCCTCGCTCCCTGCTCCACCAGCGCCTGCAGCAGCCGTGCCAAGCGCACAGCTGTGCCCCAGCCCGCCAGCGTCCCCATCCCGGGGGTCCCTGCCCCACCCCGCTGTGCTGAGCTGTTGTGTGTGCCACTGCCCCACGCGGTGCTGGTGGAGCTGCTCTGTCCTTGTCCCGCCCAGGGTCTGTGCACACCTGCACAGGGGTGTGCCCACGGTCGGGGGGTGCATGTGCTTCCCACGGCACAGCTGCACCCACCGGTGGGCACCTGCCCCCCACCTGGGGCCAGCTCCAGCTATGTGCACCCATCTGCGCTCCGTGTGTGCCCACTCTGCTGTTCTCACACCCCCATGCACACCCCCTTCCCTCAGGGTCCCCTAAATGCCCCCACCCCAGCTAGCAGGGTGCCCGGGGCTGGCAGGCAGCTCTGTCCAGCCCAGCACAGCCAGACCCCCTGGCACAGGGATACCTTGAGCAGCTCTGGGCTCCCCACAGCTCCAGCATCCTCCCCGCACGCCCATCCTCCCCGCACACCCATCCCCACCGCAGCCACATCCCCCAGCAGAGCCCAGGGAGCCGGCCCACGGCCCATGCAGCTGATTCTCCGGCAGTGCCCGTTTGCTGGAACCGGTGTTTTATGGCCCTACTCAACACCTGCGGATCAATGCCAATCCGCATTTTGTTTGGATTTGGAGTCATAAAGGTGAATTGACCCAGCTGCACCTCTGCAACTGCTCTCCCCTGCTGCCAGGTGCAGGGTGGAAGGGAAGGGCAGGGACAGGGGACCCCGGGACACAGTGCCCATCCCTCGCCGTGCCGGGGAGTGCCCAAGGGAGATGGGGTTGCTCTTTTCTCGTGCTTTTTGTGACTGGAAAATCTCCTCGGGGGCCCCCGGTGGTGACCTCTTCCTGGGCGCAGCGCTAAGCCCTTTGTAATGGGATTTTGTGGCAGAACCGGCAAATTAGGGGCGAAGTGAATGTGTTAAGCTGCTGGTTTCTTTCTGGTGGTTCCCCCTCCCCAGCCCACGCCGGCCGGAGCTCGAACAAAGGCTCTGCTTTTATCTCGGGTCCTTAGAAGTCAGAGCTGTACAGGGCTGTGCTTCCCCCTCCGGAACAGGCAGGCTGGGACAGAGATGGGCACATGGACCGGCAGAGCTCGGGGCTCTGGAAAAGAAGCATGGGAGGAACATGCAGCAAATGAGTTGTCCCAACACATTGGCTGTGGGGATACATTTAGGGAAGGGGCACAAAAGGACTCATCTCCAGGTCAGGGAGATGTGGCGCCTGTGGCTTGGGACCCCTCAGCATCCAAAACAGAACAGCAGTGAGAGGGCAGCTAGGGTGGGGAAACGTGTGGGTCTGGCCTGGCATGAATACAGTCCCCAGCCACACTGGGGCTCAGCAGTGGACCAGCCTCTGCTTCAGAGTTCATATTGTTACAGAGCAAAGGCTTCATTAACAGTGACAAACACAAGCCATAAACACTTGTTAAAATCTCACATCAGTGACGGGATGGACAGCCGGTGCATCCCCTTTCATTTCTTGTTCGGGGTCCCTTTGCCTTCCTGAGAGAGGGCAGGGAGTTCTGTCTGCCCCTTGAAAGAGAAGAATGGGCCAGCGTGGGCATCTCCCCCACACAGCCATCCCCACCAGGAGGTCTCCTCTCAAGGGTTCCCCACCATCCCTTCCACTTAGGGGAGGGCTGATCCCCTGGAGCCCGCCCCGCTGCCCTGGGTGTCTCTCAGCCCCTCAGGCAGGAACAAAGCGCCCTGGAGCTCGGTGGGAAGGATGTTGCTCTGACACCCCAAAAGCCCCCAAATGCAGGCAGGGAGCAGACAGGGGACAGTGTGCTGCCCCCAGGGCCCCCATGAGGGCCTGATTTATTGCTGTCTCTTGAAGGATGCCATTAAGACAGCGTCCGGAGCTGGGAGCACAGCTGCCGGAGCAGATCAGTGCCTGATTAATGTTGGGCAACTTGTTATATTGTCAGATAATTATCCCCAAACTGTATGACTTTTCTGCTAAGTGGCAGCGCTTAATTGCATTTTTAATTACACTGCCATCGCAGCAACCCCTCCACGGGATGCAGGGATGCTGGGAGCCAGGCAGGAGCAGGGCAGGGGGCCTGGGACCGTTTGCAGAGGGCATGGCAGGGGCATCCTGCTCCCACAGAACCCTCCTGGCGTGGGGCACACAGCTGTGGCATCCCCAGGCCATGAGTGTTCCAGGCAGCGAGGTTTTGGAGCGATCCTTCTCAGTGCTCCCCAGGGTGGGGGCACATGGGGCGCAGAAAAAGGGGGAGCAAGGCAGGGTGCCCCTTTGCACTCCACGAGCTTTGAGGGCTCAGTATCCCCTGCAGCTCCCCGTCCCCATCCGGCTGGGGGCAGCTCAAGGTCTGGCTTCCCCTCGCAGGCAGGGACGGGTCAGGGGTCAATACATTTAAAATTCCTCCTGGATCTCAAACTCCGGGGAGCGGCCGGCTGGCAGCGGCTGCACAGGGAGCACCCGGCGGCACCCCAGGCAGGCAGAGCACGTGTGGGCAGAGACAGGCGGCCGTGTCCGAGTGTGTGAGTTCGTGTGAGTTCACGTGTGTGCGTTTCTGGGGTGCACACACACAGGGATCACCCATGGGTGTGGATGTACAGTGCCTGAGTGTGGATTTGGGGGTGCGCACGAGGGCCCTTGTGTGCACACCCACACGTCTGCAGGTGTGCACAGCTGGCTGTGGTGGTGTGCGTGTGTCGGTGCACATGTGCTGCTGTGTGCAAACATGGAGGTCTGTGCACACCTGTGAGCCTGTCTGTGCACGTCTGAGTGCCTGGGGGAGGAGGAGGTGCCTGTGTCTGTCCGTGCTGGGACATCAGTGCTGCGTGTAGTCCTGTGTGTGTGTGTGCAAAGGTGTGCTGTGGCTGTACATGTGGGTGTGAGGACACCCCTGTTCTGCCATCTGGGGTGGCTGCAGTGGCTCCTGGCTCTGCTCCCTACCCCAGCCGTGCTGGACCTCCCAGGGAGACTCCCCAGGTGACCCCGTGGGGTCGGCAGGGACAGGACCCTCGGGGCTTCAGGTGCAGGAGGCACCTGCAGGTCACAGCAGCTCTTCTCCCTGGGACAGCAATGCTCCCAGTGCTGCAAGGGGCACAGCCTGGGTCTCCCAGCACTGCTGGACTGCCAGACCCGTCTGCTGTGTCCCCTAGGGCCAGCTGGGGCTGTTCCTGCTGGGGTACAAGGTGCTGCTGCTGGGCAACCCCCACAGCACATCCCTCCCCACCAGCCGGACGCTGGGCAGTGCCGGGAGGAAATCCAGGTCTTATCAGGCAGCCGGCTGCAGCCCTTGCCGTGGCCTCTGGCCCAAAATTTCCTGGCATGGCCATCACAACAGCATTTATCCCGGGCTGTGCCTTCCTCACCAAGGTGGGGTCCAGCCAAGCTTCCCCTCGACACCTCAGGGGTGAGGGGATGTGGTGGATCAGATCCCTGTCAAACCAGTGGAGAGGAATAAACATGAAATTTTGATGGGAAGGAGCCAGTCCTAAGCCCTGCCTTGGTGCTCCTCTGTGCCCCCCATTCACACAGGGCACACAGACTGGGAGAGAGTCGGCCTTGGGGAATAAGCCCCCTGAAAGGCATCCTGGCCCCCAGCAGCCCCCCTACAAGCCCCTCTTATCTTCATGGCAGCCGGATGGGGTCTCACCAGAGAGAGGCTGAAATTTCCAGGAAAAAATGTAAATAAAGGTCCCTGTCCCGCCTGTCCCCCTTATCTCAGGAATCCGGAGAGCGCCGGGCCCTTCTCCCAGCCATATTTCATCCCAGCCATCCCTGCTGGCCTCGAACCAAAGCGACAATGATGGGGATGTGAAAGAGACTTAAAGATCACAACTGCCTTAAACATTGTCACGGCCACAGAATGGAGGGAGGCTGTGTCTCGGGGCCTGCCAGGATCCCAGGACCATGGAAGCCACAATTTCCCACCCCACATGGCTGGGGGTTCATAGGACAGTCTGAGAGGTTTGGTACTTCAGACCTCAACACATATTGCCCAGCCATGGGGGTTCCAGAGTGGGAAAGCTTTTGGGTTCCCATTGCCCACCTGTAGCCCCCAAGCAGCAGGGTCGGGGCTCAGCCACTTCCCCTCCCTGCTCCCAGATCAGCTGCTAATGATGTCTCCTGACCCTGCTCGAAAAGAACGTAAATTATTCAGCTTCTCATCAAGGCAATTAAATTAGCTCGTCATTGCAGGCCATGAATATTTCAGAGGGGGCAGGGGCTGGGGAGCTGGGGGGGCCAGGGGTGACAGGGCTGAGACTGAGCCCCATTCCTTGGCCAGGAGGTGCAGTGAGTGTGTCCATTCTCAGACCACAGGGAACAGAGAGGGAGGGGAGTAGGGGTAGGGGGTCTCTGGGCAGAGGGCTGGAAGTCTGGTGCCCAGATGTCGGGGTCCCATGTGGGCAGTCTGTCCCACTGCCCTGTCTGTCTGGGTTACCTTCCCTGCTGCTGACAGAGGCCAGGTGCCAGCAGCCACCCCCTGCCCCACTCCCAGAGCACCTCCTGCACCCCACATTGCCCCCCTTTTTCGGGAGGACACCTGGGCCTTGGTGGCACTGCAAGGGGCTGCCTCCACCCTGGAGATCCCAAATCCCCCCTGCCTTCCCCTTGCCCCAGGCTGTGCCAACTCCTGCCCGCTACCCTCCCCAGAGCCTGCGGGTTCTCCGTCAGGATTTCTCTTTCCTTTCTTCCTCGCGCTGAACAATTAATAATTTATCCCATAATAAAAGAGGAAACAGTTAATGAGATGAAAACAAGCCAGAAACATCTGCTGGGGCTGCTTTCATCGCCTCCCCGGGCCGCCTGCGCAGGAAGCGGGGGCGGGAGGGGGACGGGGGCGCCGGGGGGGCCACGGCAGCAGGGGGCTGTGCCCGCATCCAGCCTTCCTTGCCACGGCCCCCTCCTCCTCGGGGACCCCCGGGCCAGGCACTCTCTCCCCAGTGAGCCGTCAAAACCTGGCTGAGAGCTGCTAGGCTCAGGTCACGAATAGCACTGGGGGTTCTGCCATGGGGGTGTCACCCTAAAAAGGGCAGTGAAGCCTGTTTGGTGCTGCCCAGTGTCCCCAGAGATGTGCCTGGCTGCTGAAGGGGGGACAGGGTTGTCCCCTCCATTCCCATTCCCAGCCCCCATGCCCAGCTGTTGTTCATTACTGTGATCTGATCTCCAGCGAGTGGGGCTGCCCCCAGGACCTGATACTATCGGAGTAGCAACACAACCCCAAACCCTCCTGGGGTGCCAGGGGGGACACGTGGGGATGGGGCAGGGCACCCTGCCAGCAAAGGGGACTGCAGGACTGACCCCATGACTCAGTGCTTTGCTGAGATTTATGGAGTCCAAGGAGGAAGCTTATTTTGGGATGGCTTATTTCGGAACTGTGGCTTCATGGCATGTGAGGAGAGGTGTGAGGGGACATGGCTGGGATGCAGTGGGGATGCAGGGTGCTGGAGAAAGGGAGGGCAGGGAGAGGGGGCACTGAGGGCAGGAAGGGGACTGGCAGGGAAAGGGAAGGGGAAGGCAGCAGTGCTCAGAGGCTGCTGACGTGTGGCCAAAACCCAGACTGAAAGAAAGAGCCAGCCCTGACCAGCCCCACCATCAGCTTGGTCATGGGAGGGGACTGTGAGGACCCCATAGAGGCACCCTGGGCTGGGCTGGGGGCTTGGACAGGGGCAGTGGAGTTTGTGCAGGGTGCTACTGCCTCCCTCTCTTTCCAATTTATCTGATTCTCGCCCCAATCCCTGCAGATCCCTAATCTGTTTGTCTTCCAAAGCTGTTAAATTAATTCTGAAACCAGCAAAATCCCACAGCCTTCATCCCAGCTCACCCTCCAGCTCGATGGGTCTGGCAGGGGCATGGCAGGCAGCTGCCAGACTCTGCCCGTGTCCAGCACGGAGCCCCTTCCATCATGAAGGAGCAGGAACTCGCTCCTGCAGGCTCCCAGACCAGTCTCCAGCAGCCCCATGGTCCCTCCTGGGGCCGGGTGCCGCTAAGGGCCATCACGGGGACAGGCGGCTGCGATGACAGCTGGGGAGATGGCCTGTCCCTCTGCCAGCCCGGACAGGCACCTGGCCCCGCTCTCAGAGGTGCCGCAGAAAAACTGACATCAGCACCAGCCCGGAGGAATTCGGCCTCCCTGGCTCATCCCAGCTGGGGACAGGGACGGAGACAGGGGCCTCTGCCACGCACCACTGCAGACGTGAGCAAGGTGAAGTAGGAGGGGGTGGTATAAACCCCCTTCTTTGCTGTACCCCTTCCCTGGGCCAGGAGCAGCCCAGAGGGCTCTCCTCCTCTGCTTCCTCTGCTTCCTGTAAGCACAGCCCCCTTCAAGCTCTGACTGCAGAGATCAGCCCGCTCACGACACCGGTGACACCCCCTGTGCTGGTGAGGGACAGTGGCTGGGATCCTCAGGATCTCAGTGAGGAGAAAGAAAGTTCTAATCCCCTCCCAGATGTCTTGGGGCTTCTGGTATAGTTATGGCCTGGTCACCCTTTGGTGCCTTCTATCCCTCACCCCACAGCATGTCCCTGGTGGCAATGAAGAAGTTGCAGAGAGATGGTGACACCCCCCAGTTGCCTCCATGCTGGAGACCCCAACATCCTGCTCCCCTCCCCCAGTCATGCTCCATCATCTCCTCATTCCCAGCCCGGGTAATTGGTGGCCTGGTGACAGACAGGCTCATTAACAGCTTAATTTCGGCTTCATCTCTTCCTGCCCGACCCCCAGCCCAGGTGGGGACTGGCCCAGCAGGGTGCAGGGATGGGCACCCGGGGGCCACATTGCTGCACCCCATGGGGGCACCCGTGGAACCCCTGGGAGGGCAGAGGGGCGCACAACAGGGCTGGCAGCACTGCCCGGGGCAGCCCACGTGCCCTTGGCTCCCCGACATCGGGGTGCAGGGGGGACCCCCATTCCTCGGCATGGGGCAGTGCCTCCCTGCTCCTTGCCCCGCTGGGATGGGCAGGGATACCAGCATGGCAGGTGCTGGCCGTTGCCCACCTTCCTGGCCTCACCCTGCCCTTGTTTGCTTCCCTAACGGTGGCGGCCTTTCGGCTCCTTTGTGCCGGCTGATAACAGGAATCGCCGCTGCCTCTGAAGTGCCGGCCCCCAGCCCCGCACCCGAACACCCAGACTGGGCAGCAGGATGTGGGCACACCAGCGAGGAGCCCGGGCCAGGGCACGGCCAGGAGTGCAGGCAGGCTTGCCAGCAGCGGGTGTGGCCATGGGGTGCAGGCAGCTTTCTCACCCCCACTGCTCTTCTGCTTCGCCTTCGGGTCCCTATTGCAGCCCGTGAGCCCACCCCCAGCACCAGGGCAGTGCCCCAAACCCTGTCCCCGTCCCCCTCCCCGGGAAAGCAGCTGGCGGCAGCCCACGATGGCTGATGTGGGGCCCCCAAAGGCCGCCCCACCGGATGGAGGCCTGGCTGCCTTTCAAAGGCGTTTGTGTTGTATAATTTATCGGCAGGAGATAACAGACAAGCGGCTAACGGAGGAGGGGGCTGTACCCCTGCTCTGGGGAGTCTGGCACCACAGCACTGCTGTTGCCAGGATTCATCACACTGGGGCACACACACCCCGCTGGCCAAGGTGTAGGTCCCATTTTGGTTTGGGGAAGCCCCCAGGCAGAGGCAGAGATGGTCCCGCTCTGTGCCCTCTTTGGAGCTGCTGCCTGCCTTGCACAGAGACCCCAGGGCTACTGCACAACCAGAGCAAGGCGAGCCCGGGCCCGGCATTTGGGGGTTCTTCACCCCAGGGACATGTGGACTTCCCAGCATGGGGGAAGGGCAGCAGGCATGGAGGGGCATAGGGTAGGGAAGGACTGGTCCCACGGGCACAGGGGCAGCACCTGGCGCCGGATCTGAGGAGAGTTTGTTTAATCCCAGATAAGGAGGCGACGCCAGGCACCTGGCTGGCAAACGGGCACTCCCTGGGCAACAGCAGCGAAGGCAGTGCTGGCCCCCAGCCCCACCAGCACCTGTGCCAGGACCGTCTGTTCAGCCCTGGCTGCACAGGGCTGGTGTCAGCTGGGTACACGAGTCCCTCTGGCCACCCACACTCCTGTGGCACAGCATGGCATGGCATGGCGTGGCATGGCACATGGCATGGGGTCAGCGAAGCAGCCGGCATGCGGCACAGCCAGGGCAGATGGGCACGGAGTGCAGGGAAAAGCAGGGTGCCCCATCCTCTGCCAACCCGGGCCAGATTTACACCAGGGCCAGGAACCCCCCCGGCCAATCCTGCCCCAAGGGTTGCGTGGGCACGGGGCCAAGGAGGAGGCTTAGGGACAAGGACAGCTCTTGGCATCGTGGTCCTGCTGCACAGCCAGTGCTTGGGAGGTTCAGGGCTGGGCCGGTCTCCTGCTGCCACCCTGATCCTGTGGCATCTGTGGGGCATCTGCAAATCCATCCCCTCTTCCCCATCTGGCCCTGGAGGTGGCTGCATGCCCATGACCCTGCCCAGGGCCGGGGCTCAGGAGTGCCCTGCCCGCAGTGGTGGCTGGCAGGGTCGCTGGGCAGCAGCACCCCTGGGGGCTGCCTCTCCTGCTGGTGAGCACAGCCCCAGCTGCCTGCTGGCCTGTACTGACCGTGCCAGGTCTCAGCAGGGGCAGACAGGCACAGCCAGGTGGGATTAGCCCTTTGTGTCACCCCGCAGTGGTCCTGAGAGCATCCAAGCAGGGGGCACAGCTTTGCCATGGCCCTCCAGCCTGAATCACATCAGGATCCCAATGGGTACCCCTGAGTACAGCGGCTGGTACATGGGGACCCCTCCCCGATAAACAGCCCTGGTCCCCACGCCACCCTGCCCCGGCTGGTGTCCGCCAAGCAGGTCACATCCGTCCGGGACAGCACCCTGAGGATTCTGGAAAGGGCAACTGGTTGTACTGGTGAGCCTGGCTGTGGTAGGACTCCCTCCGTTCCGGCACACCCTGGGGCTGTCCTGCCATGTTCGGTGTGCTGCTGCCACCCCCTGGCAAGCTGCACAGCCCCGGGTGTCCCCCACAGCCCCTCGCGCAGGGGTGTCCAGGTCCAGCCCAGTCCTGCACCCCAAACAAGCGGGCACACGGGATGCGGGATGTCAGGAGGGCGCATGAGCTCTGGGAAAGGGTCCACGCCTCTCACCTTGCGCCAGAGGGGAGCCTGTCTACGGCCACCACATTCTGGCAGGGAGGAGGTTTCTGCCCGTCCCCGAGCCAGGGTGGACAGAGTGGAGAGGGGGCTGCGGGGCCTGGGGGAGTTACCCAGCCAGGCGATGATTAGAAAGAGCCGAGGTTCCGTCCCAGCGCATTAAGACTGTCCCCGCTGAGTGCCACCGCCGCGGGGTGACCCCGCCGTGAACCGCCCACGCTCCCCCGACGAGCCACCAGACCCCTGGCACCAGCACCCCCCTTCACGCCAGTGTCCCCGCTGCGTGTCACCCCCTGCCCCGTTCCGCTGCCTGCGCCTCAGGCATGCGTGAGGATGCGCTGGCACAGTGTCAGGGAGGGGACATGCCATGCAGAGGTCACACCTGTGTGTCTGGGGACCACAGGCATTCTGTGACAGGCCTCCCGGTGCGGATGCTGGAGCACCTTGGCTCTGGGAGCCATCTCGGACCACGACCTGGGGGACAGCAGGGACTATGTCCCCACGAAGCCACCTCGCTGCAGGCATGGTGGCCACGCACGGGGAGCTATATCCCATAGATATCCCCGCTCACGACCCCGTGGTCCCTGGGGAGATGGTGGCATGTGACTCACACACAGCGCCGCGCCACCCGCCCTCCCCAGTCCCCACACACCGGGACACCTGCCGGCTCCACCAGCCTTCTTTGTGCCCATCCGGGCAAACGAGGGGCAGGGTCCCCGCTGCCCAGCCTCTCCCGAGACAGGGAAGAATTTGTTCGGGAAGGCTGGCGGTGGCGTTCGGGGAACGCGGAGGACAGGGCTGAACTCTTGAACCCGCACCGGCAGCTCCCGGCCAGATGCCAAGCGCGGGGCACCCCGTGGCGCACAACGTGTGAGCGTCCCCCGGCCGTGCCAGACCCGCTGCTCCCCTCACGGTTCACCGGCAGGACACGGGGGACGGTGCCACACGTCCCTTCCCGCCGTGGCTGGCGGGCGAGAAGGAAGAAGCCGGTGGGGGCGGCAGCCCCGAGACCCATCGCTGGCTGAGTCCGCGCAGCTCATCGCACCGGTGTCCAGCTGCGGTCGGGGGCGCGGGAGGAGCCCCTCTGTCCCATGCGGCGAGGGTGGGCGCGGGCGGCAAGGGCACCGAGGGACACCCCGGACCTCTCCCGGGACATCCTGACCCATCCCAGGACGCTCCGGAACTCCCCTGCGAGATCCCTGACCCTCATGTACCAGCCAAGGGTACACCCGGGACACCCCGAACCTGTCCCGGGACACCCCGGATCTCTCCCGGGACACCTCGGACCCGCTCGGGGCACCCCGGACCTCTCCCGGGACATCCCGGACCCCTCCCGGGACATCCCTGACCCATCCCAGGACACTCCGGATCTCTCCTGCGAGATCCCTGACCCCACCCGGGACATCCCGGATCTCTCCCGGGACATCCCGGACCCGCTCGGGGCACCCCGGACCTCTCCCGGGACATCCCGGACCCGCTCGGGGCACCCCGGACCTCTCCCGGGATCCCCGTGCCCGCCGCGCGGGGGCGCTGCCGTGCCCGCTCCGTGCCGGGGGCGGTCCCGGATCTCTCCCGGGACATCCCGGACCCGCTCGGGGCACCCCGGACCTCTCCCGGGATCCCCGTGCCCGCCGCGCGGGGGCGCTGCCGTGCCCGCTCCGTGCCGGGGGCGGGGCCGCGGCGCGAGGGTCCATCCGCGGCCTCGCAGCGCCCCCTGCCGGACGGCGCGCGCTCCCGCCGGTCCCGGCGGGGAGGGGCCCCGCCCCCCGCCCACCGTGAAGCCGCTTCCGCCCGGCCGTGGCGGTGAGGTTGCGTCATCGGTGTGCGCCGGGCGGGAGCGGCGCCGGGAGTGGGAGCGGAGCCGCTGCCATGGCCGGGATCCTCTTCGAGGACATCTTCGACGTGAAGGACATCGACCCAGAGGGCAAGAAGTTCGACCGCGGTGAGTGGGGCCCCGGCCCGCTTCTCCCGGTCCGCCGTCCGCCACTCCCGCCGGCGCTGAACCCCCCGGAGCGCCCCGCTTCCCCAGGGCTACCCGGGCCCGGCCGCTGTGCCGCCCACAGCCCCGCGGCCCCCGTGGCTTGCAGTCCTCGCCCCACCGTGTTCCTCTCCCTGCCTGTGCGCAGCTGCGGCTGCTGCCGGGCTCTGGCATCCATCCCGAACCCACCTGGAAACATCCCGAGTCCACCCATCCATCCCGAACCCACCCGGAAACATCCCGAACCCACCCATCCACCCCGGACCCACCCATCCATCCCGAACCCACCCGGAAACATCCCGAACCCACCCATCCATCCCGGACCCACCCATCCATCCCGAACCCACCCGGAAACATCCTGAACCCACCCCTCCATCCCGAACCCACCCGGAAACGGCTCCGGTGCCAGCCTGGGGTGGGAAGATGATCCTGTTCCCACCCAGCCCTCGGGGATCTGTGTCCTTGTCCTGACTCTGCTGCTCTCCCCAGTGTCGCGCCTGCACTGCGAGAGCGAGTCCTTCAAGATGGATCTCATCCTGGACGTGAACATCCAGATCTATCCCGTGGATCTCGGTGAGCCATCGGCCGCTGGCACAGCCGGTGTCAGCTTGGGTGGGCAAGCAGAGAGAGGATGGAGTCGGGAATGGCTGCGATCAAGGAATAAGCTGCCCCAGGCTTCCTTGTGCCCCTGTACTGTCCCCAGGTGACAGGAGGTCCAGGGCATGTTGCTGTACTGAGGCTGAGCCGGGTTTCTCGTTCACCTCCCTGTGTGTGTTTGGGTCACCTCTGTCCCTTTCCACACAGATGCTGTCTGGGGAAGCTGCTCCAGCTGGTGGTAACCAGGCTTTAAGGGAAACCTCCTTCTGTGTGGAAAAGAGAGTTGTTGTTCTTGATGAAACACAGAAGGGCTGAAGCTGATGCTGCAGGGGGCTCATGTACCAGCCAAGGATCCGGCCAAGCTCTCTGGGGGGATATAAGTGAATATCTTGTGTCCCCTGAAAACATCAGCAGTGGTGTCCTTGTGGCTATGGTTTCCTCCATGATGTGGGGAGCAAGGAAACACAGGATCCAGTGTGACCTTTCACATGTCCTGTTGGAGGACTGGCAGCAGGGACAGAGCTTTTTTAGCACCCCCGGCCAGGGTGGCCCTTTGCCA
Organism: Onychostruthus taczanowskii; assembly: GCF_017590055.1. NCBI lineage: Eukaryota > Metazoa > Chordata > Aves > Passeriformes > Passeridae > Onychostruthus > Onychostruthus taczanowskii. The sequence continues at coordinate 8,482,341 of NW_024499684.1, forward strand.
GCCCCGGAGTTCTGGCTGTGTGTGCTGCTGCTCTGGTTGTGCTCTAACCTTCTCACTGCTGCTCTGGCCTCCTGGCAGGGGACAAATTCCGCCTGGTCATCGCCAGCACCTTGTATGAGGACGGCACCCTGGACGACGGCGAGTACAACCCCACGGATGACCGGCCGTCCAGGTGCTGGGACCGGCGGGAGGGAGGGACACAGCGAAGTGCTGAGGCTGAATATTGCAGGCTGGACACCAAGAGGAATTTCTTCACGGTGGGGGTGGTTAAACTTTGGAATGGCTGCCCAGGAGGGCGGTGGAGTCACCATCCCTGGAATTGTTTAAAGAAAGGCTGGATGTGGCACTCGTGCCACGGTCTAGTTGACAAGGTGGTGTTCAGTCACGGGTTGGTCTTGATGATCTGAGAGGTCTTTTCCAGTCTAGTTGACTCTGTAACTGGGAGTTACCTTCTGCCAGAGGACAATGAGCTGGGGGAACGGCCAGGTTTGATTCCTTGCTGACCTCAGGCTGTGCTGTTGCAGGGCAGACCAGTTTGAGTACGTGATGTACGGCAAGGTGTACCGGATCGAGGGGGACGAGACCTCCACGGAGGCGGCCACGCGCCTGTGAGTGCCTCTCGAGAGTGGGGGACACGGTGCCCTGGGGTGGGGAGCGCTGGGATCTCGGCTCGGGTCTCCCATGGGATTCCCTGCTCTCACTACTCCTCTCCTCCCACCTCAGCTCTGCCTACGTGTCCTACGGGGGGCTGCTCATGCGGCTGCAGGGAGACGCAAACAACCTGCACGGGTTTGAGGTGGACTCTCGCGTTTACCTGCTGATGAAGAAGTTGGCCTTCTAGCACACCTCCATGGGCTGCCCCACACACATCCAGCTGGAGCCCTGAGAGCTCACACTCTGCTCCAGCATCCATGCTGCCCAGCCAGTGCTGAGGAGGCAGGAGCAGTCCCCTTCCTCATCTCAGTGTCTTCGGATTCCTGCTGGATCCACATCTCTATTTGTGAGGAGGGAGGTGCCCTCTGAGTGGACTCCATGCTGGGTGCTCCGGGCTTGCCTGATGGCATCTCCTCACCTTCGCCTGTGCTCAACAGCTCTGGCCCTGGCCAGGAGCAACTGGATGGGACAGCTGCCTGCCTGCCTCTGGGGACCATTCCCTCAGGAGCCATCCTGAGGCAGGCTGCCTTGGTTTTGATTAAACTGGGATGTTTTGTACACCTGGCTCTGCTTGCTGAGAGATGAGGCTGGCAGGGAGTGGATACACCTGTGCAGGGGCAAAGGGGGGACCCTGCCACTTCCCAAAGGATGGGGAGTCCAAACCTGTGACAGGTGGGTACAGGGAGGAGGAGTGGCAGCTCAGGCCTTGCCAGGGGATCCTGCAGCACTGGCAGCTGCCGTGGGTGAGAGCGGGCACTGGGCAGAACTGGGAGCTTGTCCCAGAGGAGCTGGCTTCTGCCCCGGGCCCAGGCACAAGGACGCACACAACTCTTTAGAAAAATAGCTCTTTAATCAAAAAGCATTCACAGTAGAGGTGCCTGCCCGGATGGGAGCAGGGCCTGTGCCTGCTGGCACATGAGTGTCACTGTTTGCCTTCATGTGCCACGCAGTTCTGAAGACTTGAGAAACAGGTGCCAACCCTTTTCCTGTGGGCATCTTCCTGGGCACCCAGAGCACAGCTTAGTGTCCTGCAGGATTGCTCCATCATTGCTTTGTGGTTGAACCCTGTGTGCAGCCTCACTGGGCCCCACATGGAGGGTCTCTGCTGTCCCCCTGTCCTTGCTTGCACAAGACCTTGGCCAGGTCGTAGAAGAAGAAGCGCAGCTTGCCCTGTACCAGCTGCCGGTAGGTGAGGAAAATGCTGGAGATGTGGGTCTGCTCCGTGGAGTGTGGGGCGCAGCTCGGCTCCCAGTGCCCTGCCTGAGAGTGGGACAGAGGGGTGACAAACACCGTTTCAGCCAACCCAGCCCAGCTGGCACCTGTGCCGGGGTGGTCTGGCTCATGTGGGGAGGTCTCACCTCCCAGCTGAAGGTCTGCAGGAGCAGGAAGAAGGAGTTAGCGTGTCGGTAAAGCTGGCTCAGCTGCCTGGCCCCACACTCGTCGCTCACCTGGCCCTGGGCCCCTGCTGCAGCACCCACCAGCAGGGCCAGGTCACACAGGATCTCCCGCCGCTTGGTCTCGTTCTGGGGGAGCAGACAGTGACCCCCCAGGGCCTCGTTGCTTTCTGTGCTCACCTTAGGTCTGGATGGGGTCCTCTACCCTCCCTGTGCCACCAGATATGCCTACAAGCATCTTGTTCAGCATTTCTGGTTCTTGTGCCAACCCGAGGTTCCTTCTCCAGTCCTGTTAGCACACCAGTGCCAGCACCCTCCTCCCAGCCCCTCTCACCGATTTGGATTTCCACTGCTGGAAAGTGAAGTCCACCAAGGGCAGCACTGCAGGGCACCTGAGTGCAGGCAGGGCCTGGCACTGACCCTGGTGAGGAGAGATGTCAAGGTGAGGTGCCAGGAACTGTGCATGTCCCTGGTATTGGGTTTTGTGGGGATTGTATCCTCACCACTCTCTTTTCCATGTCCTTGGCCTCCACGATGTACTTCTGGATAAGCCTGTTGTCACAGACCAGCCGTGTTGGGCTGGCACGGTCCTCTTTCACGTGCAGGAGGAAGGATGTGAGGAGGAGCAGTCCTGGAGGAGATGGGGTTGCCATGTGCACTGTGCCAGCCACCCTGGGCAGTGCCAGCCCAGAGCCACCTGCAGCGGCAAGTCCTCTGCCCTGCCCTTTGGTGGCCTTGATGGCCCCGCGGAGGGGGCGCAGGGGTCGGTGCGAGTGGCTGAGGAGGGCCCGGTGCTGCTCTCCAGTCAGCCAGCGAGGGGTGCCGGCGCTCACGGGGCAGAGCCGGGGTTTCCGTGACAGTGGTGTGTGCCAAGGGGCCGCACAGCCATGTCTGCCAGGTTTTTTGGCCGTGCTCCAGGCGAGGAAGCAGGGCTGTACTCCCTGTGCAGACCAGGGCCAGCCCTCCGGATCCCTGCCAAGAGCAGTTCCAGGCGTCATGTGCACTTCGGGGAATCCCAGCCTGCAGTGTCCCACAGGGAACATCTGCTCCTGGCCGCTGCCCTGGCTGAGCGCTCCCCTGCCGGCACTGCCTTCCCCAGTGCCGCGGCACACCGCTGTGCCCAGCAGCTGCCCACCCTGCCAGCTTCTCCATACCCTCTTTGCAGCCTCCTGCCTGCATTGCTGCCTGCCCTGGCACTACACCAAAATCCTCAGTGCAGCCTGTTTACCTGCAGTGGGCATGGAGAGATGCTTGGTTGCCCTCACATACTGACACTGGCCAGGTCCAGCTAGCCCAGAGCCACCCCTGGGGTTTGGTGCCCAGCTCTGGGATTCATCGTGCAGGGGACGCTCTGGCTGTGGGGCCACGGTACCCAGAGTCCCCTCCTGCGCACCCAGTCCCCCCTTTTAGCCACACACTCACTGTTCAGCTCCATGCTCGGCTGGGGGCTTCGGCCCTGCATCTTCCGCCCTGGGGCCAGCGGCTGCTCCCTGGCTCCCGTCCCCCTTCCATGGAGGGCAGCGGTGGCGCGGGGTCCCCGCGAGCCGCCCGGCCAGGACGGAGGGCCGGCGGCCACAGCGGCCCCGGGACAGCACGGCGCGGCTCCGCGCCTCCGGCCTGGCCGCCCAGCCGAGGCAGCACGATTTCCTGTTGTGTCGCCGCTGACCTTCCAGCAAAATCGCAGCAGGGGCCCCGGGCCCGGGGGAAGGCTTCCTGCCTCCGGCCGCTTCCTCCCTTGGCTCGGGGCACGGGAAGGGCGTCCCTGGGCGCCCTCCGTGGCTGCTCACCTGGCCCCAGGCCCGAGTGCTCAGCAGCCAGCACCTCAGTGGTCAGTGCCTGTCCAGGGGTAGATGGTGGCCCTGGTACCTGCAGAAGAGATGGTGTTAGTGATCCTGCACTGGACAGCCCCGGGAACATAAGCCCTAATGAAGTCCTGCTCCTGGCTGTGGCAGCCAGGTACGAAAGCCACCCCAGAGGTGGACCATAATCCTGGTGACCCTCTCCCAGAGGTCGACTTCATCCATGGTGACCTTCACCCACTTAGATCCCATCCCTGTTGACCCTCACACAGAGGCATGCTGTCACCCCTGCATCCACCAGAGGTGAGACAGGGAGCTGGAGATCCCAGGGATGGCTGTGGTTCATGGGATCCCTCTGGGCTGGGGTGGGCTATGGATCACAGGGGTCAGGGCTAGTGCATGGCCCCAGGGCCATTTCAGCAGGGGTGTTGGTTGGGAGTGGGCTAGGTGAGGCACCCACAGATGCCCCCTCCCTGAGCAGGAGAATCACCAGGGCCTGTTCAGCACCATGCCCTGGCATGACTGTGACATTCCCTGGCATGGCTGTGACATTCCCTGGCAAAGACAGCTCTCACTGGGCACTGTGGCAGGGGGTGCACATCCCCATGCCCATGTGTACGTGTGTCCCCCCCGTACTGCTCCACGTGCACCCTCAAACCCACGTGTACACGCGTGCACTTCCCTGCGCTCAGATAACCCTCCACCCCGGCAGCCCCCCGCGGCTTCCCTTTGGGGGACACCCCCCTCCCAGCACACATCCTCTCGCTCCTGTCTCCCTGCGGCGCGTGCGTTTCCTTCTCACACCCCGGCTCTCGCACACTCTCGCACGTTCCCACCCCTGTCCCCAGGGACAGCAGTTCCCGGCAGCGCCTGGCCAGGTGTCAGCAGTTAAAGTAAACACCCGTGCCCCGCTCCACCTGCCCCGTGCCCTGCTCAGCCACAACAGCCCACCTTGAGGGTGCCTGGATGGGGTTCCAGCGGGTGCCACGACTGCAGGGACGAGACCGGCAGCCCCGGCTCGCCCGGGCACGTCTGGCAGCAACGGGACCCGTGAGCACCGGGGTCAAACACCTCCAGGCTTCCTCCACACGGCCGTGGCCCTTCTGCGGACGTGACAAGCTGCAATCGCCCGCAATCACGTCCATCAGCACCCTCAGCCCCTCTGCCAGCGCTGGCCTCAGGCCTGCCACCATCCCCATGCCAGTCCCTGCCATGCCCCCACCATGTCCTTTCCCTGTCCCTCCCTGGGTGCAAAGCTGTTGGCGATGCCAGGCTGGAGAGCTGCCGTGCCCTGCATTCCTTCTTGATTAGGCAAACAAATCCACCAGGGGAAACTGGAGAGCAACTGGAAACTGGAGGTCTAATGGACCCCCATGGTCAGCCTAAGGTGCCCACAATAGTCCCTTCACTCCAAAATATTTTTTGCAACAATGCCAGAAGCTGGCAGGCAGCATGAGCCTGTGCCCGTGGGCAGCCTGGTATTCCTCTGCTGGAAAGGGCATGCCAGTTTTTGCTGCCCATGCCAGGGTGGGAAGAGGAGGATGTGGGGGAGAGCTCCTGCTTCTTGCCCAGCCTGATCCCACGGATGTTGCATGCTGTACAGGGAGAGAGTGTGGGGGCAGTGAGGCGCAGGGACCCCAGAGGGACACTGGAGCTCCGGCCAGGCAGCCCGGGCTCTGGCAGGGGACAGGAAGCCAGGCGGGGGCCGCGGGGCGCACAGCTGGCCGGATCCCGGTGCCAAGATTCCCACCTCTCCTTACAGGGTGCAAAGTGCTGGGAATCCCGCTGCAGGGACAGCCGTTCGCACCCACTTTGCCAAGGTGCTGAAGACAGCAGGAGGTGCCTGGAGCCAGGGAAGGCGGGGGGGAAGAGGAGGAGTACGCCGGAGTGGGGGGGAGACTGTGGTTCGGTGGCACAGCTGCTTGTCCCGCAGGCCACCCAGATGTGCTCGGTGGGCACCCCCAGGATGTCAGTGCTGGCATGGGAAGCAAACCTGGCCTTCCAGGGGCAGGGAGGGGGGTCCTAGCCCCCTTTGAAGCGCCCATAAAAGGGTCTGGCATAAAGGAAAGAGAAAGTCAAAGGAACAAAGAGAGCGGCTAATCCCGGCGTGAGCAAACAGCCCCGTTTGCTCAGGACACAGCTGGCTCCGGGGCCAGGGAAAGGAGCACAGCGGGGCTCTGCGGGTGCCAGGCAGCGGGGGACCCTCTCCCCGGGCTGCCCTTCCCGAGCACGGGCAGTCTCCGGGAGCAGGGTCCCTTCTGGACCCTCCGGGCTTTTTTGCTACATATGCAAATTGCCAATAAACATCCGTGGGCAAATCCTGCTCCCCGTGCAACCTGGTCCTTGCGCTGCTCCCAGACAGCCGTCCCAGGAGAACAGCCACGCTGCCGGGTAAACGGACCTGCAAGGGGCACCTCGGTCGGGGTGCAGCAGCTTGGGGGTGAAGAATGGCAGGGTTTTACCTTTCCCAGTTTTCAGCAAGCCACATGCTGCCCAGCGCCCCAGCACAAAGCCCTCGGTGCTGCCCAGAGGACGTCCATGGGCAAATCCTCCTTGCCTTGGACAAGGGCTCCTGATGCCAGTGGCTGTGCTGGCATCTGGGGCGATTCCACTGTGCCTCCTCTACCATCCTGCTTCTCAGCCAAGCTTCCCACTCCAGTGGGGCACACGGAGTGTGCTGGGAGGGCACCTCCTCCCTCCACCTCCATCCCGTGGAGAGGAGAAGGGGTTAATGCCAGGCAGCCGAGCCGCAGGTGGGCGCAAGAATGAAATTCCTTCTCGCTGTCCTGCGAAGTCTGGGCACAAATATTTGCCTGCATGTCCGGTGGGGAGGGGGGAGACCACCATCGCTTCTGGGAGCTTGCTAATCCCCATGCCAAACAAGGCCCCCACATGCCCCCCGTCTTCCTCCTGCTGGGGTCACTCTGCAAAACCTTTGAGGAGGGGACATTTGGGGTCAGGGGGACAGCAGCACCTTTGGGTGCTCCTATGAGCAGGGAGCTCTATGGGGTTGGCCGGGCACTCGGAGCAGGCATCTTGTTCAGGAGCGCTGCCAGGGTCTGTTTGGTGTGGTTGATGAGGCTGTTTTGAGGTTTCCATTCTGCTCCCCGAGCCGTGGCCACCACAGCAGGATGAGATGAAGGCAAGAGCCCCAGCCATCCCCATGTCAGCAACGCATCCTCTGTAATAAATTCCATGTGTTCACAGGCAGAAAATAGCCAACTTCCCCGGCTCCATTGCTCCCCAAACTGCATCCTCCTTCTGTACCTACCAGCCCCCAAAACTCCCTCCATCCCCAGACCCCCCTGGCCTTCATCTGGGATGGCCCAGCCCTGCAAGTCGCCTACCAGTTGTGCAAATATTGCCGGAATGGCTGTAATCCCTGTGTCCAACGTGAATTATGAGATATTTCCACCCATTACGACAGCCCCCCCCCACCCCACCGCGTGTGTGTGAGGCCGGGGGGATTAGACACGGCACAAGCCACGCTCGGCACAAAACTTTGGGGAGGCTGACTGCTCTCTGCATCCCACAACGGGGCGGGGCCGTCGAGGGGGGCTCTTTTTGGAGAGAGGGGGTGCCCCACATCCCTTCCTGTCTTCAGGCTTAGGCCTGGAGGCAGTGTTGGGATGCCCAGAAGGCAGTGGGAGGCTGTGAGAAGGGGGGCCCGTGGCACGCAGTTTCACCACGACCCCATCCCTTGGGAGCAGAGGCTCCTTCCTGTCGCCCTGAGCCGGGCTCATGTTCAAAGCCGCGAGCAGGCAGCAGCTAATGAGGGCAGACAATGGGAGCAGAGCTCGGGTGAGGGCCTGCTGAGACACCCCACGCCAGGCATGGCACAGCCCCGGCACCACGCTCCTCTGGAATACTCCATGGGACCCTCACCACCGAGCACGGCACGTGCCCAACAAGCCCTGCAGAACTGCAGGCTGTTCTGTAGGGCACCATTGGGGCACCCCACCTGTACCTTGCTGGTACAAGAGACACCCCATGGGACCATCACCCCCCACCCGGGGACAAGCCAGTGCTTGCCCTGGGAAGAGGTGGTGGAGGGGTGAAGGTGCCAGGCCTGAGGCTGCCCATAGCCAGCTGTCTCCATCACAGTGCAGCCCCAGCTGCCTGCAGCTGGCAGCCCCGTTGGGATGTGCCAGTGCCAGGCCAGCTCTGCAGCCTCAGAGGTGCCTTTGTGCAGGGCACTGCTCCTCACACACATGTGAGGGCACTGGGAAGCAGCTGGTGGGACCGGGACCCTTTCCCAGTGCTGGCACCATCCCCTCTCCAAGAGCACAGGGACCCCCAAGGCTCTGCCAAGCCACCTCTGCCTATTGATGAGAGCACCCCTTGGCACTTCCAGGGGCAGCCCAGGCTGTGGATGAGGGAAGCCCAGGCACAGCTGGAGCATCCATTTCCTCCCTGGCCACGTGCCCCCACTGCAGGGGCCATGCCCCCCTCCCTGGGCAGGGATGCCCAGCACCCTCCTGACCTGACAGGCCCCATGCCAGCATACCACCCTGCTCCCAGCCTGGCAGTGCCAGAACACCCTTGCAGCTCCTCTCTCCCTCACGCTGCCACCCCATGCCTCGGATTCCCCCGTGCCTCGGGGCTGCAGCCAGGCGGGTTCCCCGTCTCTCTTTCCTTTCCCCGGGAAAGGGGAGGGAGCTTTCCTCATCTCTTCCCCATGTCCCGCAGACGAGCCAGGAGACTGTGACGAGCTCTGGGTGCACAGAGCCAGCACCGGATTCCTGGCATCGGCGGGACAGCTGGGAGCCATCGCCCGCCTCCTCCCTGCTCAGCCCCGCTCACGTCCCGCCGTCCCCAGAGCCGCTGCCGTGCCGCAGCGGGCACCGTGCAGCGACGCTGGCACAGCCACACAGACCCCAGCCCATCCCTGCCCTCCGCGTCGCTGGATCCCCAGCCAGCGAGGACGTCGGGAGAGAGGAGAGGGGACAGGTCAGTGACACCGCCGGGGACCGCGGGGAGGGCACAGGGCCAAGGGGTGCCATGCTGCCAGTCATGGTCGCTGCTCCTTGCAAGCAGCAGGGTGTCAGGGCCAGCCATGCCCGGGGGATGCCCGAGGTTCTGGCAGTGTCCCAGCCCTGGTGATGCCAGCGGGCTGTCCTGCTGGGGTAAGCCCAGCTACTGCTCGCTGCCGTCTGCCAGCTCCTGCCACGGGCCAGGTCCCGGCAAGGCCAAGCCCCCCTGTCCCACTGCCCTCCCCGGGAGAGGTGTCGCGCTGCGTGGGGACATGCCAGACCAGGGCAGGGAATGGGATGGGGCAGCCATGGACAAGCTGGGGATGGGCAACCTCATTCTGGCTCTGGGGCGCAGGGCGGTGGGCTGCAGCCCCCCCAGCTGCTCGCTGGGCTGCGGGGAGGCCCAGGAGGAGCTTTCTGGGGAGGCAGGGGCCTGTTGTGCTCCAGCTGTGCCGTGTTTCCCTAGCTACACCGCGCAGCTGGCCGGGTGTTTGCACCGCCCGGAGTTGATTTTGGCAGCCCCGCGCTTCCCCCTCCTCCCCTCCCCTCCCCACCCGCCTTCCCCCTGCCGGGCGCCCGCCTGCCACGCACCCACCACCCTCAGCCTCTCCCTGCCACTCTCGGCGGGGATGGCAACAGGGACATGGGTGACACAAAGTGCCCCTACTCTCCATAGGCTCCCCCTCCCCTAAATTCATGCCTCAGTTTCCCCAGATGGATGATGCTTTCCCCAAACTTTTCCATGGTGTCTACTCACTGCCAATCTCTGCCACCCTTACCAGCCCAGGTGTGGGTGAAAAATGGGGCTGGTGCTGGGTGCTGCTCTCACAGCATCCCCCCTCCAGATGCCCCTTCCCTCCCTGGACAAGGGAACCGAGGCATCCGGGCTCCTGTTCTCCTGCAGCCCCTGTCACCGATGGGCAGGAGCCCAGGGTCCCATTCTGGAGCCTTGCTCTGCCCAGGGTGGGCAGCAGCTGGAGAAATTCAGGAATGTGGAAGGCACAAGCTAGAGGGGGTTGGTTGTGCCTTTGCAGAGAGCAGTGTGGACTGGGGGAGGGGGCTGGCTGTTTTGGGAGCCCATGCTCAGGGGTGCTGAGTGGATGCAGGAAGGGCTGGCTGCAGGGGAACAGTGGATGGACATACCTTGCAGTGCCCTGTGTCCTGGGGTACCAAGGGGCCTGGGAGCAGACTGAGTGGATGGAGTAGTTCCCAGGATGTCTCATGCCTGAGGAGTGGGGGCCAGTGAGCCCTGGAAGAGCTCATGGCTGAAGGTGGACTGTGTGGATGTGGGGACGCCAGGATGCTCTGTGCCCAGGAGACAGTAAGAGTGAACAGATTGAGGAGACGGGCATTTGAACGGGTGTGCCCTTCACGAGGAGGCTTATCCGGATGAGGAGACTCCTGTGGGGCTCACACCCTTGAAGAGGGGAATGTGAATGGGGGCATACCTGGGATGTCCAGTGCTCAGGAACACCCCAGGCTCTGTGCCTGCAAATGCCTTATTCACGAGGAGGCTTATCCGGATGAGGAGACTCCTGTGGGGCTCACACCCTTGAAGAGGGGAATGTGAATGGGGGCATACCTGGGATGTCCAGTGCTCAGGAACACCCCAGGCTCTGTGGAAGGGGTGTGGATGGTGGTGGTGGTGTCTCCACAGTGCTTATATCCAGAGGGTGCTGTGTGAATTGGGAGGGGATGTCCCCAGGATGCTCAAAACCTGAGGGTGCCCGATGCTCTGAGGGAGGGTTATATCATAGAATCGTACCATAGACTGCTCGGGGCTGCAAAGGACCGTAAACACCACCTAGTTCCAGCCTCCATCCCTCAGGATTCCCCATGCCCTGGGGCTGGCATGTGAGTAAGGATGCTCTGCCCTCTGGGGAACCGCATGCCGAGGAGAGGGGGAGCAATGAATGTGGGGGAGGGGGAGTCCCCAGGACATCCCGACTGGGGGGTACCCCCTGCCTGGCGGGGCAGCCGCGTGCCCCGGGTGCCGCAGGACGGGACAGGACGTCCCGTGCCAGGCGGGGGCGGCGGGGCCGGGGCCCGGGGATATGTGGGGGGGTCGGAGCGCGGCGGGGGGCGCATCCCCCCCCGGCCGGCCGCTGCCTGCGCCTCATTAGCGGGGCCTTTGTTTGCACAGGGCTCGCAGCTCCCGCTTGCCCATGCCGCCGCCTATAAAGCGGAGCCGGAGCCGGCAGCCGGGCAGAGGCGGCGGCAGCGCCCGGCAGCGCCCGGCCCCCCCTCCCCGCCGCCGCCTAGCCCTGATGCGCGCCGCTGCGCTGTTGCTGCTCGCCCTGCTCCCGCTCCGGCCGCTGCCCGGCCGCGCCGCCCGCCCCAAGCTCGCCCTGCCCATCCGGCCCGACACGGACCCGCTGCCCCCCGGCGGGGCGGCAGGTAGGAGCCCCCTGCCCTCCACCCTTCCTTCCCCCGCTCCGCGCACCCCCGGTCCTGTACAAGCCGCTGCCGCACCCCCGTCACGCATCCCGCGTCGGGCACCCCCTCCCTGCCACCCGCACCCCCGTCCGTGCATCGCGTGCCTGCACCCCCCTTCTCTGGCACCCCGCGTTCCGCCCCGGGCCCCCCGGCTGGCCGGGACCGGCACTGGGACCGGCACCGGGAGCGCAGCGGGCGGCGGGGCGGTGCCGGCCGGTCCGGGGCTGCGGCAGGGGGGTGCCCGCGGCCCGGAGGTGACTGGGGACGGCGGCGGGCGGTGGTGGGGTCTCCGCAGGCTGCGCCTTCGGGGGGCACTTCTATGCTCTGGAGGAGACGTGGCACCCGGACCTGGGGGAGCCCTTCGGGGTGATGCACTGCGTTATCTGTCACTGCGAGCCGGTGAGTGCCCCACACACCCCTTTCCCTGGGAGACCCCCCAGGAGCCGGGTTTGCTGGGGAGGGGGCTGGCAAGGAGGGAGTTGGACCCCTCTGTTCAATCCGCTCCTCTCATTCCCATGGAAGAGGGAAGCGGGATCCCTTCAGCCGGCCGGACACCTGGATGTCCTCCCCCGCGGCAGGGGGGAGGAGAAGGGGGGTTTAAAGGATCAGGCTTCATTCTTCCTCCCCCTCCTCAGGGATGGCCTCCGGCCCCCTTCCTCCCTCCCTCCCTCCCTCCGAGCAGCTCCCCGAGGCCGGGGCTGGCGGGCCACGCACAGCTGGTCAGGAGGCTGGGGGCTGTGGGGAGGGGGCCCTGGTTTGGCTGCCGTACAGGCATCTGGGGACTCTGCAAGGTGTCCAGGGCTCCAGATGGAAAAAGATGGGGCATGCCCTCCCATGCTGTGCTGGCACACCTTGGCACGGCTCTCCTGGGGTCTTCTTGGCCCCTCACAGCAGAGGAACCACCGGGGGAAGCCTGTGGGGAAAGTGAACTGCAAGAACCTGAAGCAGGATTGCCCCGTGCCTGCCTGTCCCCGGGCCACGCTGCTGCCGGGACACTGCTGCCACACCTGTCCCAAAGGTGAGGAGAGTGGGTGCTTCCCTGCAGGGAGCCCCCACCAGTCCCCCAGGATCCCCTGCTGGCCTGGGAAAGGGGGCACTGCACACCCCCTGAAAAGGGCTGGTCAATTTGTTATGAAAGTCACCAGTGCCCATGATAGATGGGCAGGGGAAAGCCCTGGTGGGAACAGCCTGAAAGGAATGCAGGGAAGGCACACAGGGCTAAATGCTGTGCCTGTGCACAGCATGCCCCAGCTAAGAGCCCCATAGTGATTCAGAGGGCACATCTTGGTCTGTCTCAAAAGGGGCAATTTATTACTGTCCCTCACCCCAAGCTCTTGGGCACAAGCAGCCTGATGTGATGGTCTCCTCTGTGTCCACCCCGTGCTAACCTTGCCAGGCCCACCAGAGAAGAGCCCTGCACTCCGGTTTGACACCTTGGAGTACTTCCAGGACAAAGAGGATGACTTGGACAAGCCCTACAATGACCGCTCCTACCTCAGCTCTGAGGGCCTGGCTCGCGATGACGCCCGCACAGGTGAGCCCCCACCCCAGGCAGCAGCACTGTGGGGCACCCCCCGTGCTCCCCCTCAGCAGCAGCATCTCCTCCCCAGAGTTTGTGGCCTTGCTGACGAGTGGCCCAGAGCCATGGCACCCCACATCCAGCGCCGTGGCCAAGGCTCGCTTCACCCTGCTGCGCTCCTCCCTGCTCTTCTCCATCAGCTACGAGCGGTGAGCCCTGCCCCCTGCCCCCTGTCCAGCCTGGCACAGCAGGCAGCTCTCTGGAAAAGGGGGGATGCCACCGTGCTTGTGCCTCAGTTTCCTTTGTGATATCCCCCCATGGTGCCACAGCTTGCACTGACAGAGGGAGAGATTTGGAGAAGGGGGGGCAGTGTGCTGGGCTCCAGCCTAGGTCAGCAGCCAGAATTTCGGCACACCCACAGTGTCGGCCCAGCCTCACCCATTTGCCTCCAGATCTGGACTGGAAACAAACAGGAACGCTTCCAGGGCTCCCGTGGGTGCAGCTGGCAGAACTGCTGTGCCACCCTGCAGGCTCTGCCGGGGGGCAGTGCCTTGGCACTGCTGCCAGGGTTCCCCATCCTTGCCATGCCCTCCCCAGATGCCTGCCAGCAGCACAGCCTCTCCTCTCCCTCCCTCCTTCCCGCTCCAGTTTCTTCTGCTCTTCCTCGCTTCCAGGCCCCTTTGCATAGTAAAGTGGTGACTAATTTCCAGCTCTGACAGGGGGAGCCAAGCAGAGCCGAAAATGCTCCTTACTTACAGCCTGAACACTCAGCTCCCAGCGGGTCCTGCCACGGTGCCTTTCCCGGCAGAGACCCTCATCCTGCTTTGTGCCAGTTAGAGACCACTCCAGAACACGGGAGCCCAGAGAATCTGTGCCAAGCTGGCATTTGGCAGGACAGCAGTGTTGGGCTAGTCCTGGAACGGGCGGGCAGAGCCTAGCACTCGGCACCCCAGGAGAACATCTTCCTTCTCCTGGCCACCCCAAGCCCCCAGTGACCCCCGTCTGCCCTCCCTGACACACCCCTGTGCCCGATGCTGGGTGAGGGTGGTGCCAGGGGAGGGGAAGGACAGGTACATGGCCCTCGCTCACCCCTGGACACTCGCAGGCTGGGGCGGCCGAGCCGGGTGCGTTTCAGTGACCCCGAGGGTAACGTGCTGTTTGAACACCCCGTGCAGAAGAGCGCTGCCCCCGAGGATGGCATGGTGAGAGGGGCTGGGAGGGCAGGGGGCACGGTGCCCCTTCCGACCCCTGCTGGGTTTGTGGTGCCCCCCAGCCACCGCCCAGCCCTTCCCTCCATCACCCACAGCTCTGCGGAATGTGGAGGACGGTGTCCAAAGCCAACGTCCAGCTGCTGCGGGGGGAACAGCTCCGGGTGTCCCTCATCACCAGGGCACAGCCCTCCGGAGAGGTCCATGGGCACATCCTCAAGCACCGGGCACTCTTTGCAGGTGAGTCCAGCTCCCGCTTGCACACCCAGTGAGTGCCCACCAGAATGTCCCTCATGCCCCTGTCCCTGCACAGAGACATTCGGTGCCATCCTGACCTCGTCAAACCCCTTGCACTTGGGTGCTGGGGGCATGGCCATGCTGACACTGAGTGACACAGAGAACAACCTGCACTTCATCCTCATGGCCCGGGGACTGCTGGAGCCTGGAGCAAGGGGTGAGGGGGGCAGGGAAGGGGAGGGAGGCACTGCCCAGAGTGGGCTGCATAGACCTGAAGGAGTTCATGGCATGTCTGCGGCTCAGGATGCATGGGTCAGCATCTGTGGGGTCAGGATGGGTGGCTGGGCTGGGTGTGCAGCTCAGGGTGGGTACAGGGGCTGTCTGTGGGGGGGGCAGAGGGTGAGGTGTGCATACATTGTGTGTTGTGTGATTTGGGGTGTGCCTGGTGGGGAGGGGATGGTGTGCACCTGTGCAGGTGGGCTGGGGGTGCTGCAGAGCATATGGGGTGTGAGGGTGATTGTGTAAGAAACACAGGTTTGCAATGTGGGTTTGCAAGGATTTAGGGCATGCTGGAGGGAATGATGAGGGCCCAGGCACACAGGGGCAGGCAACAGGCAAGAAAATGCCAGGGGTTTGGAGGTGGTACACAGAGGTGTAGGTTTGAAGTGGTTGTAGACCCCTGGTCCAGTGGGTTCACTCTCCTCTGCCGTGTCCAGAATCCACAAGGGTCCCGCTGAGGGTCCGCATCCTGCACCAGGGACAGACGCTACGCGAGGTCCGTGCCAACATCACTGTGGAGGTAAAGCGTTTTCTTCCCCCACAGGCCCTGGCAGCCACGGTGCCCAGAGCACCAGGGCTGATCCATGGCACTCTATCCCCCCTGCCAGGACCCCGACTTTGCAGAGGTGTTGAGTGATTTGTCTGCCCAGGAGCTGCAGTGGCTGGTGCAGGGGCAGCTCCGCATCGTGGCCGAGACGGAGGGCCGGCACGCGCGCCAGCTGGCCGGCACCATCACCACCCGCCGCAGCTGCGACAGTGAGCACAGGGCAGGCACGCTGGGGTGCAGGGGGATCGCTGTGCTCAGCCCCGTGCCAATCTCACCCACCCTTGTGCCTCTCTCCCCGGGCTGAAGCCATCCAAAGTGTGCTATGCGGAGCGGACGCTTTGCTGCCGACCAAGACCGGGGCTGTGGGCTCAGCCAAACTGGCGCTGCATGAGAATGGCACCCTGGAGTACCAGGTCAGTGGTGGGCACCCATTTCCTTCTCGAGGGTCCCAGGTGTATCTGCCACCCTGACACTGCCCTTTGGCACCCCACCCACAGGTGCAGGTGGTGGGCACTTCCAGCGAGGTGGTGGGAATCACACTGGAGACCAAACCCCGACGGAAAAGCAAGAGGAACATCCTGTTCGACATGACAGCCAGCTACAAGGATGGGCTGGTGAGCACTAGTTGATGCTGGGAGGGATGGCGTGGGGATTTTGGGTGAGTCCCTGTCCCAACCTGCATGGTCTCCCACTGGTGGCAGGCCTGGGGTGCCTGGCAGAGCCCCAGCGCCCGCGATGCCCACATGCTTCTACAAAATGAGCTCTTCCTCAACGTGGCCACCAAAGACTGGGCAGAGGGTGAGCTGCGGGGCCAAATCATCTCCCTGCCCTACAGTGGACTGCTCGCCCGCTACACAGGTACCAGGGACACGTGGGGTGGTAGTGGGGGACAGTGGGTCTGCCCTCCCACACGCCACCCACACCCTGCCACGGTCCCTGTCTGTGCACAGAGATGCCCGTGGCGCTGGCAGGGCAGCTGGTGTCCCCCCCTGTGCACAGCGGCGCTGGGGGGCATGCCTGGCTCTCGCTGGATGAGCACTGCCACCTGCACTACGAGATCTCCGTGGCGGGGCTGGGACGGCCGAGCGATGGCACTGTCAGTGCCCACATCCACGGGGTGGCCGAGCTGGGGGAGATGGGCACCCGCCCCCACCAGCACAAGCGCCTGCTCAAGGGCTTCTACAGCACTGAGGTGAGGTGGGCACCCTGCCAGGGCACCACACAGCAGGGGCTGGGCCAGACCTTGTCCCCACCCTGGTGCCCCTCTCGCCACAACAGGCTCAGGGCGTGGTGAAGGACCTGGATGCCGACCTGCTGCAGCACCTGGCCCAGGGCACTGCTTTCCTGCAAGTCAGCACCAAGGCACACCCCAATGGGGAGATGCGGGGACGGGTAGGTCCTCACTGGGGCAGGGCACCCTCCCCACCCCACTGCTGCCTGCGGCCCGGTGGCACTGCCTGGAGCAGGGTGGAAGGGCACAGGATCACTCTGGTACCAGGTCCCAGCAGTGCAGCTTGATGTGTTTTGTGGTCCTGGGTGGTTCCTTCACCAGCCTGACCATGGAAGGCAGCCAGGCATCGGCACAGGAAGTGATCTCCTGCTCATTGCCCCCTCCAGGTGCACATTCCCAACCAGTGCCATGCAGGAGGGACCCGCCTGGCCCCAGCGGAGTCCCTGGGGCAGGCTGAGCTCTCTGAGAGCACCAAGACCAGGGACATGGAGCAGCTGAAGAAGGACCCCAACTCCTGCTTCTTCGAGGGTCAGCATCGAGCACATGGCACCCGCTGGGCACCTGACTATGACAAGAAGTGCTCTATCTGCAGCTGCCAGGTACAAGCTGGGGGTTGTGCTGAAAGGGCAGCACCCATCAGTAATGCCCCTCTCTAATGAGCCCAATCTCTGCTGTCCCCAGAAGCGCACCGTGATCTGCGATCCCATCTTGTGCCAGCCCCTCAACTGTACCCACCAGGTGCACCCCGAGGACCTGTGCTGCCCCATCTGTGAAGGTACCTGGGGGGTGGGGCTGGGGGGCTCCTTGTGAAAACAAGGCGGAGGTCCCTTCTGGAGACTTTGCTGCTGGCACTGTGTGCAGCCCCTCATGGCCCTCCTCTTCCTTGTAGAGAAGAAGACAGAGCAGGAAGAGCTGAAGCTGGAGCGGGCGCGGGACAGTAGCGAGGGTGAGTCCTTGTGGGTACGGGCTGAGGGGGCAGCTCTGCAAAGGCTGAGTCACAAGGGCTGTGACTTCCTCTTCTTCTTCTTCTTCTTCCTCTTCCAGGCTGCTACTTCGACGGCGACAAGACATGGCGAGGCTCTGGCACTCGCTGGCACCCTGTCGTGCCCCCGTTTGGCCTCATCAAATGTGCCATTTGTACCTGCAAGGTGGGTGTGGGTTCCAGACTTGCCCCCCAGCCTGGTCTGGCACCTGTGGGTGCTCTCAGTTCCCAGGCACTGTAGCTGAGGGTCAAACCAGAGCATGGGGAGCTGACTGCCCTGTGCCCCCCGTGAGCCCTGTGCCCTCCCTGCAGGGCACCACAGGTGAAGTGCACTGCGAGAAGGTGCAGTGCCCACGGCTCACCTGTGCCAACCCCGTGCGCGCCAGCCCCTCTGACTGCTGCAAGCAGTGCCCAGGTACCTGCACCCCTCCCCTGCCCTCCATTCTCCCTGCATAGCTCCTGTGTGCCTCCATTGGCAATGCCACAGGCAAGCGTCCTCCCAGTGCCCTCTCCTGCAGCCCCAGAGAAGAGTGTCCCGGAGCTGGCTGACTCCATGCAGGCAGACGCACCGCGGGCGTGCCGCTTCGGGCGCCGCTGGTACCTCAACAACGAGAGCTGGCACCCGTCTGTGCCCCCCTTTGGAGAAATGAAGTGTATCCTGTGCTGGTGTGTGGTGAGTGTGCCAGCCTAGGGCGGCTCCAGGGGAAGGGAAGGCGCCGCTGTGCCCGTCCCCAGGGCTGTGGGAATGGGGGGGAGAGCAGCACCCCGGGCAGCCAGCACACCCTGAGGAGCTGCTGTCCCCCCACGCTGGTGCTCAGCCCCTCTTTCTGCTCTCCAGTCGGGGGAGACGCACTGCCAGCGCCAGGAGTGCCCCCCGTCCGCCTGCGCCAGCCCTGCCACGAGGGACAACCCCTGCTGTGCCAAGTGCCGTGGTGAGTGCAGTGCTCACACACAGCCACCACTGCCCAAACACTCTGTGGCAGTCCCTGCACCTCCCAGTCTCCTTGGTGCTGAGCCAGGCTGGCACAACCACCCCAAGTGCCCTCCTGGCCCCCCTCAGCCACACTTTTCCCCCCCAGCCCTTGATGCCCCCTCAGATGCACGGGAGAAGGTCCACGATGCCAAGGTGGAGTCACGGAGCCACTGAGCACTGACTGCTGCCCAGAGCTGGGCAAGCACGCAGCGACGCTGGGCGGCACTGGGGGGGCCCCACTACTTATTGCCCCTGCCCGTGCAGGGCGGGGGGCACAGAGGAGCACAGTGGGGTGCACAAGGCCTGGCCCCCAGCCTGGGCACCCCATCTCAGCACGACTGCAATGCCAACACTGCCCTACCCACTGGTGCCAGTGGGCAGTGGCCAGGCTCGTGGAGGTTGGGGCACCCACTGCCCTGCCACTCCGAGCCCCCCGGCCGGCGGGCATCGTGCCCATGTTGTACATAGTGTAAAGTCCTTCTGGCCCCTGTTCACTGCACCCACCCTGTCTCGGCCGGGTTTCTCACATAATTTATGGTGCCAGTGGATGGAGGTCAAGATGTATTTATTAAAACCAGAGCTATTGCCCACCTGGTTCCTGTCTCTTCCTAGCAGCAGCAGGCACAGGGCTGTGCCCTTGCATCCCATGGGGAACTTGCAGGCCTGGCATTGCTGGGGTTGGGGATGTATATTTGGGGATATGGAGTGTGAAAGCCAATGTCAGGATGAGGACACCCCTATGGGCTGTGGGGTGACACTGGAGAAGACCAGAGCACTGTACAGTACCCACAGCTGGAGCCACGACGCCAGCCTCTGCCCACGGTGGAGGCTGCCAGCACAGTGCTTGGTGATGGTGCCTGCTAGCACAGGGATGGCAGGACTCTGTTCCTCCCACCTCCATGGTGACGAAAAGAGCCCAGTCTGGGGCCCCAATCCAGCTGCCACCCGTGGAGGCCCTTGTCCTGCAGCACCCATAACCAGCTGCGTGCCCAGGGCTGGGCACAGGCACCCATGGCTGTGCAGAGCAGAGCCCTGTGCGTGCTCTGGGGCAGCACAGCCCCGGCGACCCCAGTACAGCTGCACTGGGCTAAGACCTCCTGGGGCCCATGAGAGACCCAATGCTGCCACCTGCCCTCTGATCCCTAACGTGGAGGGCTGAGGGATCTCTGGGGCCATTTGTACTGTGCTGGTATACACTGGGACAGTCAGAGCTGTACTGGGCTGTATTGGAACAGTGCCAGAGCTGTAGGGAAAGTAACACTGGGCTCTACTGGGATAGCAGTAAAGGATGGTGACACAACAATGACACTGTAGTGGGAGAGTGTCAGCCTGTACTGGGGCAGCAGCCAGGGTGACACTAGACTGGAGTAGTGGTAGAGCAATAGAAGGGTGGCACTGGGGCACACTGGGCTGGAACAGAGGACTGCATGCTAAGCTGGGTGTCCTGCCCTGCATGCCCCCACAGCCACGCAGGCACCTGTGCCAGCAGGGTGGCATCACCTGTGGTGGCCTTGCAGTATGCTGGTGGCCCACAGCCAGGCACACTGGTGGCAGTGGGCAGAGCATGTGTCCTGGCACAGGGCTTTCCCTCCGGATGAACATCCCTGCTGCCACGGGGCAGTGCCAGGAGCTGACGAGCAAGAGGGAGCTCCGTGCCTGGGGATACAATGAGCGGGAACCCATTTTGTCAACTCCCTGCCTCAAACTGGTTCATGTCGGGCAATGAACCCTCCCAGACTGGCACAGGAGATCTCCCAGCCCCCAGCCCAGCCATGCCACCCACCCTTGAGGGTTCCGACGTCAAACCAGAGGGTGGCACCTGGGCAGTGAGAACCAGCCCGTTCCTGATCCCGCAGCATCAGCCCAGCAGTGCCACAGCTCTGGCTTTCCCTGCACCCAGCTTCTGCCACAAAAGTGCCATCCTGTGCCCTGGGGAGGAGGGTGAGTGTGGCCCTGCCAGCTGCCTCGGTCACCCCTGAGCCCGTGGTGGCGCTGAGGCAGCCAGCCTGCCATGCCGGAGCACCTTCCCCAAGGATTGCCGGTGCCAAGCTCGACCCGTGTGCCTCTCTGGAGAGGACTGAGCCTCTGCTGCCCGGCGAGCTCAGCAAGGAAGAGTGGAGCCCACCTCTCTGGCTAGGGGCTGACAGTCCCGGGACGCTGAGCAGCATCACGGTAAGGATGAGCTCCCTGACAGCTTTGCGTGGTGAAGTCCCCACAGTGCCAAGGTGCCCTGCGCTCCTCGGGCATTGACAGGTGCCCCCGTGCCCTTCATGACGAGACAGACCTCAGGCACTCTGCTCCCACCAATCTGTCCCCCAGCCGGGCATCCCATGAGCCTGGAGGTGACCGCCTGCAGGGTTTTAGCACTCTCGTCCCACATCTGAGCAGGGGAACGCACAGGGAAGCAGCGCCCAGCCCCACGCCAGCATCTTGTACCTGTGGGAAGAGGGAGCACGGTGTCCCGGGGGAAGCTGGCCCGTGCCCACGTCACCCACGCCAGCTGTCACCCTCACCTGCGCCACTGCGTGCCCGGGGTGCCATCCTGGGCAAAGGCCACGGTGGATGCGGTCCCGCCACAGGACGGAGTTTCCAGGCGGACTCCTCTTGACAGAGCCGGGCGCTGGGTGCCCAGCGCTGCCGGTCCGGTACCGGGCGCCGCCGGTGCCGGTGCAGGGCGCCGCCGGTGCCGGGCGCTACCGGCGGAGGCGGAGCGCGGCCGATCCCTCCCCCGGGCAGTGCCCCGGGCCCGGTGCCCGCGGCCGCCGCGGGCACCGGCAGCGGCACCGGCACCGGGACGGCGCGGAGCGGAGCGGCGGCAGCGGCGGCACCATGGCCTCCGAGAGCGAGGCGCAGCGGGCGCTGCAATATGAGCAGACCCTGGTGAGTACCGGGGGCACCGGGCGGGCACCGGGCGCCGGTGTGGCACAGGACGCGACGGGGCGCGATGGAACACCCGGGGGTTTTGGGGGTCGGGGGGCGCTGCCCTGCTCAGGGCGGTAGAACTCTGCCGTGCCCTGTCTGGGATGCTGCCTCCTGTTTGGGATGTCACCCCCAGCGCCCCTCCGGCTGTGGAGGAGCCCAGCTGAGCCCCCACCCCCAGGGCAGGATTTCTGCACACACCTCACCGCCCCCTGGCAGCACCCCTCTCCCCTGGGAAGGGCTGCCCGCCCTGCGGGGCTGCCAGAGGCGCCAGCCGGGCACGCTGCTCTCCCCCGCGCTGCGTGTGCCCGGCCCTCTGCCCCAAGATACGGTATCTCCCCTGCCTGCAACCTTAGCCCCATGTTTACAACTCCTTTGCCTCAGAGACCTCCTCACTGGCACCAGGGTGTCCCATTGTCCTGGGGTGTCTTCCTTCCCCGCTGTTTTCCCAGCCACTCCGCTGCCTGCGGCCCTCAAACATCACGGGCAAAGGTTCTTTTCCCTGGCCTCCGCTTGGGACGGTGCCCAAGGCGGACGGTACTTTGCCCTGGCAAAGGCATTTGGACAGGCAGGGCCAGGGAGGTGTGCAGGGAAGCAGGGACTGCGTGGCCACAGAGCTGTGCCCACGGCTGCCCAAGGTTGCCTGAGCCGGCTGCTGTGAGCGGGACGGGCTCTGCTGAGCCTTACCCACCCAGCATGGGCAGCGTCAGGGCACTGCTGCGCTCTGCGCCCTCGGCACTGCCTTTCCCAGCTCCCAAACCTTTCTTCTGGCGCTGGGCCTCAGTGCTCACCCCAGGCTGCGCTGTCAGGTGGCTGCAGGACACCAGCTGGCCGTGGGAGCCCCGGCTGTGCCGTCATCTCCGCGACCTTGCTGACCCCACGGTCCTTCCCGGCAGCGCTGAGTCAGGGAGCACTCGGGGGCAGGAGCAGGGGTGAATGGTGGCGGTGCCTCTCCCTGCCGCCAGCTCCAGACGGCCCCCCTGGGCGCCCTGGTCACGGTGGGTGAGCAGAGAGGCCATCCCAGGCGGGCACCGGGCGGAGGAGCCTGCGGGCAGCGCGTGAGGGGAGAGGCACGCTGGGCTGGCATCGGGGCGGCCGTGCTCGGCACCAGCAGACTTTGCCCTCCTTTTCTTTGGGCAGGGTAGCACCCATGCCCTGGGTGCTCCGTGGTGCCCATCCCCGTGGCCTCTGGGCTCACCGAGGCTCGTGGAAGCTCCTGGGGCTCGTGGGTGAGGCTGGGTGCGGGCTCCTGTCCTGTAGCCTCACACCTGCGTTTTGGGAGCTGCCTGGGCACGTGCTGGGCAGGAGGAGTGCCCAGCCCTCCCCAGTGCATCTGAGGCACCACCAGCTCCTGCCAGCACCTGCCAGGATGGTCCGGATCCAGCTGGAGCCTGGCATGAGCTGGTCTGAGCTGGACAGCCTGGGGACAGCTCTTGCTGCTTGTGCTCACAGCCAAATCATCACAGCCAGGCTGCAGGGCTGACCACATGCCCTTCCCGTCCCCAGATTTCACAAGCCCTGGGATGCCATGGGTCTTGGGGCCCCAGACCTCAAGGTCTCCCTGGGGTCCCCATGCTGGACAGGTGTTCGTGGGAACCCCTGGCATGCCAAGGGTGCTGGGGTGCACATCAGCCCCAGTGTCCCCCACATGCCAGGCTGTGGTGGCAGGGAGCAATGGGCCCCGTGGGGGGGATTAAGCTTGACAAACTGCCCTTGTTCACTGCAGAGCCGCTCAGGGTGATTAGAGCCCGGCTAAGACGGGCAGCGTGACACACAGCCCCTGGCCTCTGCCTGCCCACTGCCAGCCCAGAGGACCCCCCAAACCTTTACCTTTAAAAACCTCCCCCAGGGGAACTCTCGGGGGAAGGATGGCTGGCAGTGACCATGAGGAGGTGGGCACCACTGCCAAGCCAGCTCGGTGCTGTGGGACAGGCTGGCACGGGGACATGGCAGCACCAGATGCCAGCGCCCGCCCCAGGCGCAGCATCGCCCGGGCACAGCAGGCACCATGGGCTGGCAGAGCCCAAGGGGCTGTGGCACAGCCGGTGCCTGCAGCGCAGGAGCTCAGGACCAACACAGTGGCCTTGGCCCATGCCCGTGTCCCCGAGTGCCCCCCGCCAGCCCCCCCTGTGCCCGCTCCCTGCCCGCCCGGCACTGTGATTGTTCAGCTGCTTCACGGCAGAGGCCGGAGTCCCGGGGCTGTTTGTGTTTCAAAAGGCCTTTGTGGAAAAATAACCCAAGCGGAGGAGGAGGAGGAGGAGGAAGGAGAGAGCCCATAACTGGCCCTAACAGCCATGCCAGGGCTGTGGGCACAGTAGCTGTGGCTGCTCAGCAATGGGCACCCATGGGGGTCCCATGTCCTGCCTGTGGGGCTGGGGCATGGGGCAGAGGGGTGGCATGGGGTGGCACACGGTGGCAGCAGGGTGCCATGGCCCCTTTGCTTGCATCCTTGTTGTAACAAGTGGGGTGTGCTCCAAAGTGAGGCAGAGGGGAGCGAATCCCACCACCCTCAGCCAGGCTGGAGCACTTGGGACTGGACATCCCACTGCGTGCCCCAGCACCGGGGGGGACAGTGTGGCAGCCCCTGGCACAGCCCCAGGAGGTAGACACAGAGCTGGTTTGCGGGGCACTCAGCCTGGGGGTGCTTCCGTCTTGGTTTGGGCTGGCCATGGGTCAGCAGTGGGGCCAGGCAGGCAAGTGCTTGGCAGGGTGACAGCACTCCTGGGGTGCCGGCCCATTTCATCTTCCAGAGCAAACAAGCTTTTTCTGAAGGGAGTCTTTGAATTCAAGACCCCGTGCGGGGCCAGGGTCCTCCTCTGGCAGCCGATGCTGGATTTGGCCCCTCAAGGTGGTCGTGCCTTTCCCCCCAGCTCTTTTCCACAGGGCAAGGAGCCGCTGAGCCCATGCTGAGCAGGAGTTTGGGGGAAAATCCATGCCAGGACCGGGTCAGCAGTGGAACTTAGTTCACCCTCCTCTCCCTGCCTGCATCCCCACCCTCCCTCCCGCTGCTGGGCACAACCCGGGTATTAGACAGCAGA
This sequence comes from Onychostruthus taczanowskii, assembly GCF_017590055.1. Lineage (NCBI taxonomy): Eukaryota > Metazoa > Chordata > Aves > Passeriformes > Passeridae > Onychostruthus > Onychostruthus taczanowskii. Next base: position 8,506,530 of record NW_024499684.1, read on the forward strand.
GAATCCACCCGGCGCCGCTCTGGCTGCTTTGTGCTCTCCACCAAAGGGACCTGGGCAGGAGCACTGCCCCACAGGAGTGCGCCTTCACGCCATGCCCACGGGGAGCTGCCGTGTGCCAGCAGGCCAGGGGGCTGTGAGCAGGACCCGGGCATCGGGGTGGGCACTGCCGCCAGCAGCCGGGGCTGGGCTGCCCACGTGCCGAGCGTGGTGCCCACCCGTGGCGCTGCCCCTGGGCACGGGGAGCAGGGCGGCTGCGCCCCGGCTGGGCAGCCACGCGCTGCGCTGGCACGGCACGGCGGGTGGGCACGCCATCAGCATGGGGCTCACGTTGTCCCGACGTGGGAGCCTGGCAGGGCCCCCGCGGTCCTGAAGCCTCCCTTTGTGCCGGGCCAACCTCTGGCGCTTGGCATTCAGGTCGTGCGGGGGGGAGTGAGGCGGAAACCAAGCAACCGAGTCCTTGGCAGTGCCCGCCAGCGCGGGACAAATGCCCCCGGCTCAGCAGGGAGGACGGGCACAAAGAGCTCCTGGCCAGCATGAGGGGCACTGCCAGGGCCACCCCCTGCCAGGGGCAGGCCACGTGCCACAGCCAGGCAGGAGGCACCCGAGTAAAGGGGGGTGATCCCTATGTGGTCCCCTCTTCACAGCCCAGGGACCGCCCTGGGCTTGATGTTGTGCTCCCTCTCTCCTGGAACGGGGGGTACATCCTGCCCCTCACTGTCCCCTTGCCTCCCTGCTGCCAGCTGAGACCAGCCAGCTCATGTCACATATGACCTGCCAAGGCTGCATTTTGGAGGGGGTATCCCAGCCTTGCTCTCAGCAATGTCGGAGTGTGGTGCCTGCAGAGCTGCAGCACAACCCCAATACCAGCGCTCAGAGAGTCTCCTGGCCAAACTGGCCACGCTCCCATCACTGGAGGCCCTTCCCCACCCTCCACCCCGGTGTAGTGCCTGGGGCACCTGGGCAGGGCCAGAGACTGGTACCGACGTTTCAGCTGCCTGCTTTGGGCAAGGAGGCAAAACAATCACCATTGATCCACACTCGCCTTATCTGCCTGGCTCCTTCCCACGCCCTGGAGGGCAGTCGGGCACTCCCACAGGTGCCTCCACCCCTTTGCCTTGGGGTGCTGTGGCTGTTCCCTCACCTGGCACACTGTGCCAGTATGGCCACTGCTGCCCTGACTCAGTTTCCCCACTTGGGCGCAGGGCTTGGGGTACCAGCCTCCCTGACACTCCTGCCTCTCCTTTTCTCCCAGATGTATGGGCGTTACACGCAGGACTTGGGCACCTTCGCCAAGGATGAGGCAGCCCGGCTGCGGCTGCAGGAGGGGGACACGGCCCCGCCCCGCCGCCCCTCCGAGCTGCTGGAGTACACCCAGGGCCGCTGTGCCCCCTGTCGTGGTAAGGGTCACCGGGATACGGACACGGGTGGGCACAGCACAGTCTGGACACGGCTGCCCACCCCGCCACGGAGGCGCGGGTAGAGTTTCCCTGGCTGTCATGGGACACCGGCGCCGAGGACAATGCCACCTGCCCGGCGGGCAGCAGGGACACAATGGCCCGAAATAGCCGGGCACGCTGCAGGGACCGGGGGCCCCCAGCCCCTCTAGCTGGGGCCGTGCCAGGGAGGCTGTGCTGGTGGGAGGTGCATGCCCAGTGTGACTGTGCAGAGTCAGCTGGCTGTGACAGCTGGACACAGCAGTGCTCCTGCACCAAACAGTGCCAGCTGTGCTGGGTCAGTGCTGCTGGTTGTGAGCATTTCTGCTGCTGCCAGCCTGCCTCTGCCACCTCAGTGTGCCCATCCCTGGGGCATCCAGCCTTGAACCCGCCCTTGTGTCCGCAGTCTGCGCCTTGCAGTGCCAGCGGTTCCTCATCTCCAAGGTGGGAGAGGACTGGGTCTTCCTCATACTGCTGGGACTGGTCATGGCACTGGTCAGCTGGGCCATGGATTTCGCCATCGCCACGTGCCTCCAAGGTAGGCAGGTACCAATGGGTTCCTGGGGCCATGGCAGGGCAGGGGTGGCCATGCCATAGGGCCATGCCATGTGCCTTGCCACCCACCACCCACTGACTGGCTGTTCCCACAGCTCAGAAGTGGATGTACGGGGGTCTGGACGCCAACGTGCTGCTGCAGTACATGGCCTGGGTCACCTACCCCACTGTGCTCATCACCTTCTCAGCTGGCTTCACCCAGATCCTTGCCCCCCAGGCCGTGGGTAGGGCATCAAGGGGCTGCCTGCACCCTAAACAGGGTGTTCACTCCCTGGGGCTGTGCCTGGGTGTATCCCTGGAGGTCCTGGGAGTCTTTCTAGGGATATGGGCTGGTCTTCAGAGGGTCTCCTAGGGACTATGGTTTGGACGCCATCCTGAGCTATGGGGTTGGGGATCTTCTAAGGCCTATGAGAGAGAGGTCCTCAGAGATTGTCCTGTGAGTTAAGGGGTGGATTTCCTCCTGGGCTATGAGGCTTGCAGGCTTGGGGGGTCTTCCTAGGGTGAAGACGTGATCTTCAGAGGGTCTCCTGGGGGCTATGAAATTGGGGTCCCTGTGGGGCTGTGGGTTGAGTTGCGCCTACATAAACATGGGGCTGTTCCTGCCAACTGTACTGTGGGAAGAGGTGTCTCTGGGACCTCCCTGTGGCAGTGAGCTGTGGCAAAGCATCAAGGGTTAGCCCCCAGAACCACGGGGCAGTGTCCCCCCTTCATGGCTATTGGTCAAGGCTGTCCCCACATCACCAGGCTCAGGGATCCCTGAGATGAAGACCATCCTGCGGGGCGTCGTGCTGAAGGAGTACCTCACCTTCAAGACCTTTGTGGCCAAGGTGATCGGCCTGACGTGTGCCCTGGGCAGCGGCATGCCCCTGGGCAAGGAGGTGAGGGCAGTGCCAGGGCAGGGTGAGCAGGGGGCCAGGGAGTGAGGCTGAGGGCAATGTCCTCAATCTCCTGTTGTCCTCTCAGGGTCCCTTTGTCCACATCGCCAGCATGTGTGCAACCTTGCTCAGCCGCTTCCTCTCCCTCTTTGGGGGCTTCTACGAGGTGAGCAAGGCAGGCTGGCCCCAGGAGGATCAACCCGTGCCCACCTGCTGGCAGTGCCTAGGTTTGGGGGCAGTGCCCACTCACTCCTGTCTCCCTCACAGAATGAGGCAAGAAACATTGAAATGCTGGCAGCTGCCTGTGCTGTCGGTGTTGGCTGCTGCTTCGCCGCCCCCATCGGAGGTAGGGTCACCCCGGGCCTCCCCACAACCCCCACACCTCCCGCCCAGGCAGCAGGGTCCACCTGGAGAGGCAAGCAGGACCCCCAGGACAGCTGGCATGGGAGAGGGCAGTGCTGCTCAGCAGGGAGGAGGAAGGGAGGAGCGGGCAGCATCCTCCCAGATGTGTAACGTCCGCTCTTGTCCTCTCCCCTGCCGCCCTGCGCTCCAGGGAGCTCCCCACTCCAGCCCCGCTGAGCCCTGCCCGTAGGTTGGTGACGTGTCTGACTCTTTCCTTGCCCTTTGCCTGCAACCCTATCTGTCTGTCTGTCCATCTGTGTGCACCCCACTCCATCCCAGTGCCACCCCTCGTGTCACTGCCCACATCCCTGTGCTGCCCTCTCGCCTGTGCAGGCTTGTGCTTGGCCCGCTGTGCCCGGCTGGCACCGGCCCCGTGCTTTGCCAGGGAAGCCCTTGAACTGCCCCGTAGTGTGTCCGTGGGGCAGCCAGACCCCCGTGGGCTCTGCACGAGTGTGGACTCAGGGTGGGAAGCATGCCAGGCACCGGGGGCCTGCCTAGGTTTCTCCACCTCCCCTGTGCACTTCCCCAATGCCAGGCGTCCTCTTCAGCATCGAGGTCACCTCCACCTTCTTTGCCGTCCGCAACTACTGGCGCGGCTTCTTCGCTGCCACCTTCAGCGCCTTCATCTTCCGTGTCCTTGCTGTCTGGAACAAGGATGAAGGTACCTGAGGCGGGGTGAGGGCACAGGGGTCCCCTGCCCAGCCCCACTGAGCCCCACCATCCCCCAGAGACAATCACGGCACTGTTCAAAACCCGCTTCCGCCTCGACTTCCCCTTCGACCTGCAGGAGCTGCCTGCCTTCGCCGTCATCGGGTGAGTGCGGCCATCCCAGCACCCATCCCAGGGCCCCAGGGGTGGCAGTGGTGGCGCTGGTGGTGCTGGTGGTGGCAGCAGGACACCTCTTCCCTTGGCTCTGCCCAGGATCGCCAGCGGCTTCGGGGGCGCACTCTTCGTCTACCTCAACCGCAAGATTGTGCAGTTCATGCGCCGCCAGAAGACCATCAACCGCTTCCTCATGAAGAAGTAGGTGCCCAGCAGTCCCCAGCAGCAGGGCGATGGAGCTGGGGCTGCACCAAAATCACCCCCTGCCCTGTGCCGCCCTGCCAGGCGCCTGCTCTTCCCTGCCCTGGTGACGCTGATCATCTCCACGCTGACCTTCCCGCCCGGCTTTGGACAGTTCATGGCTGGCCAGGTACCCGCCGTGGGGTGGCACACCAGTCCCCACCCCAGGGCCACCACAAGCCCCAGCTGACCCCTGCCCATCACCAGCTCACCCAGAAGGACACCCTGGTGACACTCTTTGACAACCAGACGTGGGCCAAGCAGGGGATCAATGATGAGTTCGAATACTTGGGCATCCTGGAGGCCTGGCTCCATCCCCGCTCCAATGTCTTTGTCACACTTGTTGTCTTCATCCTCATGAAGGTGGGTGCCTACTTCCCCTGTCATCGCCAAGGTACCACCAGGAGGTTATGGAGAGGATTTCCTGGATGCCATCAGGGAGGTGCCAGATTGTTACCAGAAAGGTGGCACCAGAAGGCACTGGGTGGCTGCTGCAAGAGTCCACCAAGGTGTTTGCTGGGTGGTGCTGGCATGCCATCAAAGAGATCTTGGCTGGGAGCCACCAACATGCCACCAGGGAGGTTCTGGCTGCTTGCTCCTAGGTGCCACCAGGGAGGTGCTGGCCAGATGCCACCAAGTGCCACCAGGGAGGAGCTGGCAGGGTGCCCCTGGGAGGAGCCCATGCCCCATTGCAGGGTGCGGTGCCCACGTGCTGCTCCACAGCACCCAGCTGAGGGTCACAGCAGGGGCAGGAGGCAGGGCTGGGTCAGGGAGGGCAACTAATGGGTGTCTGCCCCACAGTTCTGGATGTCAGCCTTGGCCACTACCATCCCCGTGCCCTGTGGAGCCTTCATGCCCGTCTTCGTCATCGGTGAGACCCTGCACCTTGTGTGGGCACAGTGGGAGGAGGGAGCTGCCTCTCAGCCCACACTGGGCACCTGTGGGTGCCTCAGATGTCCCCTTGTCCCCTTCCCTGGCAGCATCAGGGAGAGGAGAGGAGAGGGTGTGAGGCTGGGCTGGGTACTGGGAGAGCCCTGTGCCCATTCCCAGCCCCTCTCTGCCTGCAGGGGCAGCCTTTGGGCGCCTGGTGGGGGAGAGCATGGCAGCCTGGTTCCCTGATGGCATCCACACGGACAGCAACATCTACCGCATCGTGCCGGGGGGCTACGCCGTGGTGGGTAAGCACTGAGCTGGAATGGTGGGCGTCATTTGGAGATGCTGCCCCACAGCTGAGGTGATGATCCCTGGAACTGGGAATGGTACCACCACTGGGAATAGTCCCAAGGGCTTCCCTTATGTGGTGGATGCCCCAGAGGGGGGAAGCCAGGGCGGGGACCTAGTCTGGTGGGCAGTACCTGACAGCCCTCCCCCTTCTCCTGGCGGTGGCTGCAGGGGCGGCCGCGCTGTCGGGTGCTGTCACCCACACGGTGTCCACGGCCGTCATCGTCTTCGAGCTGACGGGGCAGATCTCGCACATCCTGCCCGTCATGATCGCTGTCATCCTGGCCAATGCCGTCGCCCAGAGCCTCCAGCCCTCCCTCTACGACAGCATCATCCGTATCAAGAAGCTTCCCTACCTCCCCGAGCTGGGCTGGGGCCACCACGAGTGAGTTTGTGTCTCCTGTCCCAGCCCCAAACCCCTCACCAAGGCACAAGGGGAGGCGGTGGCATCACCCTGAGGCCACTGCTCTTGTCCCTGGGCAGGAAATACAACGTGCGGGTGGAGGACATCATGGTGCGGGATATCCGCTACGTCACCCTCAACTGCAAGTACCGGGACCTGCAGCAGGTCCTGCACAGCACCAAGATGAAGAACCTGCCACTGGTGGAGTCAGCTGGTGAGACACAGGCAGGGGCTCTGCCAGCATCCACAGCAGCCGTGGAGTGTGCCGTGGGTGGGTGGCAGAGGGAACGTCAGGAGCCAACGTGGCACCTTGCTGTGCCTGGCAGAGTCCATGATCCTGCTGGGCTCCATCGAGCGGACGCAGGTGGGAGCCCTGCTCAGCAGCCAGCTCAGTCCCCACCGCCGGCTGATGACACTGCGGCAGAACGTGCTGTCCGAGGACGGGCACCGGCTCTCCGATTCCAGCATCCGCTTCCAGGTGAGGCGTGTAGCCGTCCTGGGGGATGCCCGGTCAGGGTGCCCCCCACCACCGTCACCCTGCCACGCCATCCCCCCACAGATCAGCACAGAGACCTCCTCGGGCACCCCTGCCCGCCCCGCGCTCCGCAAGCCCCTGAAGCCGGCACTGAAGCGGGTGCCCAGCAGCCCGGCCGACAGCCCCCCAGGTGAGTCTGCATGGGCCCCTGGCCCCCCCGTGTCCCCGCCACTGACACCCCCTGTCCTCCCGCAGCTGGCAGCACTGACCACACTGGCATCGCCCTCAAGAGCCTCTTCTGTGCCAACGCTGCCACAGAGCCCACCGAGGTGAGAGCCCGGCCCTGCCCAGCCCTTCCCATCCCTGAATGGCCTTGCCTGGCCCTGCCCATTCCTTCCCATCCCTGACTGGCCTTGCCTGGCCCTGCCCAGCCCTGCCCATTCTTGTCACATCCCTTTCCATTCCTGTTCAACCCTGCCTGTCCCTTCCCATCCCTTTCCATCATTTTCTATCCCATCCCATCCCATCCCACCCCATCCCATTTTTACCCATCCCATCCCATCCCATGCCATGCCATCCCATGCCATGCCATGCCATGCCATCCCATCCCATCCCATCCCATCCCATCCCATCCCATCCCATCCCCTAACTGCTGTCTCTCCCGCGGGCCAGGCCCAGGGCACAGCCTATCACAAGGCCAAACGCGTCCGCATTTCCATTGTGGTAAGCTGCAGCCAATCGCAGCCTGGGCACAGCTCCTGCAGGCCAATCAGAGCCTGGCAGGAGTTCTCTGAACCAATCAGGGGCCTGGCAAGATTCTGCTTGGCCAATCACTTTGGGTCTATGTCTGTGCAGTCTGTCTTGGACAGTTACGATTCCATTCAACGAATCCTGGTGTGCATCCTCCCCATCCCAAACCTTCCAGGAACCGGGATGGGGAGCCCCCCAGCCATCACAACCGCGGGATTTGCCCCACTTTGCTCAGCCAATCATGGCACACCTTGCATTCTCTCCACCAATCACAAGCTTGGCTTGTCCAACTGTGGCCAATCAGGGTGTGACCGATGTCCTGTCAACCAATCACGTTTACCTGCCCTGCCCGTGTGCTGCCTGTACCCTGCCTGTACCCTCTGCGGTGCCCTGCCTGCATGTGCTGCCTGCACCCTCGCTGTGCCCCTTGCACCTGCCGTGCCCTGCTGCAGCGGCACCGCCTGCCGCCCGCAGGGCTGCTCCAACACGCCTCTCTTGCAGGAGGAGATGATCCTGGGTGACAAGATGACCCCAGCAGAGGTGAGGGGTTGGGGAGAAACAGGCAGGACCCTCCTGCTCAGAGGGATCCCAGACATCCCAAAGGGGTGCCAGAGCATGAGGTGGGTGTGGGGAGGTAGGGGGTGGATAACCCAAATTTCTCCATAACACCGGGTGTAAGGAGGACGGGAGGGCCCTTGCTGGCACTTGTGAGGGGGCCGTACCCCTTACCCTGCCCAATGGCACCTCCCCAGATCCTGGAGTGGGAAGAACAGCAGCTGGACCAGCTGGTGGACTTCAGCAGTGCCAAGATCGACCCCGCACCCTTCCAGCTGGTGGAGCACACCTCGCTGCACAAGGTGCGCCCACACCCCACCCCAGACCCCCACCCGCAACCCCCAGACCCTCAACTCAGCCCCCTCTTCCTGCAGACCCACACCATCTTCTCTCTGCTGGGCCTGGACCACGCATTTGTCACCAGCATCGGGCGGCTGGTGGGCATGGTGTCCCTCAAGGAGGTGAGCAGGGCACAGGGAGGCTGGAGGGGCACAGGGCAGAACCTGGAGCTGTCTGCCCATGGCTTTGGGGTCCCCGCAGCTGCGCAAGGCCATCGAGGGCTCACTGACGGGCAAGGGCGTGAAGGTGCGCCCGCCGCTCGCCAGCTTCCGCGACAGCACCGCCAGCACCACCGAGGCCGACACCACCGCCCTGCGCCAGCTCTGGGACCGCCACCAGCACCACCTCATGCCCCGCGAGGCTGGTCCTGGCGGCGACGATGATGACGACACCCCCAGGGGTCAGTGAGACCCTTGAGATCCACCCCCCTGTGTCCCCAGAAGCCACAAGGGCCCCCTGGCAGGTGCTGGGGCGTGCCTGCCCTGAGCCACTGACCCAGGCTCAGCACAGGAACGGGCACTCTCAGTCCAGTGCCTCTGCTCCCTCCCTGGGCTGGGGACCAGCCAAATGCCCCCCAGGCAGCCCCTGCTCCCCAACGACCTGCCAGCTCTTGGGGCTTCCCACTTTGCTACCTCTGTACCCCCCCAGCCCCTGGTGCCCCCCAGAATGGCCACTGCCCTCACACCCTCCATGAGCACCGCAATGTCCCTTCTCAGGGTGGCACGGGGCGGAGAGGGGCATCAGGTTGGGGTGTCCACGGCGACATGGGTGGGTATTGCCCCCTGTGCTCAGCACCTCATGGCTGGGAACAGGGGGTCCTGCTGCCTCTCTGCCGTGCACCTCTCCCCATGTAAATACAGAGATATTTATATTAATTTAATAAAAGGACTTTATAAACAGAGCTGAAGCACTGTGGGGCTGTGAGGTGGAGAAGGGCACAGCCAGTGGGCACCGGCTGAGCTTCACCACGGTGCTGGGGTTGGCATGGCTCCGGGCAAGGAGCCTTTTGTCACGCAGAGCCGCTCACAGCATGGCCTCGCTGCGGTGCAGCAGCTGCGGGCGCTGCCCGGCGCTGGCGCGGCGCCGGACGGTGATGACCAGCGTGCCAGCCTCGGTGAGCGTGCAGCTCACCGACAGCGGGTCCGTGTCCTCGGGCAGCTGGCACTTGTGGGTGAAGGTGTCGCAGACGGTGCCATCCTCAGCCACCTGCGGGGAGGCAGCACCGGCGCAGTGTGCCATGGTGGGTTCCACAGCACATTCCCAGGTACCCCAGTGCTCCTAATGGGCAATCCCAGACACCCTGACTCTAACAGGGAGTTCAACAGGAAAGATCCCAGTGACGCCAGGGCAACTCCCAGTGACCCCATTGCCAGCAGGAAGCAGGCGTCTGCTGCCCAAGTCTGGGCTTGTGGGTAAATTCCAGCTACTCCAGTGCCAGCAGGGACTGTTCCCACTTGCCACCTCCAGCAGAGAAGGCAATGGAGCAGGAGTTCCCAGTTGTCCCGTTCTCAGTGAGGACAGTTCCCAGTTACACCAGCACAGGACAGGTGCAGTAGAGCGGGAGTTGCCTGTTGTCCCATCACTGGGCACAGCTCCCATTTACTCCAGTGCTACCAAGGGCTATTCCCAGTTGCCACCCCCTCCCTGCCACCCACAGGAGGGGTGTCACGGGACAGGACCCCCGCTGTGCCATGGCCAGAGGGGATGCTGCCCCCTCGGGTGCCTCACCTTTTCTGCCTGGATGGCGACATGGCAGTTGGAGGTGGTCACCACAATGTCAGGGGGCTCAAACTGGCTGACGTCGGCCACCACTTGGTAGGTGTCACCCTGGGCACGCACCCAAGTGCCCAGGCTGCAGGGGTACATGGCACCTGGGGACTCTGTGGACAGTGGAGTGCTGCTGGGCATGGGGCCACAGTAACCAGGGGCTGGGCACTGGGGGCTGTGGGAGAGTCTGGTGACAGTGGGAGAGGGAGGGCTGGGGGTAGCAGGTGTCACTGGGAGTTTGGGGATATTGAAGGTGCTGGGGAATTGCAGGGGGAACTGGGGGTCCCAGGGGTAAAGGGGTACTGGGGGGGTAGTGGGTGGTCTGGAGGCACCTGAGAGCACTGGGAGATTCCAGGGGCACTGGACAACCTGAGGACAGCAGGGAAATGGCACAGGAGGGTGAAGACAGTGGGGATGACCACAAAGGTCTGGGGGGAGTGGGCTAGGGGGGAGGAGGACACTAGAGTTACTGGGGATGTACAGGAAAGGGGGGGCCTAGCAGGTGACATCAAGGGGTGTGGGGCACAGGGGAGCTGAGGACATACTGTGATGGTCTGGGCTGGGGAGGAAAAGCTATGGGGGGTTGTGGGAACAAAAGGAGAATCAAAAGGGTCTGGGGAGGGGAAGGAGGCAGCATGGTGGTCCTGGGGACAGCAGGGACAATGGAGTTATTGGGGACTTACAGCGGGAGCACAAAAGCATTGGGGAGTAAGAGCTGGAGGGCAGTCCAGAGAGCCATGGGGCACCGGGGGGCAGCCAGGGCCCCCTCTGAGCCCTTCCAGCCGGTGCTGGGGGGAGGGTCCCACGCTGTCCCCAGGCACAGGTCAGCTGGATAACCCTTGGAGGGCACCATCCCCAAGGTAGCAGGGCTCCCCCAGGGTAGCAGGGCCACCACACCCTAGGGCCCCCCGCCCTGCACACCCGGTACCTGGGTACCCAAACGCCTCCTGTCCCCGTGCCCCAAAGGGTGCGTGCCGCCGGTCGCCCTCGAAGCGGGGCTCGCCGTGCCCCGGCCCGTAGGCGCTGAGCAGCTCGGCGCGGTACGTGGAGGCCGAGCTGAGCGATGCCATGGCGCCTGCTGCCCGCAACCCCGGGGCCCTGCCGTGGGGAGGGTCCAGGCCCGCCAGCCGCCACCGCCAGATGCCCATAATTAGGCACCCTGTCCGCAGGAATGCGAGATAAGGGACGAGGCCTCCGTCACCCTGTGGGGCCGCGGATGGGGATGTATCCCTGCCACCGCTGGCTGCCACCCCCATGTCCCCTGGGAGGGGGTGCCCCCCACCCGCAAGAAGAGGCGCCCTGTGCAGCGCTCGCACAATTGACTTTATTCAAGACCTGGCAGGATGGAGGAGGGGGTGCCACGGTGTGGGCACCCCACGGATACTCCACAGGCACCGCCACGGCGGGGCGGGGGGCTCAGGCAGCTCCCGCAGATATGCACACGCGTGCACATGCCCATGCGCTCCCAGGTGTGCACATGCACACACACACAGAGCAAAGCCCCCCAGCCATCCACAGGCACCCCGCTCCCCCAGCCCACCCCAGCACCGCGAGGAGCATCCGCTGCCCCGGCAGCGAGCGGCAGCGGGCGGCAGGGAGCCAGCGGCATGGCCCCTGCAGCCCCTCGGTGGTGCAGGGCAGGGGGCCAGCCCCACAGCGGGCACCCCATGGCAGGGAGGGAGAACAGGAGCTGTGCCTGGCAGGGGTTGGTGGGGGTGCTGGCAGATGCAGGGGAGCAGAGGTGGGTGCTGGGGGGGCATCCCGGGGTGTGGGGACAGGGAACAGTGACTGGGCTGGGTGAGGAGCAGCATGCAGGGGGAGAGTGGCCCCACGAGAACACGTGCCATGCGGGAAGGGGCGCGCAAGCGTTGGCAAAAACTGGCATTCCTCCCCCAAATGACGTGCCTGGAACCCCTCACATGGGCTTGGGGGGTCCTCGGGGGGGGTGCCACCCCCAGCCAGGATAGGGGGGGCTGGCTGCCCTTCATGTAGGCACTTGGTTCCCTGCTAGGGGTGAGTGACTTGTCGACAGGGACATCAGTCCCACGCCCTACCCCCTCTCTCCACCCTGCATTGCCTCACAGCAGACTTGGGGACCCCTGGCCGGGCTGACCCCCTTACTGCAGGGCTGGAGTGGGACCGCTCTTCTGGTGGCCCAAAGCCCCCAGCCTGGGGGCCTGCGCCCACCTGGCCCTGCAGACTTCCTGTGTCAGCCCCACGCAATTACAAAAGTATAGAAAGTCCCAGCACCGCAGCACACCACAGCCCCCCAGCACCCCTGGCACCCCCACAGCACCCCTCCAGCAGCTCCATGCTCCAAGGCAGCAGTTCACAGTTTTAAACTCGGTCCAATAGAAGATGGCCAGGGAGAGAGGAGAAAAGCCCTTCCCGCACCAAAACCCCCACCACCACCCTGGCTTGGGGTGGCAGAGGCACCACAGGATGATTGGAGATTTTCAGCCATGCCATTGGGGGAGAGGGAACTGTGCCCAAAAGGGGAGCCCAGGGTGGTTTGGGGGAGAACATGCGGACAACCAGCCCCACTTATTTAGTCTTGTCAGTTTTTGGGGGCACATCTGGGCATCAGGGCAGAGGACAGATTCCCCCAAGCCCTTCCCTGCGCCCCTTCCCTGCTCTCATGCAAAAATCCAGGAGGGCAACGATGTGGCCAAGCAGGGCCGGGGCACAGTGGGGGCACACTGGCTGGGGGGGCTGCAGTGGCCCCCGGACCCCTCCTGCACCCGGATAGCGAGGGGGAGCAGCGGCAGGGCCTGTCCCTCACCCAGCGTGGGGTCTGGCCAGAGGGCTTCAGCAGGGGACCTGGACCCCCACCAGGAGAGGCAGGGCACCCCAGGAGGCATCAGGGCTCTTCGGCCTCCTCCTCCTCCTCCAGCGATGCCACCCCGGAGGAGGCGACGTCAGAGATTTTCCGGCGGAGTGGGAAGTCCTTGCTCAGCACCACCTCGTCCTCCGTGGGCGAGAGACAGGCTTCAGCGTAGGACACGGAGTAGAGGGAGTCCTGGCACCGGAGCCGTGCCAGGCCCCGCAAGGCACTTTGGCTGGCTGGGGGCGGCAGCTTGGGCAGCAGCAGGTCCTCTCCCCCCAGGGAGCCCAGCAGTTTGGCAGTGAGTTCGGAGGGGGACACCATCTCCAGGCTGCAGAGGCTGGAGCAGAGAGTCTCAGGGGAGAGGGTGTGCGAGGAGTCGCTCTCGGGCTCGCAGGAGCCGTGCCGCACGCCCAGCTGGCACAGGTGGCCCTGCAGCAGGTCTCGCAGCAGCGCGCTGGCGGGCATCGTGCCTGTCAGCTCTGTGGGAAATCAGGATGTCTGGGTCAGTCCACAGCTGAGGGTGCCAGGGATGGCAGCTGCCCCCTGCCCTGTGCACCGCAGGTTGGGAGAAGTCCCGTGCTCGCTTCGCCCACAAATTGTTGCATGCGTGGCACTGGTAACCATCAAAGGAAAAGCAAAACACTCTCTGGCACCACCGAGGTGTTGCATTCAAGGGCTTCCCCATCCCCGGCTTAGTACTGTTTGCCAGCGTGCAAGGCAGGGGCACTGCCCTGTATGGGAGTGACCAGGCTGGGGAATGTGCCAGGCAGTGGGCATTCCATTCCTTTGTCCCTCAGTGGTGGGACACCCACACCAGCAGTGGGACAACTTTCCCACTTCCCCACAGCACTTACCGGTGGGCTGGGAGCTCTCTGTGGAGGGCATGAAGTCCTCATCGTAGGACTCGTCATTGGAGTCATCCCCATCCACTGAGGACCAGGCTCGCAGCTTGGCCTCAGCAATGGCAAACTGCTCCGCCACACCTGGCATGGGACAGGCACTGATCAAACACACGCAGGGAGGTGCTCCCAAAATCCCACTGCCCTGGCACGTCTATGCTCACAGTGCCATGGCATGGATGGATGGATGGATGGATGGATGGATGGATGGATGGATGGATGGGGACCAGCCCACCGCCCCAGCCCAGTGCCGCAGTGGGGACCAGCCCTCCGGCCGTGCCCGCGGTGCCTACCGGCAGCGAATCGCGCCTCCTGCTCGCCCTCGCTCAGGTGGCAGTAGGAGCTGAAGGCGCTCTCCAGGGCGGAAGGTGACTCCACTGGCTTGCACCAGCCCTTCCACTCGATGAGGTGGGCAACACGGCCCTGGGCCATGGCCGTCGGCTTTGTCACGTGCTCCTTCACCACCTGCGAGATGCCTATGGGATGTGCCCTGATGTCAGCATGCCCTTGGCACCCCAAGTCCCCACCACAGAGCCCATAGCCCTGGGACCCAGCACCCCCTACTTCCAGTCCATAGGACCTGGCACCCCCATGCCCTCCTCTTGGGTGCCACCAGTAACCCACTGGTCTCCCCTGAAACTCCAGACCCAGGACCCCCCAAGATGCCCAAACTCCTCCCCTGAGGAGAGCCCCCTTTCCCAGATGAGCCCCTGGGTGAACAGTTACCGTGCAGCGAGGAGCGGGCCAGGGCAGCGATCTCCTGGATGGTCAGCGCGCGCCGTGACTTGGGCAGCATCTCGACAGTGTCCTCAACATTGACCTGCCAGAGAGGGCAGCGTGGTCACAGCCCTGGCACCATTTCCCTTCCAGGAGCCCCACACTCCAGGAGAGGGCTCGGCACTGCTTGGTGCCCACCCCGGGGGGCCTGGGGTGTTTGTGCACACACGCATCATAGGCATGGGTGTGTGCAGCACACCTGCACATGTAACTGCTGAGGTAACCACATGTGCCCACACACACAGAGGCAGCCACTCAAACACACAAACTGACCACAAACACACGCCTGCACACTCACACCTGAACGCCACTGTACACACACGTGCACCTGCACGCTTGTGTGCGCTCACATGTGCCCGTGCCCTGTGCTAGATGGTGTCACACACACGTGTGTGCCCGCCCCAGCTTGTGCACGCACACGTGCATGTGGAAGACCACCTCAGCCCAGCTCCCCAGCACCCACTCCCTGGCAGCACACACCGTGCCAGGACATCCAGCTGTATGTCCCCATTGCCATCCCGGCCATGCCAGGCCCTGAGCCCATGGCCACGGGGGAAGCGATGTGGGATTTGGAGGCGCGCAACAAATTGCATTGCCATGGCAACGAGGCACCGTGGACTGATTTCTCCCAGGATACAGCCCGGCTCATGGCTGACGTCAGAGCAGCCCCGAGCCACTGCGAGCTGGCAGGGCCATGGCCAGGACGGGTGCCCTGCCACGGGGTACGGGCACATGGCTACCTCAGCCGGGCATGGCCGGGCTCGGTGGTACCTGGAGGAAGTCCTGGCTGTCGAAGGAGGCCTGGCGCACCAGCCGGGGCAGCGGGCGGGCAACACTCAGGGGTGACAGTGCCTTCACCTCCTTCCACTCCACACACAGCGTTGTGTCCACGGCCACTGCAGGAAGAGCCGAGGCCAGCCTCAGCACCTCCATTTCCCCAGCAGCCCTCTCAGTCCTCCACCCACTGACCCTGTGGTGGCAGCTTCTTGTCCGGTCTGAGACCAGACACAACTCGTTGCTGCAGCACTGGTGACTCACGCCCGGGCAACTCTTCCGCCTGTGTCAGCGGTAACGCACGTCCCCAGCCTGGCACTGGGGACCAGGCACCTGTCCCAGCTTGGCAGCTGCTCTGGGAGGGGTGGGGGCAGCTGGACCAGGCTGGACCGGGCCAGGTGCTGGGTGTGTGAACAAAGGCAACACTGGGCCATACTTGCAGGGGGATGCTGCTCCTTCACTATTTCCAAAATCCCCATCTCCAGTTCCCTGCTGGGTCAGGTGGGAAAGGAGCAAGAAGGGATAGGGTCAATAAAAGCACCTGCACCTGTCTTTTGCCACAATGGCTTGACCTCTGGGCACTGGCACCTCAAATGGATGGATGCTTACACCCTCAGGCACTGGCTCCCAAGAACTGGGGCCTCCTGCTCCAGTTGCCATGAAAGGCCAGTCCCAAAGGGGCCAAGACAGGGTATCTCCCAAGAGCTTCATTTCCCCTGCACCAAGGTGGGCCTGGCTGACATAAACCAGCTGTGAGGAGGGATACAGGGAAGCTGAAAAGTGCTGCCTCCCACCCACATCTGAGGGTACACCCTGGCTTCCTTGGGAAATTGCAGAGAGGATCGCCCCCACTCCCAGCTGTGGGCAGGGGCACCCTGTGGTGACATCCTAGCAACAACACCCCCAGGGCCCCTCCGGCGCTCTGCAACACTCTCAATGCCGTCCTAGCCCCCGTGAACCAAGCCTCCAGAACTCCCTCTGATCACAGCCCCCATCCCTCCTGCAGCACCCCCAGGACATCTGCAGCACCCCCGCCGCACCCCACACACTGCAGCAAACCCCAGCCTCCAACTCCCCCCTGAACGACTCTGTCTGTCTCATAGCCACCCCAAAACCTCTCAGGACTCTAAGCAGTACCCCCATCCCACACTCCTTTCCCAGTCCCCTTGCACCCCCACCCCCAACCTCCAGCTCCCCCAGAGCTGCAGTCCAACCGCTCCAATCACCCCAGCCTCTACACATCCACACCCCCCATATCTCCCTGCACTCCCTGGGCCACCCAGTGGCCCCAGAGCAGCACCCCAGCTCCCAAACCCCCACCCATCACCCTTTATGTACCCAAGTCCTCCAGAGCCCTCAAGCTCTCTGCACACACAACACACTTAGATACCCCAATTCTCTCTCACTTCCATAATTCCCTGTCCCCTAGAGCCCTCACAGCCTCCCAGTCCCCATACACACCACGCCATCCCCTGGATCCCCCTCAGCTCCCTGCTCTCCACCTTCCCGTATCCCCCAGCCTCCCTAGTGCCCCACAGCCCTCTCTGTCACCTCCAGCCCCTCGGCCGTCCCCATCAGCCCCGCACACCCCCCTCCCCACCCTCAAGTTCCCCTAACACCCTCCATGCCCCAGGAGCCCCTATTCCCTCAAGTCCCCGCTCCCATCCCGGTGTCGCTCACGCACCGATGGTGGTTTTGGAGCCGATGCAGCCCATGCTCCCGGGGGGGCCCCGGTGCGGGCACTACCGCCGGCTCCGCGCCGCCCACATCGCCCCCCGGCCGCATGGGCGGCCCCGGACAGCGCCCGCGCCCCGCCGGAGCCGCTGCCGAGCCGGGCCGGGCCGCGGTACCGGAGCCCCGAGCAGCACCGGAGCCCCGAGCGTGCCTGCGCCGGGCCGGGAGCAGCACGTCCAGAGACGTCACTGCTGGGGGAGGAAGAGGAGGGAGAGGGGGAGGCGGGAAGAAGAGGAGGAGGAAAAGGAGGAGAATGTGCGGGAGGAAGGCTGAGAAAGAGAAGGCGGAGGGGGATATGGGATGAGGGAGAGGAAGGAAGGGGAGAACGGGGGAGAGGGAGGCCGGGAGGAAGGGGAGATGAGGAGAGAGGTGAAAGGGGGATGAAGGCAGCCGGGGAGGATGAAGGAAGAGGGGGGCTGAAGGAAGAGGAAGAGGGGGATGGAGGAAGAGGAGGGGGCGCGGAGAGGAGGAGGATGGACGGAGGAAGAGGAGGGGGCTGAGGAGGAGGGGAAGAAGGCCGGCCACCGCGGAGAGCGCCGTGCCAGCACCGCGGACAGCGCCGCCCCTCCCGGCCCCGGCCCCCGTACACCCCCGGGGGGACAAGGGCTGGGACCCTGCAGAAACAGGGCACCCCTCAGCCCCAGAGCTGCCTGCCCCGAGGGCCCGGTGGTGCGGGAGGGAGCACACAGCCTCCCACCCGCATGGAACTGGGCTGGGGACAGGTGGCTGCAGGCTTTGGAGCATCACGTCTGACAGCAACGGCCCCTGCAGGAGATCGGGGCCAGCGCTGATGGGTCAAGCCGTGCTCATTCTGAAACATACTGATGGCAATTAATGCTGTGGTACCTTTTCCCTGGCACAGGAGGGCACTGCTGCAGTGCCACCCTCTCTTTCCCTTGGCAAGCAGGTTACCCCAACAGCTCCAAGTGCCTCTCTCCCTCCTTACTCACTCATTCCCAGGCAGGGGGAGTTCCTGTCCAGTCCCCATCCCGAGGCCTTTCCCTGCCAAATGCTTCCCAGCATTAGTGATGCCAGGGCTGCAGCTCAGACAGATCAGCCTCTAATCTGGGGAACAGCCTCCGGTTAATTATTCTGTACCCTTTGGGCCATGGCCAGGGTGACTCAGCAAGAGGCAGCCCAAGGCAGCAAAGACCAGCCTCTAGTCCCAAGGGGGACCAGCCTTTGTCCCCGGCAGGGATACCCCACAGGGGAACTCCAGCAGGGGCCAGCTGTGCCCCATCTCCAACTGCAAGACAAGGCCAGGAGGGGCTGATAGAAAAATGCCCTCCCACGCTGGAAGGTGTAGGGGGCACCTGGCACAACACCTCGCATCTGCTGCCCCAAGGAGACCACACAGGTTCTGCCACTCATGCCTGTGGGAAAAGGGACAGTAGGGGACATCAGGGCTCTGCTTCACAGCCAGGCTGCTGGCAGGGCTGTCCCTTCCACCTCCAGAGATAGCATAGCGGGCAGTGCCAGCAAGGGGAGTCCAGGGGGCCTGGCTCCAGGCACATCCAAGCCTCTTTCACCCTTCCAGCCCTGGAGTGGGGGGTACCTACCTGGCTTGCAATGACAGGGGAGGCTGGTCCTTGCCCATGCTCAAGGCTGGCACCCCCACACCAGCCCAGGCACAAGGGACATAGGAGGGGGGGTCGGCAACAGCGGCACACGGGGCATTATTTAGCAATGTTCTTTTATTTCCAGTTTTAAGGTGAAAAGATGCCTTTAAATCTTCAATTAAATACTCCATAAAGAAAAAAAAAAAAGGCAAAAAAAAAAAATTATTTACAAATTCACGTGACCAGTAATTGAATCCTTGTTTTAATAATTACACATGCGGCTCGTCACATCCGGCGCTCTATAAATACAGGGGACGCGGATGAGGGGGCCGCCCTGTCGCTTGCCCAATTGTGGCCTTAAACGTTTGGGAGGAGGATGGGGGCTTTTGGGGTCGTGGAGGGGACTCAGCCTGGCCCAGAGAGAAGGGGCCACCCCCCCTCCTCCCCGGCACCCTCCCCAGGTGTCAGAGCAGGAGCTGGGGGGGGGAATGATTTATATTTAAAATTTAAAAACCATAGAGGGGAGGGGTCCAGGCAGTGATGGAGGAATAGAGAGAGGACAGGGGAGGGGGAGAAATCACGCTCCTGTCCCCAAACCAAATTTAATAAGTTTATATATATATAATCTCTCTATATTTCATCAAGAAGCGGGGAGAAGAAGGAGGAGGAGGGAGAGGAGGGGAAAGATATGTCCCCATCCCATCCCCCCCTCTCCATGACATGAATCCAGGGGTGCTCTGCCCCACTCCCAGAGACCTGGTGTGCCTGCACTGGGAGGGGGGCGAGGAGGGTCCCCAAGGGGACCCATGGCAGCCACCGCCTCAGTCAGCATCTGTTTATTATCATCATGACAAACTCGTACAGGCCTTACAAACAGAACCAGGACAGAGGAAGAAGAGAGAGGAGAACTGAAAAAAAGAGAGGGGGGCTGCAAGGGGCAGAGCAGGTCCCTCAGCCCTGGCATCAGCAAGTCCATGGGGGCCAGGGGTGGGAAGGGATGGAGTCACTCCCCAGGGTGCCCCACTCTCTCTCCCCCCTTCCTCCTCCTCCTCCTCCTCACAGCTGCTCAGTTGTTGTCCGACTCATCCTCAGCTTCCCGGAGCCAGGTGAAAAAGGCTGTCACCGATTTGAGAGCCACCCCTTTGCCCTGCTGCTCAGCCGGGTCCTTGCTGGACTCCCACTTGTAGAAAGCCTCCTCCTTGATGACGTCCTCATCGTACAGGGCATCAAAGAACATCCGCAGCAGGTCTGGGGTGGGGGGACAAAGGGGAACCTCTACTGTTCTCCAGCCACCAGCCACCCTGCAGGGGTGGGGACACATTTGCCACCCTCTCCTCAACCCGCCCACACCCACGATACTCACTGGGAGGCTGGTCCAACTTCACCACCAAGGCTTGCAGGGCATAGAGTGCCTGGAGCTCCTTCTGCTCATCCCGCAGGTACTTCTGGAGCAGCTTGGCCTGGTTGCGGATGACCATGGCGTCCACACGGTACGGGTTCTCAACTGCGGGGCACGGGGCGTGAGAGGGGCAGTGTAGGCAGGGGCACCCCCACCACTCCCACCTCACCCTGGTACTCACAGACAATGGCCAAGTGGCACACAGACGTCATCAGGGCCCTGATAAACGTGTTGGACGAGACCTGCTGCTCGCTCAGGTTGGCCTAGAGGGGGGAGGATAAAGGATTGTGATCTGGAGAAGGAGCCAAGAGGGAGCCTCCAGACACTCAGGCATTGTGCCCCCACCCTCACCTCAATCCAGTCGTATATTCTTTGGTTGTTCGGGTTCTCCTTCAGCAGTTTGTCCATTTGCTTGCACAGCTCCTCTGAGGTCAGCTCCTTGCGGCTTGGCATGTCTGAGCTGTCCCCCATCGTGTACTCCAATTTCTGGGGAAGCAGGCAGAGAGAGCTGTTGAAGGCAGCACAGGGGACTGCCACTCTCACACTGCCCAAGGTCTGCATATGGCCCACCTCTGCCCCTTGCTGCCACCAAGCCCCCACCTGCTCTGTGACAAATTTGTTGACATCCTGGTCCTCAGGCAGGAATTCCTTCCAGCTCAGGCCCCCATCCCGCCACAGCTTTCCTGCAGTCTTCTGGCCCTGTGGGACAGACAGTCGGCATCAGCACAGCCCTCCAGGGAGGAAGATACTGTGGTTTGGCCATGCCAAACACATGACCCAGACACTGAGAGGGACGCCCCTCACCATCTTCTCTTGTGGCAGAGGGGTTCAATCCCCACATGCCCACCCAACCCCCAAGTAGGATGCCAGTCCTTGAGACAGCAGCCAGCAGACACTCAACCCCCATGCACTTACCATGCCCTTGCACAACAAGCCCAGCACCTCGACCAGCAGCGTGGTGGCCTTCCCAATGGGCACCAGGGGCTTTGTGATCTCCCTGTGTGGCACAAGAGACCTGGGTGAGCTACCTGCCCCAAGGAGGACTCCTGTGCCAGCCCTGCTGAGGAGCACAGCCCTTACCTGAACAGCTCCTCCATGGGGATGCCTTCCTCTTGCAGGATGGGTGTGATGAGCTCAGCCAGGTACAGCCAGATGTGCGGGATGTCAATCTCCATGTCCTCTGCGATCTCCAAGATCTCCCGCAGCCTGAAGAGCAGAGGGAGCTGTTAGGATCCAGCAGTCCCCATACCCTTGGCTAGGAGGGACCTCAGGATGTCTCAGTGCTGAGTCCTACTCAAGGGAAGGCCAATTCAAAGCCAGGCTGCCCCAGCCCCTCACCCTTTGTAGTACTGCTCCTTGGAGAGCGTGCCTGCCTTCACCAGCTGGCAGAGCAGGGCTCCCATGTGCTCGCGGGAGATGGTGCTCCTCTCCAGCGTGGACTCGATGCCATTTTGCACAAAGATGTAGAGCGAGGAGGAGCTGCCCAGCTCCTGCACACACTGCAGGGCCTCCTGCAGGGAAAAGGCAGGGTCAGTACTGCCCTACAACCAGCTCTGGCTCCCCCCTTCCACATCCAGGCACATGCCCAACAGTGCTACCACACAGGAAGGGAAGCATATAGCATGTCAGAGGAACATGTATGGTCTGTTAGAGTGCTTAGCCACCCCCTTCTCTCACCTTCATGTCATTGATGTGCAGGTATTCCTCTATGATCGCCTTGGATTTCTTCTCCAGTTCCTCTTCCGACAGCGCGGGCTTGGTGGATGCTGCAGGAGGTGTTGGCTCTTGTTTAACTGCAAGAGAAGAGCAAGGATCAGGCACCACCTGGGACAGGCAGAGCTGCAGGTGCAGCCAGACCCTGGGATATGGCCCCTCCCCAGCTCACTGGTCTCTCGGCTCCGGTCCCGTTCCTCCGTCATGCTCGCAGCCTTGCGCACGGCCTCGGGGCCGCCCTGCTTCTCCCGTTCTCGGCTCCTGTCCTCTGTCTCTTTGCTGAAGCTCCTCTTGGTGAGGGCAGACCTGTTCCTGTCTACTCTCTCCCCCCGGTCAAGACGCTCTAGACGGTCACTGCCCTTCTCCGAACGTGACTCCCGATCCCCTCTGTCCCCAGCCTTCTCCGACCTGTCACGGCTGGAGCTGCTCCTGGGTGAGAGAAAGACACACAGCGTGAAGAACCCATCACCACCCTCCCTGACCCCGACTGTAGAGCTGTAAGGTAAGGCTGTGCCACTCCAATCCCCACCTCTTCTAGCACTTGACCAATTCTTGGGGGAAAACTTTTTCCCTATTTCCTCCCTGTTCCAACTCATACTCTTTTCCTTTTACTCTGCTCCTTGGCACGGCTGAGCATGGCTGCCTACCTTTGTTCTACCCACACCTTCCTTCTGATGCAGACTGTGGCAAAGCGCCCCTCTGTTTTCCTCTTCTCCCAAACAAATCCAAACTCCAGCTCTCTTTGGGGACCTTGCACTCCCACCCATTAATGTCTACCCAAGGACCCCCAGGCCAGACCAAGCACTTGGGGTGGTCACCCAAGTGTCAAACAGTAGGGAGGACACCCAGGGTGAGGTCAACCTTCCTTGCCACAAGGATTCACCACTGACTCTGAGCTCCCTCAAGGCATCATTTTGTCACAGGGCAAGTCCAGATACTCTTAACTTGCCTATGCATTGATCAACCACAAGACTCAATCAGGGGCTCTCCCTCAACCCCACACACCCATTCACCAAGGCAGGGCTGGCCCCTCACCTCTGCACCACACGGCGGGACTCTGAGCTCTCGGCAGGCATTGACTGCTGGAGCGCTGAGAAGCGGTTCAAGGTGCTCGTGGCTGGTCGCCCTGAATCAGATGCTGGGTGTGAAAAGAGGGAAGTCTCAGAGTTCGGCAACTCCCTTGTAGAGGAACTGCCAGGGGAAGGATCACCCCTCCCACTCTGTCCCACAGCATGCAGCCAGTCCCACACTGCCTACCTGAATCTGCGGGCTTCGCGCCAGACCCTCCGCTGCTGCCTTTGCCCCAGCTCAGCCGCCCACCCGGTGCAAAGAGCTGGTTATTGGAGTCGATGGATCCAGGCTGCAGGTGGAGAGAGAGACAGTCAGACCTGATCCCCCCACCAAGGCAGGACCTAGGCCAGGCAGCCAGCTCGGCTGCCACACCACACCCCCAGCCTCACCTTGGTGATCTTCGTTAACCGGCTAGTGTCAATGGGCCGGTTGCCCTTGCTGATGGGCACTGTGTTCCAGCCATCATCTGCAACCAGGCTACTGCGCCCTGAGCACAAGAGGGACAGTCGTAAGGTGCAGACCAGCCTTGAGCAGAGTCCAGCAGGAACAACCCATTCGTAGCAAACTCAAGTGCCCCCAAGCCCAGACACTCACCACCAGAGGATGGCCCAGGGGGTCCTCTCCTCTTGTCCTTTGACATGAGCTGCTGCACTTTGATGTGTTCCCGATGCTCCTCCATCTCTGCTTCCTTGTGGATCTGATCGATGGTTTTGGGGCCCTGGTCTCCTCGCCGCGGCACCCAGCTATTCTGCAGAGGGCAGGGAAGGAGGGAAGAGGGAACTGAGATGGCTGAAAGATGGAGGGAAAGGGATTCCCCCCTCCCAGCCATCCCACTCTCAAAGTTTCAGATTGATCTCCTGTCTCAGCCATCACCGCTCTCCATGTGTTGTGGCAGCTTTTGGCACAAAAAGGCTCAGGTTCCAGAGCCCCCCTGCATTAAACAGCCGCCAATTACTGTGTGCCCACTACCACTACCATGATAACCAAGAGCAGGGGCTAGCATGGTGTCTCTGGGGCTGGCCACAACATCCACCTCTCCCTAGAGGGGACACATGGATTGCTGGCACTCAGGAGGACAGCAACTACAAGACACCAAACAGCAGTCCCCAGGCAATTGCATTCCATGAACCTTACCCTTCTTAGGTCAATCACATCTTGCAGCATGAAACGGATTCGGGATGATGTCTTTTTCTCTTTGATGATCTTCTCCATCTGATTGAAGTACTGATCCATCCTGGGCTATAAAGGGACAGAGCCATGGTCACATTCCTCCTAAAGGTAAGGGAAGAGGCAAGTAGGGCAGGGCAAGGAGTACCTTGGCTTTCTCGAAGTCCAAGTCCTTGCCAATAGTCGTAAGCAGGCGGCAAAGGCACTCAAGAGACTCCTCATCGTGGTTTTTGAGCAGCTTCACCACGCAGTCATGCATAATGGCCTCTGTCAACATCTTCAGTTTGAAGAGCTCTCCAATGAACTTGATGTTGCCCAGGGATCGTCGTCGGGCCTTGTCCCGCGCCTCCTCCAGCTCATCCTTCATGCGCGCCTTCTCCTCGGGCTGCACGAAAAGCCCCAGCAGGCCAGTTCAGTGCCCAGAGCCAGCCCAAGGACACCCACACCAGCCCTCAGCAGCAGACTCCCACCACAACTCACAGCACTGGCATCATCCATCTCCTTCTGCCGCTTCTCAAAGATCTCATCATCATCCTTGTCCTTCTCAAACTCCTTCTGGCAGCGGTTGAGCAGCAGCTTGCGGAAATTCACAGTCACTGTGGGCTTGTCTGTTGTGGGCACTTTAAGCTGCAGGGAGAGGTACAACCCCGAGAAAGAGCATGAGTTGTGTCTCCCCCAAAAGCTGGGCAGCTAAGGTGGCACTACTCAAATCAGGCAAAAGCCATCCTACAACACTGTGATGCCCTGCTGAGACTCTGAACTTGGTCCTCCATCCGCATACCCCAGTTTCCCGCTGCACATGGAAGGACCTGCACACTACTAAGCTCAGCTGAGATGGCCAAAAAAACCTTGCCCGCTCAACAGGAGACCACCCAGCTTCTGCTCACCCCCATAAGGCAACGGCACATGTTAGCATAGGCAACAGAGAAGTTTGGCTCCGAGATGGCCTTCTCGAAGACGAGGTCGATGACACCCTTGAGCCGCTCCTCCGTGTCGATGGACAACTCCATCACCTGCTTCATCAGTTGCTGGAACATCTGGGGTGTCAGCTTGTTGAGGATGCTGCGGACACGGCGGAGCAGTTCCTGCAAGAGCAGCAGGGTCAGCAAGAGCTGGGCACCCTTCCCCCAGGCCCTTCGAGTGCCTGCCCCCCCCAGCTCCCACCTGTGTCTTGATATTCTCAGGATCCTCCTCCTCGGAAGCACGTTTGCTGCTGGGTTTCCAGGCCTTCTCGGCCTTGTTCAGCTTGACATCCTCATTGAGGGACACAGTAGCAATGATTTTGCGGGGCTCCTTCCTCTGGCTCTGCTGGGAGCGGCGGGGACCCAACCCTGAGGGCTGAGACATGGAGAAGAAACTCAGTTCTCTGCTCTGAGACCACATGAGCTGGCTCCCAGATGTCCCCAGTCCACCTACTCAGATCCTCAACTCCATCATGGACATCAGTGGCCCAGACACAGCGGCTCGAAAGCTTGATCATCACAGAGAGGCAGAGCAGGATGGCAGGAATGAAGTGAGGAGATACTCACCAGGCCCCGGTTGCCCATGACAGGCCGGCCAAGGTTGGCGAAGGAAGGGGTGAAGTCAGGGCTGCAGTTCATGCTACTGATGCGGATGGGGTCGATTGCCCGCAGTGGGGTTTTGTTGGCCTGCGAAGGTACACACGGCTGAGGATGCCCGGGGGCAGAGGAGCGGGATGGATCCATCCCCCAGCCTCAGCGCCGGGACAAGGAACTGGAAAAAAGGCCCCAGAGGTGCCCCCACACCCACCAAACCCAGGCTCAAGGGTCACTGCAGATGCAGCAAAGGACCCTGAGCACAAAATTAAGTCCCTGCCCCGCTTTCACAAGGCACAAAGAGGAGCCAGATCCCCACCTAACCACCACCCACAATTCCCAAATTTCCAGGGCCGCACCGACCTTGTCCAGCACCACATCTGTGATCTGGGGCAGCCCCTCAGGTTTCTGCATGCTGGCAAAAATGAACTGGAAGCCCAGCAGGAACTCCCGGTCATATCGCTTCTTCTCCTCAGGGTTCAATGGCTTCCATTGCTCTGCAGTGGGGGGCAAGAAGGAGACTCTGATGTGGCCTGTCCCATATTCTCCACCTTGAGCTGTGGCAAGTCTGGGTCCACACAGGGACAAGCGAGGTGAGATGTAGACAACCACAGAACTGCCCCAGCCTGGTACACCATGAGCAAAACCGTGCACGCCTAGAAAGCCTGATACCACCAGCTCCCTGCCTCCTGCCAAGACCCTTGTGTTGGGAACTCTGTTCTGCACCCCGTGCCAAGCTTGGGGACAAGATGGGAGGAGAATGTGAAATTTAGGACAGCGGGACCATGCCACCCACACCTTCCCTACTGCTGGGTCCAGAGGTGGTGGCTGCCAGCAGAGGACTGTGCCCAGGCACAGCTCACCTTCCTTGTAGCCATACTTCTGGCCAGCAGCCTTGCCCTTCTCCGGGGCCAACTTGTCTTCCTTCTCCTCCCACGTCTCTTCTGACTCTTCCTGTGGACGGGCAGGAGCCACATCCTCTGCTTCACTGGCAGGGGCAGACACAGGGGGCTTGTTCTCCGCCTCCGAGGCACTATCACCAATCTGAGACTGCAGCAGGGGGGACAGGGACAGCAGTCACCCACACGAGCCTGTTCCTGTCCCCTTCACCCCACTCCTCGGTGTCCACCCCACCTCAGATCCTCATTACCATCACAGAGCATCAGTGGCCCAGACACGATGGCACAAAGCAGAGTTCATCACAGGAGGAGATGGGACACAGGGTGATCCCCAGACAGCCCAGGACACTCACCTCTTTAAAGGCATCCAGCAAATCACCTACTGCCTCCTTCTTGTTCAGCTCCTTCATCCTTCGTTTCTTCTTTGGCACCGACATGGCGACTGGGAGGAGAGGCCGGAAGGTGAAAGACAGGAACCCTCCCAGTCCCCAGCACCCTGACAATAGCTATGGGGTCACCAGCAAGGCCCCAGTAACAGCAGGTGAGCTTCAAGACGGAGCCACAGGGATGTGGTCCTGCCACCCCATAACAGCCCCCATCCCCAAACACACCCCAGTTTACCACGTGCCTCGTCAAAGCCTCCCATGCACACCACTGCCCTAGTGCGTGCTCCCCATCCTGTCAGAGGATCCCTGCACACACTGCTCTACAAGCAGCCCTTACAGGGACACTCCCATACAAATCTCCGATGCCATACACACTCCCCTCCCTGGCACCCCTATACACCAGCCCATACATGTGCTCCCCAGAAACATATCTGCACCCGGGCTGCCCTCCTAGAGCACTCCTGCATCCCCACCCAAGGCACTCTATATAAACACATCCTGTGAACCCATCTTCCCCATCACTCCTATGTAACCCCAACACTGCTGTGCGAGGTGCTTAAAGAAAAAAAGAGAAACCCCAACACATCCCCAGGGCACTTTCCCACTTTCCTCAATTACCCCTGTGTACCTACACAGCATACCCCTACACAGCATGCCCTACATCTTCCCTGCCAATCCGCCACCTCCCAGTGTCCTCAATTACTGGGGGCAATCCTCAGATACCACCCTGATGCATCACCCTACACCTACATGTAAGACATCACATAAAACAGACTTCCATTCCCTGTGACATTCCCCACACAGAGCCCTCTATATCCACCCCATACATCACCACATAGATGTACTCCCCAGACATCT
Organism: Onychostruthus taczanowskii; assembly: GCF_017590055.1. Classification (NCBI taxonomy): domain Eukaryota; kingdom Metazoa; phylum Chordata; class Aves; order Passeriformes; family Passeridae; genus Onychostruthus; species Onychostruthus taczanowskii. The sequence continues at coordinate 8,533,986 of NW_024499684.1, forward strand.
CCCTGATCCCACCATCCACAGACACCTTGTCCCTCTCAGCATCCCATACCTACACATCCTCTATACCTAACCACATCTCCCTCTCCAACACCCTCCCTGTACCTCATGCCATGTGATGCTCCCCACCACCCAACACCCACCCTGGCGCACCCTGCAGCCCAGCATTCCCAACCTTGTGCGGTCGCCTCTGAGATCTGCGAAGGGGCAGGGGCTGGGCTCGAGCTTCGCTCCTGGGTCTCACCAGGGCCTTCACTCTCTTCCTCCTCCTCCTCTGCAGGTGGGGAGGCAGGGGTGCCAGGCTGGGCTGGCTCCTCAGACTCTGAGATAGGGCTGACATCCGACTCGGGCTGCTCCTCACTCGGCTCCACTTTGCTGGTGCCCTCCACACCATTGGGCAGGGGCAGCTCTTCAGGCTGGGCAATGGGGGAGTCCAGGGTGGGCCCAGGCACCGGCTCAGAGACCGGCGCTGGCTGGCACACGGGCGCCTCAGGGACCGTCTCAGGCGTCTCCTCCAAAACCCCATTGGCCTCAGCAGTAGGCTCGGGGCAGGGCTCTTCCCGGGGCGGTGGGGGGCTGGGGGAGGCGGGTTTGGCAGGCGCTTCAGGAGCCTGTGGTACAACGGGTGGTGGCGACGGTGCAGCCGGCACCAAGGGCACAGCTGGCATCGAGGGAACAACGGGCACCGGCGGCACCTCAGGGGGCACAGGCTCCTGCAGGCTGGGCTCCGGGAGGGGAATAGCAACCTCCTCCTCCTCTTCCTCCTCCTCCTCCGCAGCCACCGTGTCCATGTTGGGCGCGGGCACAAGGGGCAGCTCCGCAGCCCCTGGCACTGTAGTGATGGCGCTTAACGTCTTTTGCGGGTCAGGTGGCGCCTCGCCCTGCTCCGCTTTCGTGTCCGTGTCCACAGGAGGCTCCATTGGCACCAGCGTCACAGGCGAGAGCACCACGGGCTCCACCTCGGGGATCAGGGGAGGGGGAGGAGACGGGGATGCCGACTTGCTGGGCTCCAGGGAGACGGGCTTGCTCACCACCAGCGCAGGCTTCGGGCGGTCATCTGCAAGGTGGATGGCATTAACGAATGACCCTCTGATTCTCTGCTTGTCCCACATTCCTCCCCAGATCCCTCTATCTTCAGGAGACACAGGGACAGATATGCCAAGCCACATCACAAATGTTGGATGGGGACAGCGGAGGTCCTCCAGTGCCCAGAGGACAGCCGAGTATACAGTCCCCCCACAAACTCTCCTGCATCCAGAAAGGTCCCCAGGTATGCAGGGATGGCCTCCCACCCCACAAGCCTCAGGAGAACTACGGAACAGTGGGACTGACATTTCACTTCCTGCATAGACAACACCAGGGAACCTTGCTGCAGCCATGCCAGCTGGCACACCCTGCCATGGCACGGGCACTTACCGGGCCGGACAATAACTGCTACATGGGGGGTCTCTCCATTGGCCTGGGGCTCCAAACCGCTTCCAGCCTGAGGGGACAAAGAGGGAGTTGAAGAGGGCATGTGCACTTCCCTCTGCCACAGCTGTGATGTCAGAGGGTCCACTTACCTGTGGAGGGGTGGGGGTGGATGAGGTCCTTGCTCCAGACATAATTTCTTCTGTAATGTCTTTGCCGCCTTGGTTGGGGTCTCGTATTCGGATCTGTCCAATTATCAGAGCAGAGGGGAGAAGCTGTTGCCAGAGTGCAGGATACAACACACAGGCCACCCCCTTTCCATGAGCCCAACACCCCACAGGACACCCTTCTCCAAAGGGAAAAGGAAGGTACAGTCACTGCAGTGCCTGTCCTGGCCACGCAGTTTGGGGAACAGTGAGTGCCACATCCCCTCACCAGAGAGCACAGTGTCCCACAGACAGTGGCCTGTTCCAGTGCCTTGCAAATCATCACAACAGGCAGCTGGAGCCAGCAGGTCCCCAGGCCACTGCCCATCTCCAGAAGTGGGGGGACCCCAATACGTCACTGTGCCGGCACAGGGGTTGCAAGGACGCCCCCTCATTTTGGGGACAATACAGGGGACTAGCCTCAGTACACAGAAACCACAGTGAGCTCTGTGCCACCCCAGGCACACCCTATATGCCCACAGCCTCACTTGCCCCATGTCTGCCATGGGTGCAACACAAGCTATAGGGCACCCTGCTGCGGGGTGACTGGAGGGGGACACATGGGTCTTGCAGGGACTACAGCACAGGGCAAAGCGCAGCCACGAGTCTTGTCCTCTCCACCTTCTGAACACAACCTGCTCCCAGAACACCAAGTGCAGAACTCAACCCACCTCTGATGACAAAATGCCAGCATCCCACCTCCCAGTGGCAACCCCTGCCTCCCAGCACAGGGCCATGCCGGCAGCCACCCGGCTCCCCGCTATAAATAGGCCCCATGCGAGGCCTCTGAGCACCGGCATCTCCGGGAGCAGACAGCAGTTGGCAGCCGCGGCACCCCCACCCTCCCGGGAGCTGTGACTCAGCACAACGCTGCCCGCCGGGACGACCAAGGTCGCCAGCACCCACCGTGCACCCCAGTTCCCTCGCTAAGCCCTCCAGACTATGGGGAAACAACCCAGTGCCAACCCTTTTCCCTGGCATGCCGCACCACATCCCATCCCACACACCACCAGCACCTGGGGCTGACACCATCCCCCTCCTGCACACCCTGAGCACACCCTCTTGCACATGAGTACCCCCATGCCTAGAGGCAGATGGCTCCTTACCGTCTTGCGTTCTCGTTTTGGGGGGATCGGTGGTTGCTGGCTCACAATGACCTGGGCAGTGGGGACCCCCGCTGGGAACTGCTGCACCCCCTGCGCCGGGTAATACGCACCCGCTGAAGGAGAGGAGACAGCGTCAGACCAGCCAACCCAGATCCTCCAAGCCTGTCCTGAGGACTCCCTGATCTCCCAAACACAGGGGTCTGTCAGGAGCCCGAAGAGCCCTTGCTGCTCTGCAGCGAACCCCCATCGCATCCGGCCTGGATTGTCCCAACCCGCCTGACAGGCCTGACCGAATTCCTTCCCTGTGAAGCAGAGAGCGTCCCCGCGCCACCCCCACGCCCAGCCAGGCCCCGCAGGCATCCACCATGCCCACCAGCTCCACGCCACCAAGAGCCCTGCCTGGACACTCGGCCATGTCAGGTAAAGTTGTCCTGGCTCTGCAGCGGCTGCCTTCCTGCCTGCGCCCTTATCTCCCCAGGGCCAGCACCAGCCCGAGGGCGGCACCAGGCAGCCTCCATTCACACCCAGGCTGAGGGGCTCAGGCTCCCTGTGCAGCCCGAGTCCCTAGCAAGCCCAGCCCAGAGGAAGGATCTGTGCTGAGGGACAGAGGCAGAGCTGGACCCCATCCAGGGCTGGCACAACCCTCAAGAGGTGCTCCACTCCTCCCAGGGCATCTGTGAGCACCACCCCAGAGCAGTGCCACAGGGATATGGGTGTGTTGGGACAGGCACAACTGGGTCCTGGCCCCCTCTGGCTCCAGCACGTTCCCTGCTGCACTGACCCCGAAAGTCAACCAAGGTGCTCTGGTGACTGCCTCATCCCTGAGTCAGGGACCCTCCCTTTGCTCAGGGGACTCACAGGGACGCTGAATGGACCTCACACATCAGGATGGGCTGGGCTTAGGGGGAAGGAAGGAGACCCTGAGCTGCCTAGCCCTGAAGACCAGACAGGAGACCCCATCTGATTCATTTGTCAAGGGTCACACCATGTCAGGTCACCCTACCAGTCCTGTGGGCAAGAGGCAAGCGCTGCCAGCTTCCCCAGGAAGAGCCACAGCCGCCCCAAAGCAGAGGCTGGGGGTACACCAGTCCTGGAACCCCAAAGAGATACCCAGGGCATGTCCCAGGGCAGTGCACAAAGGTGCAGCAGTGTCCTGCCCCAAACACAGGAGACAGCCACAGCCAGGGGCCACCTCCCTCCTCTGAGGGGCTGGCTGGGCCCTGAGACAAGAGGGAGGGAGGCCGGGCACGTACCTGGCTCAGGAGAAGCCCATCTCTGCCCTGGTTATGCTTTGCTGCTGTGCCGGGGCCAGGCCAGAGGCCTCGGCTCACATTTCTGTGTCTGCTGGGCCTCCCGGGGCCAACCAAGCCTAAATATAGTCACAGCCCGGGTGGCCACATGCGAGCAGGGGGAAGGAGGAGGGGCTGCTCACATCACACTCCCCAAGCACCAGGAGGGGGCAGGCACGGAGCACCCCGGCTCAGCTCCTGGGGAGTCGGAGCTGAGGGGGGTCAGCAAGCACTCAACTGCTCACCACCTTGACAGCAAGTGAGGGGGAGCAGGGGATAAAGTCTGCCCCAGCCCTCCGCCAGCAGAGTTAAATATTAAACAGCCCCAATTTGGAACAGGACAGGGGTGAGTGCACTGGTACAAATGGACCAGCGGGACATGATGTGCTGCTGGGCAACAAGCAACTGTCCCCAAAACAGCCTGCAGTGGAGTCACAGAGTCAGCCCCAGTCAGCTGTGTTCAGCTCAGCAGGACACACACAGGCCAGGGGAGCAAAAAAATGGGGAAGTGCTGGGACTGAAAGGGCACCAGGGAGCAGAGAAACCCCTCTGTCTGTACCGTAAGTCCCGAACTCTGTGGGGCTGGCTCCAGGATAAAAACTAGGGGCGCCAGGTTGGACCGGGTACTGTTGGGTCGGGACAACGTATGTGGAGCGACCCTGAAATAGAAGAGAAGAAAAAAAAGTCAGTTAAGTCCCCTGCAGAGCACAGACATACCCCCAAAACACTGACGTAACCCCAAACCTGACTGTGAACTAGTTGGACACCAGGGCAATGAGCAGGAGACAGGCAGAGTAGACACCAGGTGCCCCAGAGAACTGTTGGGGAGGGGACCAGTACTGCCTGCTGCCTCTCTACAGAGCCAGCAGCATCATGCTCAAATCAGTGGGTGCTCAGGGTCTCAGGACCCCTTCCACCCCCCCAGAACAGACCTGGGCTCCAAGCCCAGGCAACACCTCCCACCGGTGCCCATCCCAACCCCCTCCCACAGAGCCCAAAGCACAGCCCTCACCTGTCCGGGAATGTAATAGGCTCCTTGGGAAGGTGTGTAGGATATCTGGGAGGGTATCATCATCACCTGGGAAGCAGCTGGATACACATGGGCAGGAGGGCCGGGCCGAGCCGTCGTGTTACTCTGCACGCGGGACGCACTGGCGGGAGGCTGTGCCCTGTTCTGGTAGAAATGCTTGGGGAGAGACGGGGCAAACCATCAGCAGGAGCTCCAGCACCTTCATCCACCACCACCGCACACCAGGGGAGACACCAGCCCCCCCACTCTGCCGGGATGCAGCAGAGCCTCGGCAGCCCACAAGGCCACCCCCCACCCCGGCACCATCCTGTCCCCATGCACCTGCGGGGCCGCCTGAGTCCACCCGACCCAGCTCATGCCCGGCGCGGCCCCGGCCCAGCCCTCCCGGGGCCGGCAGCTCCAGCGCCCGGGGCCGGCCACGGCCGCACGCAGCTCGGCGGCGGCGGGTCCCGGCGTGCTCTGCACCGGCTCCCGCGGTGGATGCTGGGACCTGTAGTCCCGCCATGCCGGAGCCGGACAACATGTGGAGCTCCGTATTCCCACCCCGGCCAATGCCGTTCATCCCGACCCAGCTTGTCTGCCGGACAAGAGCATCCCCGCGAGCAGCAGCTCCAGCCCAGCGACAAGTGGGCAAGGAAGGGTCCGCGCACGCACCCCCGGGGCAAGGAGAAAGCGTTACCTGAAGAGACCTGAATCCTCCCTGTTAGCAAGCGCACGCATACAGAGGGAAAGGGGGAAAGAGAGAGACAGGAGTTACTGGCACTGGGACAGGGATAGCAGAGGAATGGACAAGAGGTCAGGGAGCCCTTTGCCCTACGCCCAGATCCCAAATATACTGAGGTCCCCTGTAGGGACCTCCCAAGGGGCAGGGATGGGTCTGATGAGCTCCCAGACAGCACAGCCACGGATGTCACCAGATCTGTCCCCAGCAGCTCCTCCACAGAAGAGGGCTGATGGAGGTCCAGAGCCTTGCACGTCACTGCAGGGCCTTGGGAGACCAAGCAAAGCAGGGAGGAAGATGAGGAAGGGCACAGGCAGAAGCAACAGCCTGGGCCAGAGTTAGCACAGGCATAGCCACATGCTGCAGGCTTCATGCAAGGAGGAAACTGGGGAGACACTGCAGAGAAACCTACCCAAAGTCGAGCAGGCATCCCGCACATTCCCCAGAGTCCAGGGTCCCCACATGCTCCCCAGCCCCCTCATGCCCAAGGTGGGTGTTTCTGTGCAGTGTCGGGGAAGGGTGTTCAGCATGCAGGGCAGGGGAAGCGGGTTAGTACCTGCTGGTGAATAGCCCGAGGCCCTGCTGGAAACTGAGAGAGGAGGAAAGGGAGGTTTGGGGCAGGGGAGGAAGGAGAGAAGAGCAGTCACTCTGTGGGCATCCTCACTGGAGGTGCCTGCCCTCCCACCCCAGGGCCAGGAGGTCCTCAGGTAGCAGTCGTGGTCCAGATCATGGGCTCATTCCCCCTTCACAGGCACACACCAGGCCTGAGGGGGACCACATTGCTCCTAACACCCCTGGGTTCCATGGCAGTGTGGGCTACTCAGCCGGGAAGCAGAAAGCTGCTGGATACCCCTTACCACCCTCTGCAGCTCTGGACAAAATCCTTACCTGGCGCGGCTGAGAAGGCGTATTCATTTGTGAGGTCGGTGCCGGGTTAAAAACCACAGGTGCCGTCTGACCAGGTGGGAACGTCGGCTGGAAGAAGGCAGGGAGGGAAAGAGATGGTACCACAGCCCTTGGCACCAACTGGGGAGGCAAATCTGGGTCCCCCAGCCCTGCAGGGGATGGTTACCTGCGGCAGTCCGGGAGAAGGGGCAGGGTGCGGGGCAGTCGGGGCTCCTCCTGTGGGCTGTGGAGCTTTGTTCATTTCATGGGGTTGTGCATAAGGACCCCCTCGCTATCTGCAGGAACAGGGACAGTGGACATAAGCTGGAGATAGCAGCACCCTAGGCATCTGTCCCCTGTCCATGTCAGCCCTAAAATCTGCAAGTCTCCAGCCCCACAGCCTACCAGTGTAAAGCCAGGCATCAGCCATGCCCCACAGACAGCATCCCACCAAGGCACAGACCCCCAGCCACCTCATCCTGCCCCACTGGGACACTGGGAAGATGGGGTAGGTACTGCCCAGCAACCCAGCCTGAGCAGATCCTCACACCCTTCAGAGCAGACCCCTCTACTTGCCCCAAACCCAACCATGCCCACCAGCAGGACTGACCCACCCAAGGTGACCCCACAAAGCCTGTCTGGGCCCTACACAAAAATCCGCACCAGCGTCCATGATTTGCCACCAGCACCTAGGCCACCACTAACTCCGGGGGGCTGGGTGGGCCGGCGGCACCCCGGCGTCAGCCGTGCCCAGCTCCACCCCGGCTGACCTACTAAGCGCTTCCCCCGGCCGGCCAAACCTGTTCCTGCCGGTGGCGCCGGGTCCCCAGTGTACACCACAAACGCCTACCAGGGAAGGCAGGGAGCAGCTCCCATGTCCCCCCACGGCACCGACACTCCTGCCCAGGGGAGTCTGCAGCCCCCCGCCACCGCCAGCACCCAGGCAGCCCGGACACCTTCCCGGCTGTCCCAGGAAGGACTTGGCAGCCAGTGCCGCTCTCCCCGCCCCAGTGCAAAGGCCGCCGGGGCAGGAAGGAGAGGCAGTACCCCGCACACTGCCGGGGGTCCCCTGCACCCCACAGCACCCAGCAAGCCCGCTGCCGGCCAGACACACAAGGGAGCAGCCCTGGTGCCTCCTGTAATCTGACGCCTGGACGCGTCAGCACTGCCGGCCCCCAGCCCCGCTGCGGGCACGGCCCGACACGTCCCACCAACACTGCGAAATGGGGCACCCCAATCCCCCCAGGGCTGCGCCTTGGCATGGGGGTGCCACCCCATCACAGGGATCCCCCGGGCCACAACCCCAGTGGAGATGAGCCCTGCCAGGGTTTCAGGAGGCGGCAGGGGCTGGGTTGCACCCCCAGTGCTCCCCCCGGGCCCCAAGCACCTGGCACAGACAGCCCGTACCTGAGCCAGCTTAGCTTAGGCCTTGAGACCCATCACCCCTAAACAGAGGAGGAGGATTGTCTCACAGGGGACAGGGACACCCGGGGACAGCCAGACCTGGTCTCCTCCACCAGACAAAACCGGGAGCGAGCAGGATACTCACCCCCCCGCGGGAAAAACCTGGGCCGGCTGAGCGGGCCTGCAGAGACCGTTCATCCGACTGACTGGGAGAGAGGAGGGAGGGGGGAGAGAGAGAAAGAGAGATCAGGCCGAGCCCCGCGGGGGGAGCCCGGCCTGGCCCCGGCTTTGCACTGGCCCGGGTACCCCAGCAGGGCTGGGGAATGCGGGTTCCGTCCCGGGGGGACAACGGGGCACCGCCGCGGCTGTTTGTAATCGGAGTCGCCGCCGCCGCCTCTCCTGCGCCGGGAGCGGCCGGGCCGCGGCCTGTGCTGGGCCCGCCGACGGGGCGGGGGGTCCCTGCCCGTGGTGGGG
>NW_024499684.1:9239871-9322044 GCF_017590055.1 Onychostruthus taczanowskii
GCGCCGCGCCCCATTGGCCGCGCGCGCCGCGGCCGCCGGGCGCCCATTGGACGCGGTGCAAACAATGGGGCACGGCCGCTTAAAGGAGCCGGCGAGCGCCGCCACTGCGGCGATGAGTTGGGCCCGGTCTCGGCGTGGCGGGCGCAGAGGGAAGCAGAGCCACGCCCCCCCCGCGCTACCTCCGCCCCCGCCGCCTCCGCTCCGCCCCTCCCGCCGTGTGAGGCGGCGGGCGGGCGTGAGGGGGGAGCTGCCGCCGCGCCTGCGGAGGGGCGGAGGGGAAATAATAAGAGTTAAAAATAAGAATAGTAACAGTAGTGCGGGAGAACTGGCGCTGCCCTCCCCCAGCCGCGCTCCCACGGGGCCGCCAGTGGTCCCGGGGCAGCCCCGGCCCTTCGGTACCCCGCTAGGCCCCCTCGTTCTCTGTGTTTTCGGCGCCCCGCGGAAACTTTGGTCACAACAACCGCGGCCGCCCCTGGGGGGAGCGGGGAGGGGCGGCCCGCCCAGGCTGCCGCTCAGAAATGCGGGATTCCCACCCGTTTGCTTATTTTACAGTAAAAAAAAAAGTACCCAAGCTGCTTCTCCTGCCCCCTCCCCGCAACCTTCTGCGAGTACTGGGTTCGAAGCGCACCAGGAGCTTCCCAATGCTCCCTATCGGCAGCTCCCCGTTATATACGGCCGTGCCCCTCGCGCCGCGCCCGCGGGCACCGCGACCGCATCTGTCCCCCCTCACACCGCGGGGTAGCGGGGCACCGACGCAGCGACTGAGGGGTCTCAGCCACACTCAAGATGGCGCCGAGAGCGCTTCGTGGGGCAACAACACGGTTTTACCATCCCCTGGGAGCCGCTCCGCCGCCCACAACGGCCCCGGGGGTGAGACAGAGCCGCGCGCGAATGGTCCCCGGTGCGGAAAGCGCGAATTAAGGGGTGAAGGGGTGGGAAAAACGCCCCTCCAGACGGAGAACAGCGGGGCTGCCACACTCAATATGGCCGCCGGACTGAGGCAGAACTTGTCCTCGGAGGGCGGGATATAGGCATCGAACGATGTGGATTGGTCAGCAGCGCCAGGCGAACGCTGTACTGACGCTTTGCGGCTTCTTATTGGCTGCGCCGCCTGTCTGTCTACGGCGAAGTGGTTTTGAAAACCCGGAGGCGACTCGGGGCGGAGCTGTGGAGCGGAGTTGACGGGGGTCGGCTGGGAGCCCGGGGTAGGGGCTGCCGCGGGCGGTGGCCGCTGATCCCGGCTACTAGGAGCCACGCTGACCCGGGGTTCCTCCCTTTACGACTTCAGGAGAGCTGTGGAGAAGCCATGGTAGTCCCCACACCGCCTGGCACCAGGCGTCGCGACACGAGGCGTCATGGCGCTGGCGTCCCTTGCCCCATCCCCACACGCCCCCGGCGGCTGGACACAGAGACAGGGCCCCGTTTCCAGGACAAAATGTCCCTCCCACTCAGCGCAGTAGCAAGCAAACAGGCTGGTCTGTGCCTGGGTGCACCATGCAGCACTCTACTCCTCAGTCTCCGTGTCCTGCCCCTCGTGGGAGCAGCACTGAGGAGATGGTGCCATGGGGACAGGGATCAGGGCCACAGGGCTCGGCACCGGCACGGCCGAGACCTCACAGCGGCCGCTGACCCTTGGAGTGACCTCGTACCAGGGCCAGCCACCCCCTGCCCTGGCCGTCCCCTGGCCCCAGGGGCTGCGACCCCACGAGCAACTCTCGCTTTGGATCACAGGCGCTGTCGACACAGCGGTGCCCCGCTCACGAAGGTCGGGCACTGCTGGCGTTTTGTCAGGAGGGACATTTTGGAACGATGGATTTCTCGCTTTGGGACCTTTTGGGGATGATGGATTTCGCACGTCGGATGTCCCGCTCTGACCTGGTGGCAGGACTGGGTGGGAGCAGGGCAAAAGCTTCTCCATGCACTCAGGGGAAGGAGAGGGCTGTGGAAACCGGGATTTCTGGTTGCTTCTGGCTACGCCTCTCGCTTGGAGTGTTCGAGACAAGGGCAGCTGCTATTCCCGGAGACAGGACTCAGTGGGTTTGGGGCAGGTTGCTCGCAGTGCTGGAGGCAGGAGCGCCCTCTGCCACAGCCCAGCCGGGAGCTGGCGGCCAGCGAGATTCGAAATGTGTTTGAAAGAGGAAAGAGAAAAAAAAAACACCCAAGCCCAGACCCCTCAAAAAAATCACTTCTGCTAAAACTTGTCTTTCATGCGTGCCTTCTGCTCTAACTAGGGATGTTCCTTCGGGCTTGGGGTTCCCACGTTTCAGGAAGTGTTAAAAAAAGAAAATGAGATGTGGGATATTTCAGGAAGAAAATTCGGAATTTAGGAATCCTCAAGGGATGGTCACACCAGGATCTCACAGAGGACAGGGGGCGGGGGGGGGGGGGGGGNGGGGGGGGTGGTGGTGGGAGGACTGGAGATAAAAAAAAACAACCAAGCCTGCAGTGGAAGCAAAACTGCCTTAAACCACTCCGCGTCGGAAATCCATGTATAGCCCTTGCTGCCGTCCCTCTGTGCAGCGGGATAACCGGCGGGCGAGCGCCTGTGCGCGTAAGGCAGGGAGAAGCAGGCTCGGCTCGGCGCTTTATGCCTCAGCAGTCCAAAAAGAAACAACAGGAACTGTTGCCTGTAAAAGGCAGCTGCTTCTTTACCTCTTCTCCACCCCTCCGGACTGCCAGGGCTGGGGAGCGGCTCCTCAGGGAGCAGAGAGAGAAGGAGGAGGGTGGAAGGGGACTTTGCAAAAGTGCCCGAGCATCGGGGACAGAAGTTTCCAGGGCTGAGCTCTCTGCCTGAGACCTCGCTCCGTCTGCAGCAGCCGATTGCTTTGGCCGAGGTGCCGGAGGAGGAGGTCGGACTTTTCCCTCCTCACCGGCCGTTTCCCTAGCTCAGCAAGTAGCAGCCTCTCTAATCCCCGGTGAAGATCATGCTGCTCGGGCGATTATTTCATCGCGGCAAGCTGCTCCTCGGAGGAAATTCTCATTACGCTCTTCGGAGAGGCAAGGGAGGGGCGACTGTCACTCAGCTGCTCTGGAAAAAACAGAGGGATGAGCCTGCAGCATCCCCGGGCTCCGGCGCACGAGACGTGGTAGTGTTTCTAGGTCAGGCTGGTGATGCGGGACGTGAAGCCGGCAGAGATGACATCCTGGCTGTGTCACCTTCTGTTCCTCGATGGGCAAGGGTTGCACACGGGGGCCAGGTTTTCTCTGGAAGAGCGGTGCTGGGGGGGGATGGGGGTGGAGGGCAATGGGGAGGTGGGAAGGAGGTTCATGTGCGCTCACAAGGAGGGAGGGGAGGTGTGTAGAGAACTGGAATCAGCTCATGGTTCCAAAAACTGTCTTTGAGAGACCATGGGGCCAAGGCTGAGACCTGGCTGCAGGAGCCAGAGACTGCATTCGAGAGCACCGGCTGCCCCAGCCCAGGGAAGGGCTGATGAGGCCGCCCTCCTCCCCATGTCCCGGGCTGCTGCTCCTCTGTCCAGCCCCATGAACCACGTAAACAGGCGGGAGCGGGGCCCTGTGGCACACTTTAATTAAGGGATGGAGACACTGACTTCGCCTTTCCCCAGAGGATTGCAAAAGGCCCAGGCGGGCCCCACACTGCAGCTCACGGCCATCCCTGCTCCAACACGCGCTCTGCCCCCCACGTTACAACACAGGGCTCTGACTCACCAGCTATTCCCAGCCCGCTGCTTCCAAGCCTGTAGACATCTCAGGGATCCCTCAGATGGATGTAGGGAGTCTGTCTCCTCTGCACTCCACTGGATGGAGCTGGATGTGGTAGGCAATACATGGCACAGTCCTTGGGCCACTGCATAGAGCCCCAGAGTGAGGACAGCGTTCTGGAGGAGTTATCCCCTGTGACTGAAGGGTGTGGGAAAGGGATGTGACCTCTCCAGATCCTCTGACCCCAGCAGGCAATGACACCCTTGATGCTCACTGGCTTCTCTGCGGCTCTGGGAAGCCGCTGCCCTATCTGGCTGAGATGTGGGTCCAAGGCAGTCCCTTATCTGCTGCACGTGGGTGCTGTCAGGAGCCAGGGCCAGGTAGAGGGGGGCAATATACCTCAGCACTGCTGCTAATCCTGCTCCTGGCTACAGGCAGAGTGGGAACAGGATGGGGATACCAGGGAAGCCTCTGGTTTGGGATGCTGGGTGTTCCAGGGAGCCCACAACATCAGGAGTGGATCCAGCATCTCCTCCTGGCTGCCAAGGGCCAGCACTGCTGATGTCATGACCCAGGCACCAGTACTCACATCCCCGTCTTTCCTTGCCTGTGTGTTGGAACAACCTCAACTCATCCCTGAGAGACGGCTAGAGCCCCATGGCAAGGTTTAAAGGCAGGAAAGCTGATTATTGCCTTTCTCTCAGGGGAAGGGTGAGGAGGCCATTGGGGCAACATGCTCCTGGGGCCAGGGGAAGAGACCTGTGTTCTAGGGCGTGGGCTCTGTGAAGCTGGAAAACAGTTGTTTCCCTCTCATTAGTGTTTTCTGGTTTTCCCCTGGTTTGAAGGCTGGTTGTGACTACAAGCTGTGGATCAGACCCAGAGCAAGGGCCTATGGCATGGGGTTTACACACCCACATCCCGCCCCAGGCCTGGGCCTTCGGCCAGAGACAAGGTTTCACTCCTCAGGGCTCCCGTCCCACTGCTCAAATGATGCATGGAAGAGATTTAAAAGGAGAGAGGAAGCTGGGAGGGAGGAGGCGAGTCAAGATTCTCTTCCCTCCCTCCCTCCCTCCCTCCCTCCCTCTTCTCATCACTTCGCAAACATGGTATCTTTGCAATGTCTGCTGGAGGAGGGAAAACACCTCCTGCACATGCCCAGGGCTGGATATGTGTTTGGGCAGGGATTGCCCCATGGTGTAGCCAGCCCCAGGCACATGACCCTGATTGTGCCCTACTCTCTGTCCCCCTTCCTCATGCTGTCCCCAGCAGGACACCACCCAGAGCCATCCCACAGAAGTCCCCACCCAGCCAGGGCCACCTGTCTGCCCCAAGGTGGCCCTGAAGTGTCAATGGCTACCATCCTGCAAGGACAGCTGTGGGGAGCCACCACTCCTTCGTCTCATCCCTCCTTGGTGCGTTAGCACACCTGGGAGAAGATGGATACAAAACGCGCACGCACACACTCACAAAACCAACCCCAAATCTGGATCAGTATCAGAGAGAATTAATTACTGGCTCATGCATATTCAGATGAGAAACTCAGCTGAACCTGGCAGCGCCTTGGGCGGCCCTGCAAAGGAGAATTCCTCTGGAGAGATATAAATCACCTCTCCCTTCTATTGCTTTCCCCATGGAGCACTACCTCCTGGGGAAGAACTGAACCTTGATTTCCTTTTTTTCCCCTCCTTCTTCTTCGTTTTCAATCTGCGCGGGGCCCCTGTAATTACAATGGGCTGCTTTAGGGCTTGAGTTATTTATTGGGTAACAGGGACACACCTACCCAGCTCCAGCCGCCTGCCTGCCCGCGTGTCACGGCTTGCCCTGCCTACCCAGCAGCGCCTGCCGTGCTGTGCCGTGCCGTGCTGTGCCGTGCTGCTTTAGCTTGAGACAGCACGGGCAGCAGCAGCAAACGGGGACCACCAGCCTTATGTGATCCACTGAAGGCACCTTGGTGGTGTAGCTCCTGCGAGCAGGGGAGAGAGTCACACTCTTGCTTATTGCAAAACACTCTCTTGCACACACGTTTGGGATGCCACTGGAGCTCACACCACTTGTGAAATCCTTGGCCCTGTTTTATAGGTGGGTAAAGTGAGGCATGGAGCAGGGAGGTGCTTTCCTCAGGGTCATCCCCAGGCATCAGAAGAATATCCCATCCCTCCAACCAGTGGGTGGCTGGGAAAGAAAGTGCTGGCCCAAGTGCTCAGCTCAAGACTTCGGCTGGTGGGACCTGTCCCCTGTGCCTCTGCTTTGCTTCCCAGTGGGAATCCTTTGCCCAGCCCCAGCTCAGCATGCCCCTGCCCAACCCCTTTCCCCCCACAGGCAGGCCTGTGTGCTCAGAAGAGACAAGCACTCGGGGCTGGAGACCACATGGCTGGAGGGAATTAAATAATTGATGGACCAGAAGTCTCAAGCAGATACCGAATCTCCAGGGGCAGCATTCGAGAGGCAAAGCAGAGCCCTGGATAAGACCCTTCTCTCTGATATAATGCCAGCATCTCTCATTCCTGCCTGGGGCTCCTGGTGGGCTGAAGATGTGGGGTGCTGGGGATAGGAGTCCTCCTCCACTCACCTCTCAGCTTGCCCCCCGTGCTGCTGGAGCTCTGCAGGGACTGGCCATCTTCCAGCCCAGCAGGGAAGAGCCAGAGGAAGGAGGCTGCTGCTTCCAGGCTGAAACCCTCCTGCTTGTGGTGGTTCCCACTGAACAACACCTTTGGAAAGAGTAGGCTGAGCAGGGAAGGGGAAAGAAGTCTGCCAAATCAAGGTGGGTGCTTGGCTCTTCCCTGTACAAGAACGTGGGGCCATCAGATAGCAGCGAGCTCCACTCCAGTGAAAGGAAGAGCTCTCCTGCCACGGCTGAGCGGTGGCCTCCTTGCTGTGGGAGCATGGAAAATGGCTTAAAAAATTTCAGGCAAAAAGCAACTGGATAAGTTCAGCAGATAAACTGGAAGACATAAATCCAGTGTTCCCATTCCCTGTTCTGGCAGTCCCTCAGTGGCAAAGCCTCAGTATCTGGGAGAGGGTCACTGCCTAGCAGTCTCTCTCCAGCTTCCTGCCCTCAGCATCATGGCAGAGGTGCTGGTGTCCCACTGCTGGCCCAGCCACGATGGACATCAGTGGGTCACAGGGTGAAAGGACTTCCCGTGCAATAGCCATGCATCCCGGGCATCAGCCTTGCAGGGCTGCAGTGGCAAGAGGAACAGGTTTTCCCACCCGAAGCACTGATCAAGAGCTGCGATGGGATTTGCCAGGCTGCAGCATGCAGCATCCCTCTGCATTAGATGTATTTGTCGATCTTTTATCCACCAATAAAAGCAATGCATGACCAAACTGAATATTTTATTTAATATACGCTAACCAGGAGCCGGTTGGCATTGCACCCAATGGAAAATATTTGCTGCCCTCTCTCTCATTTTTTAGCATATTTTTTGTGAAAAGTTGTTGAATTTTTTTGCTTGTAATTTATTATTTTTTTTTCCTTTAGGTAATAACAATATGATCTGAAAATAACAATTTTAATTTACCAACTCAGGATTTTAGTGAACAAGCTGTTTCAATAACCATTTGGACAACTATTGAAAAAAAAAAAAAGGGAGAGAAGAATGCATTTGAAATCCTCAAAATAGCTCCCCCCTCCACCAACTTCAGTAATTTGGAAAAGAGCAGTTCCTTAATTTTTTTTCCCCCAGCATACTAGATGAAACATTTGAGAGTGTTTGAAGCTGGCAAGCACTGCATTTCTAGCTACTGATGTCATGAAAATATAAATTGGCAGATTTTTCACGCTGGGTCAACGTGTAGCGATAAGCACAATGCCATACCTTTAGGAGCAGTATTTGTTGGTAAACAGATGGGGAGCAGCCCGTAATGTCCATAGTCAATAACACACAGCCAACGTGCAGTGCCGGGTGGCTGTCGGAGCAATAAATTCACAATCTTCCTGGTAGAGCCTGGGCCATCCTGGGCTGTCACTGTTGAGCCCGTTGTGGGGAAAATACACAATGTGAAGAATCACAATGAATAATTTAAGAGAACGTCCTTGTTAAACGTTCTTCAACTGCCCATTGACTCATTTCTGCTGCTCCTGTTTCAAGCAACTGGAGGAATCCTTCCTATTTTCCATGCCAAATATAGCAGTTTTTTCCAGAAATGCTCAAACACACGAGCCAGGAAGTTTCCCTTCTCTGGGTGAGTCACTGGAAGTTCAGGCTGCATTTTCATGATTGCTTCAAGCCGATCGAAATCTGTGCCGCTGCCAAAGGAGCCGTCCAGCTCTGCCGGTGTGCGGCCTCCCTCGCTGCTTGTGCAACAAAAGGAAATTGAGGAACGCACTCTGCCTTTTTTCCTTTCTTTTTTTTTAATTTTTTTTTTTTTTTTCAACCAGTTTATTTGGCCAACTTGTCTCATGGCTGTGCAGGCTTTAGGGGAGCTCATCTGGTCTAGGAGATATAAGAATGCTCCTTACACCAGTGGCTAAAAGCAAAGGGGATATGGGGGAAATGCCATCCCCATGGGGTCACAGTGTCACTCAGCTCAGCTGCAGAGCTTATGGGGTCTGTGTTCACACTCCTAGCCCCAGGATGGGAACACAGGGAAGATGCCTGCCAAGAGATTTTCTTGGGTGGCATCTCTGAGATTCTAGACATGGATTGGGCACATTGCAACCAATCTGTATCTCAGGACTGTCCCCCACTTGTTAAGGATGTTCAGGAATCCTACTTCAGTGGAGACACCTGTGATAGGCAGGATTTTGGAGAGAAGAGATATTTTAGCAGGATCATTCTCTTCCTACTTCTTTCCTTTACACCTTCCCGCATCCCTTAGCATTTATTTTAGCTAGTGTCCACTGTTTCCAAAGAAAAGGAGCTTTCTCCCATTTTTGCTGCTCCTTCTTTCCTTTACACCTTCCCGCATCCCTTAGCATTTATTTTAGCTACTGTCCACATTGGTTTCCAAAGAAAAGGTGCTTTCTCCCATTTTTGCTGCTTATTCCTTTCTAATTGCTGCAAATGGGACCAATTTTAAACAAATTTGGTGGTGATGTGAGGGGGAGGTTCTAGATCTTCTTGCAATGTCCTGGAAACAAGTGGCTCAGCAGCTGGGGTACACTCACTAGAACTCACCCCAAGAGATCTGCCACTGCAGATCCACTGTCTTCTGTTAGTCAGCAGAGAATCCACACCAAGCACCACGTCTGAAGCATGGCTTTGAAACTGCAGGGTGCCCAGTGCTCCCCAGGGTGCACCTCAGCTTTTCCCAGCTTCACTGGGTGCCCTCCTTCTCCTTCCTTGGTGGATGTGGGACAAGCATTGCTCTTGCAACACTGTGCCCTGGGATTTTGGGGCTGCAGTCCATTTCACAGGGCTCCCATGAGGATAAACAAGCCTGGTTTGTGTTTCCAGTGCTCTCGGGAGCTGCAGCTTTTGTGGCTGGGGGATCCCCATGGCTCTGTGGCTGCTTTTAAGGAAGAGTAACTGAGGCTAGGAAGTGTCTTGCCAGGTGGTGTGGGTTTGCTACAAAGGAACTCGCATCTCTGGTGGGATATTTTTGGAGATCAGCAAAGCAGAACAGGTTGAAAATCCCTGCTCTAGAAACCAGCATTATTTTTTTTTCTTCCTCACAATGTTCTGTTGTTTTTCAGAGATGGTGCTCACCTCTTTGCAGAGAAGCCTTGCTAACAGGCAGTTCCTCTTCCTGCTTTGGAAAGGCATCTCTGCTTGCCTCTGGTCTCTCCCTCCCTCCTCTGATGGAGCCTCATGGCCAGAGTTTGCTCTCACTGGCCCTGATCCAGGCAGGCACTTACACAGGTCACTGCTCCAACTCGAAAGCCAGTGGATCACTCCAAGGCTGCCCTGGGGACTAACAGGTTTTCCTGCTCTATCTCCTGAAGAAGCTGGGGAAGGAAGGGAGTGTCCAAGCTAGGCCAGAGCTGGCTGCGGTGCGTGCCTCTGGGTGAGCTGTTGGAAGTGCTGGGGTAGTTACTGCCCACCCTATGTGGCACTGCTGTCCCCAGGCACTGGCACTGCAGGGTAGCAAAGCCACCAGAGTGGGACATGGCAGCTCCTGGTCAGTCCAGGCTGCGAGGGTGGCCACAGACAGCAGCACACAACTGGGCAGCACCAGTGTTGGATGTCACAGCTCCGTCATGGACTGTTGGCTGCTACTGAGGAAAGTTCTTCCTTCTAATGGCTTTGCTTCCTATCTCCTGTATTTCCCATCTGCCAGGGAAGACTGGAGCTAGGACTCCTTGTTGTGAAAGCTTACAGGCAGGACCCACCTCCAGGCAGATGCCACCATCCCTGCCTGCCCTCATCCTTCCCAGGGTCCCAAGAGGATATGACAAGGGACAGCCACCATTAAATTGTGACTCCCTTGGGTCCCTACAGCTTCTGCGCCACCTTGCATGTATCTCCCCATGCAGAGCCAGGCAGGCTTTGGGACACTGATAGTCCCTCCCTATATCCAGGTGACCCAGGGGGTGGGGAAAGAGTTTGAGGAGGACATTGCTCACCTGCAGCAGCTCAGCTCAAGTGCTTTGGCCACCCTGCTGCAATGGGGACCCCAGCTTCTTCTGCCCCACAATGGGGGCCTGGCTGAGAGGCATGAAGCACTCAGGCTGGACACCCAAAATCCACAGCTGAGAGCTGTCACAGGCTGAGCAGTGGGTGCTGCAGGATGCAGCAGACATGAGGCAGCCAAGCCCCTGTGGATCTGCTGTTTAACTCCACTCACACACCCTTGGTCAGGCTCTGGAAGTGTAAATCATCCTGGCCCTCCCCAGAGATGCCATGTCCACTCTGGCTGGGACAATGGGGTCCCCACCAGTGCTTTCTGCATGCCACACATCATGCCCTGACTGAGGTCTGTTCCTTTAGCACAGCCAGGACTCTGCTCCCATTCCCCAGCTGAACTGCACAGGCTTTGCCCCAGGATGTGAATTTGGGTGCTGGAATTTATCCGCGGCTGTTTTGGCTGTGGCTGAACTCCACCTCCGGGCAATGACATGTTGTTTCCATAGTAGCTAATGGACTGGAGATGGAAGGGGGAAACACATAGCTGTGCTAAAAAGGGACTCGTGAGTAATGTGGTTTCTCCCAGCGCAGAGTAGGAACAACTTTCTAGCACTCGAGGAGCCCCTCCTTCGCCCCTCCTTCGCCCGGTGCCTGTGAAGTGTCAAGAGGAGAGAGTGTGTGTGTGCAGAGCTGTGCACGGGGCAGGAGGACAAGGGGGTTCTGTGGGTGCTTGGGGAGCGTGGGGGGCCACGTGGCGGCTGTGCAGGGCAGCCTGTGCAAGGAGAGGAGACACACAGCGAGCGTGAGAGCCTGTGGGGAGGGCGCAGCACAAATGCTGGGGATACATAAGGAAAGCACGTGTCTGTGGGGGTGTCCGCACCCTGTTGTGTGCAGAGGGCAGTTCCCGGAGGAAGGCGGGAGCAGCCTGGGGCAGCCTGGCATTGTGGTGATCTGCTGGAGCTGAGGCTGTCACAGGCAGCAGTGTGGCTGGGGCAAGCCAGGCCGTGGGCGTCTGAGGGCCCTGCTCACCCATGGGACAATAAAGAGTGACAAGGACAAAATCTGGAAGATAAAAAGAGGCAATGGGAGAGATCAAGACTCTGCCTCTGCTGCACCCCTTATAAAGACGCTGGTGAGTCTTGGTGTAGAGCAGGGGGTCAGTCCTGGCTCTGCTGCCAACCCGCTCTCAGCCTTCCACCATGCCTGAGTCCAGTACCTCTCCAGGAGCAAGGAGAACTGGATTTTCCTCTGTGCCACAGCCCTGGGCTTCCCCCTGGCCAGTCGGGCACAGAACTGTGGGGCCTCCACCCTTTGACATTTCCATGGACCAAATCTACCCTTGGCAGGAACACCTCCACGTGCAAACTGAGGGCAGATCCTGGGGACATCCTTGTGCCCATCTGTGGCTGGCAGCCCTGGCCGGATCCCTGCACCCTGGCTGCTGTTCCAGCATTTTTCTTCCACTTGCACGTTCCCCAGCTTGTTTGGTTGTGTAGCTCCCGCCGTGTCCGGCTCTTTGTGTTGTTTGCTGTTAAGTAAATCACTGGCAGCTCCCCAGAGCGCTGGGTAATGGCAGGATAATTCCCAGCAAGACCCTGGTAATTCACTTGAAGGAAAGCAGAGCAGAGGAAAACAGCACTATTAGCCATTATCCTGGCCTCTCAAAGGCCTCCTCGCCTGCAGAAACGCCGCATGGTGCAGCAGGCATGCCTGCCACAGCTCCCAGACACTGTGGGCTGTGGGAGGGCCAGGAGCAGCAGAGGATGCCAGGATTCAGTTTTCTCTTGCCATCCTGGACAAGCACATGAAATGTGGTCAAGTGTCTCCACCTACTATGGATACAAGGAGGTTGATGTCAATCCTGGGAGAAGCGCCCCAAGGACAGGATTCAGGCGATGCAGAAGTGCCCATCAGATGGTGCAGACCACAGGATGCTCCAGCTTTAGGTCTCCCACCAAGAGCACGGGATGCACGGCTTAACTGAGGCCTCAAGCTGCAGGAGTGACCCTTCAGCCAGGAGCCACCAGGCACCTGCCCTGCTGCTGGCAGGGGTCCGGTAGCCTGAATATGGAGGAAGACAGTCACAATACTCTGGCTTCCAGAGCTCCTGACAGCTTCTCTGGAGCTGGGGGGGGCGGTTTTGCCACCTGCACCAGCAAAGATCATGTCCCTTCCAGATGGCCTCAGCACCTTTCACACCTCCCTGTTGTTGGAAGCCCTTGATCCTGGCTGGGGCTCAGTGGAAACCAAGGGGCCTTACCAGTGGTAGCTCTAGCACCAACCCTGCCCCACTCTGCACCCGCAGGATCCGCATCCATGTGCACATGTTCGCCACGGCTCTCCAAAAAGCTCCAGCAGTGTTTCTGGGTTGCACAAGCAGGTGTGTGGCACAGTGGGGGCAGACCCTCCAAAGAGCCTGGAGGAGGCCTCGAGGTGACAGGCTCCCTGCAGAAGTCTTGCTTCCTTCCAGCTCTGCAAAGGGGCACTGAGCTCCTCTGCAAACCTGCCCCTGAAGTGGCTATCAGCGTTTCTGAGAGAGGCCTCTGTTTGCAGAACTGCTGAACTTCCCCCCTGAGCCTCCAGCAGCGGGAGGGTGCCTGGAGCTGCTGGCTGCCCCCCGCCTGGCTCCCCCAGCAGCAGCCGGGCGGGCGAGGTGAGCTCCCGCCCCACCCAAACCCACGCTCAGCGCCCTTGGCATGCGCACACAGACGGGCACCCACACACTGAGGAATGCACACAAAGGTGCACCAGGCTTATATACATGGATGCAGGTTTTCTGGTGCTTCCCATTGGCTGGCTCGAGAGCAAAGTCCTGGCTTTGCCGGCAGCAATAAAGGCTTCCAGGCCAGGCTAGTAGTAAAAGTAGTAAACTTTAAGGGGAAAGGCTTTTCTGACAGTTTCCGCAGTGCTGGTTGCCGCTGTTGCCTGACAAAGGCTTTCCCTCTGTTCACTTTATGCACATTTGGTGCTCATTAAGTGTGTGGGGCTGCAGCTCCAAGCACATGGGGCAGCTCTGCTCCCAGGCACTACAGACTGACCCACCCCCACCTTGCACTCCCGCTCCCATCCAGGTTCCCCTGCCTGGCAGCCGAGTGGGATCTGGGAGACTTTCCCAAAGTGCAATGGCTTTGGTTTCATTCTCATGTGCTCCCCAGGAGTGGCAAGTCCGTGGAATCGTGTTTTGATGGTCCACATCTGCCCATGTTTCCCAGCAATGCCCCTTGCTCTGTGCATGTGCAGCAGGAAATGAATGACCACAGAAACAGAGACGGTTTCAGGGAGATTGGGAGCAGCTTGTCCCTCTTGGAGAAGTTCTTTGCAACATTTGGACTCTCTCCTGAAGAGGTCCCAGAAGAGGCATTATGGTTGCCCTCAAATGTTTTGAGTCAAAAGAACAAATAACAGTCCTAACTTTGGCTTTCAGGCTCTGCCACAGCCTCACACCATGAAGCACCCAAAGACAAGAGCTTGAACTCACCTCTGTAAAGATATCAAAAGTATATCCTGTTGGAAGCCAAGGGCTTGCATCCATTTCAAAGATTCAACAATCATTTCCAGAACAGCCTCGAGGGCAAAGCACTGACCCTCATCAGCCCCTGTGACCTCCAACCCAGAGATGCTGTATGGAAAGCATAGGACATACTTGGCATGGGTCACTGGAGATAAATATGGCAAAGCTGTGTGCTCTCTGCTGCCTTCTCAGAGCAAAAGTCCTCCTGCCCAGGGTGCTGTGCTGCTAGGGCAGCCAGAAATGGTGGTGGGAAATGGAGGAGACGCCAGAGATGTGGCCATGTCCAGAAGGGCACGATGAAGTCTGCCAGCTGGAGCAAAGCGTTATGAGGTATGGATCAAGGTGACAACAGAAGATGATATTTTACTACCCCTAAGACGCCCATCCATTACTGGGATGCCTGCTATCATCAAGCAGGAGGGAGAACGACCATCAGTGCACAGTTCATCCTCCCACCTTTTACTCATCCCATTGGGTTAGTGATGTTCCACCAAGCAACAAGGAAAAGGAGGTTCTCTGTGTCCAGAGGTACCTCTCAGTTAATAAAATGTCTCAAGACAACCTCTTGGGTTGTGTCTGAGAGGACAATGCTGGCGTAGCTGCCATAAAGCACAGAACAGCACCAATCTAATGGGATTTCCCTTCAGCACCATGTTCAGCCGTGGGCTGGGGTTGAGGATTTGATTGGGAGCAAGTTCTCCAAGTTGTGACCTCCAAGGAAGGCTCTGTTTGGTCTTTTGGGTTGGTGACAGTTCCAGACACGTGTCAAAGATTTATGTATCAGAGAGGCTCCCAGGCCTTGGTGGCTCTGGGCTGGGGTTAGCCACACTTTGGCTCTCTGCCCTTCACTGCTTTACACACATATCAAGGGATCCCTTGAAGGCAGAGAGGAGAGCAGGCTGGATGAGCTGTCTCCCCAGCCCTGATATCAGGGAGCCAATTTGCTCACCTCCGGGTCTTGGTGAAGCAGGTGGAGTTCAGTGCTTTTGGGAGGATCAGACCAGAAAAAAAGGCCACCCCTCCCATGTGGCTTCCTTTACACCGCAGGCCCTTGTATTTTACCCACTTACTGCTTCAATGGATGCCAAAGCAAACACCTCTTCCAGGAGGGAACCAAGTCTTGATCTGAAGATAAACCCATAGTCTCATTAGCTGGTTGGTTCTGGTGATTAATCATGCTTCTTGTGGAGCAAGCCTGGTAATTTCTCATGTGAGTTTACCCTGGCATTAGAATTCGGCCTTTGGTTTGTTGCCTATATGAAAGCATTTAGCATTGAAATGGAGGTAATTAGGCTCCTGAGAGAGTTTTAATTTAAAAAACTTTAACTCCTCGTTAAGGGTTTTGTCAGCATAAAGAAAAGGGTCAAAGGACCCCAGATGAAGAAGATGGTGGACAATTTTGTTAATGGAGTAATAAAATGATAAATCTCTCAATGTGTAAATGTGCTAGATTAAAATGGGCGTAGAAGGAGCAATAAGGATATTTTAGCATTGCCTGTTCTCATAAGATGTTAACAAAGTCAGGCTGTATGAACATCACCTTCCTTAAGACACTTGTGAGATCAAGCACCGATAACGATACGCAAAGTGGCTCTAATGCTTCAGCTAACGAGGAACTGATAGGAGAGTGAAGTCAGCCAGCAGAGCCAGGTATCCGAGGTATGTGCTGTGGGATACCTGCTTGGAGTAGGTTGAGATGAATATGTACGTTTGGATTGCTGTAGGGGATCAAAGGGCGTGTCTGAGGGTTTTGTTTCCCAGGCTGAGGTCTCCAAAACCTGTGGTGGATCTTTCCTCTGCCAAGCCAGAGAGATTGGGAACATGATGAGAAAAGGCTGGAGGTTTAACTTTGATAGAACGCACCCCTCATTCGGCAGCAGGCTGAGGAGTTTGTCTTGTCGGTTTCTCCTCTGTAAATGTTTGGTGTTGTCTACAACAACTGAAATTAGCTTTCCCGTGGCCTTAGGAAAGCACTCATACACCTCTTAATCTCTCTTTCATTTAGATAACCAGACTAGGCATGTGTGCTCTCGTTCTCTCCCATGCTCAGGCTTCCTTGCAGTGATTCTTTTCTGCCTCTTCTCCCATGTTTCATCTCCATTTAAAACAAAACAAGACAAAACAAAACAAAACAAAATTGAACTGAACTGAAAACCATAGACATGACTTGCATCAGCCATGTCATTACTCTCCATTCAAACATCCAAAACCTGTGCTACTCCTTGCACTCCCAAATCACAGTAGGAGCTCTGCTTGAGTTGTTTCCCCTGACCATCTCCATCCATCTCCATTTCCATCCTCCCATTTGGTAACTGAAGTCCACAGTTTGGTCCTTCCTCCGTGCATCTGACTTGCTAAGAGGTTTTGTTTGAATGGGTTGAGTTCACCAAAGTAACAAACCACTGAGCAGGACTGTGATGTCCTTATCTCATTACCCATCCTTCCACCATGTGCCAGCCGTGAGAAGGATTCAGGAGCATCCACCTATCCACGGGGAAGATTCCTGTGTATCAACAGAGGTCATCTATTCCTGAGGCTCACCTGTAGCCAACTCTTGCAGGAAATACTTTATCCTATTGTATCTCAGAGTTCTCAGTCAAAATGTTCACAAGAACAGTGTTGTGGTCACAACCTTCTCGCACCAAGCCCAAACATTGTTGCCACAAAAACTGGGCAATTCATTATTTATATTCTGTTAGCTCCGTGTTGGTTAATGCTCAGATTCTCTTCCACTCTTTTGCATGATGCCAGGTTAACAGGTCTGATTTATCCAGTGATCTCATTTGCCTTTTTTAGAAATTCTGGCAAAACATTAGCATTTCTCTGATCTTCTTGCAAATAAGGATTAGTAGGGCAGGACACCTCTGCCAGCTCTCCAAGGACTCTTCTGGGCTTGTAAGTTTACTCCTGTATGTGCTCTAATGTCTCTAAGCTGGAAGATTCCAGTGGTCTATATGATATCTCATCCGATACAAGTATATCCCCTCCTGGAATTACTCACTGAGCACATCAGCTTTTATGTATCACCCTCAGTTTTACCATCTCCATGATGTTAGGTGGAGACTGTATCAATGCTGTCGCTTCTTTTCTTCTCCATCTACCTGCACTTCTCTTCTGTTGTCCTCACCCCAGCCCGGTAGGGACATTTGGCTTGGTTTTTTAGCATTTGTAATTAACATCTTGAATTTCCATTTTATTGATTGATTTTTAGTCAGTCCTCCTTCCCTTCCACTTGTCATGTGTAGCTCTTTGGTTTCCAATTTACCACTGAATCAGAATGGGCTTTTAGCCAGACCCATTTCCTCTCTGTTTTCACTGTGACATGCCACATATGAAAAAATCTTTCTGAAGAGCTCACAATATTTTCTCACATTTTTTCTAAATTATTCTTCCCAATCTGAATTCCTCTTCTCCTTTCACCCTTGGAAAAATTAACCCTATGGAGCATCACACTTAAATGAGCCAGAACAACTTTTTTATTTTTTGCCCAGAACAAGCAGAATCAGGTCAACCAATCAGGACAACCCCTGCCTTCCAGCCCAGCAATTAATTCATCTGTACCTGTCATAACGAGGTCCGAAGTCACGTTATTTTGTGTCTTATTTGTGTCTTTCATGTCAGATTATTACCTATAGTTTCAGCAACCTTCATTCTTTGTTTTTTTTTTAACTAGTGGGTGTGCCAGACCTTCAGGATGGTCTTCACCCTGGTGTAATTTCTCTGAACAATCCAGTAAGTTGTTCGCCATTCTGCTGTGTGTTAGCATCAACAAAGACTTACCAGACGACTTCAAAATTCCACCTGGCCTCACAACTACATCCCTTCTTCCAGGAGAAACCACAGCATATCCTATAGCTCCTGGCCTATTTAAGCATCTCTGTTTAGTTTTTAGCCCTCAGCCCCAGACTTTAATTCTCCTTCTATAAAGTATAATCTTTCTTCTCCAAGTGCCTGTGGCACCATTTGTCTGAGTGCCCAGAGGATCCCAAATCCATGAGGTCCCCAGGGTGTCTCAGTGCTGGAAAAGATGCCCTTGGCACCTTGTTTCTCAGGGAGCAGGAAGTGTGTGTGGTGTTTAACACCCACCTGGCAGGACTGTGGGGCAAGAAAAGGTGGAATAAAAAGGTGCAATTTCCAGGAGAAATCACTCAGCTGGCAAAGAATGAGTGGGAACCTCTTAGCCTTGCAGCCAAGAGGCCAAGGTGATGGGCTCTCAGCTGGAGCTGCAGGCAGGCAGCCAGGGGCATAAAGACTAGGGAGAGGAAAAGCCCAGAGCATCTCCTGGCAGCTCAGGGAGACCAGGGGAGCACAGAGAGGAGCAAAGCAGCATCCTCCACTCTTCCCTTGTGTGCAGGCAGTCGGGAAGCTGTCGTGATTTAGATCGCAGCCTGGCTAGGCTCGGTGTGCCTTGGCTTCTCAGGAAAGGCTGGCAGCCCAGGGCTGAGGGCTGTCTTCTGCAAACACAGATGGCAGTTTGGGGCTCTAGAGTCCACATGTGGGGCAGTCTGCTTGTCTTTCTATGGGAGCCTTCTGCTTTGGGGTCTAACAATCCTCTCTACCCCCTCCAGTGTGTCCCCAAGGACTTTTGCAAAGTTTCTTATACAGAAAAATTTTCTGCCAGCAGTAGTGTAAGGAAAAATGCAACAACTATTTTCTGTGTCCCAGCCCTGGAGGGGGACAGGAGGATGAAGAAGATCACAGAGGTGAGAGGGGTCTTTTTTGGGGACACACACAACCTGTATTCAAGTGTGCTGCTCCCTCGCTGTGACACCCGTCCTTGTCCTCCCGAGCGCTGCCCTCTGCAAAGTGGCTTTTCCCGTGGTGTCCTCTGTCACCCCAGTGGTGTCCCCAGAAGACCTTTCTCATTCCTGAGCAACACTGGTAACTCCTGGCTTTCAGGCTGCCAGCCAAAGGCTTGCTGGGCTGCCTGGGCACTCAGGTCAGGGTGGTTTAGCATGATGCTTTCTCTCTCCCTGCACTGTGCACTTCATTGCTGGGGAAGGTGAGAAACACAATGCAGAGCCAGCAAACCCAGGCAGGAAACAACTGCATCCATAAAAGCTGGCAGCCAGGTGTACCAGCTCCCCCCAGGCAGCCCTGCACGGGCACCAGGCTGTGGCATTAGAGGAGAGATCAAGCTGCTGGTAATCAGCTCAGGGCTCAGGCCATCAGGATCAGGACAGAGTCTGAGGGCACAGTGCCAGCTCCTCATCCACTTGTTTTGGTTCCTTCCCCAGTGTTTCCTTCCTGTGGGCAGCAGGGACCGATGGCATCACAGCAGCAGGAGCAGCTCTGAGGGACTGCCGGAGGGTACCCTGCCATGACGCCAATCCATCCCACCACAATCTGCAGCTAATTCTTAATCTGGCCACGAGCTTTGGGGATTTCCCAGCGCTGACACACTCTACAATTGCAGGAGCATCTGAATTACAGCACGATCATTCCTCTGCATGAGCACAGCCTCTGTCCCTGCAGCAGAAGGAGGTGGTTTATAGCCTAGATCCTATGTCACCAGCCTCCCCTAAATCCAACTCCTTTGTGTATCCCAGAGAGGTTAAGCTGCAGGCAGTTATTTTTATGGTCTATTTCTTGGTCCTTTGCTCATGCAATGAAAATGAGCAACTCAGAAGCCAGATGGGACAGGTATTCCTGGGTAGGAGCAACTGCTTTCTTTTAGGAACCAAAAAAAAAAAAAAAAAAAAAAAAGGAAAAAAAAACCACCAACAAACACCAAACCAAACAAAACAAAACCAAAAAAATCATATTAGCTTTTAATTTTTTCTTGCTCTAGACTGAATAAGAAGGGAAGCAGGACAGCCCAGACATCTGTCTCCATCACTATCCCATGGTTGCCAGCCTGGATGTCTCTCAGATGTGCAGGGAGCAGTGCAGGAGCAGGAACCACAGGATGGACCATGGTCCTCTCATCTCTGACCCCTCTCAGCACAGGGATGTCTGAGCTTTTGTATCTAACAGATTTCCATGGATTTTTCTTCCTGCTGTGGGGAGTTCTGCAGAGAGTCCTGCAGAGTGACCAACACCACCAATTTTCCTTCTCCACCTTCAGTCTTCATTCGCTGCCCCAATGGCTTTTCTGCTGCAGGCAGCAGGAACTGCCACACCTCCTCACCTTTCCCCTGACACTTGGGATAATAGTTTAACCTTCTATCATTTCCCCTTGGTGTCTCTTCATCCATGTGGGCATCAGGGCTGTTCCCGCCACAGAATATCCTTGAAGTGCCACTCTGAGCCTCATCCAGCTCTGGAGGATCCTTAGGAAATATGAAGGCTGGAGTGGCAGGCGCAGGACCTGCCAAGGGCAGGACCCCTTTTCCTTCATGGGGCAGGGAAGCAAGGATGCAAGCTGCCAGCCACCTCAGCCTTTATGGGGCAGGGATGCAAGGATGCAGGGAAGCAGCGATGCAGGGATGCAGGAATGCACACCACCTCACCCCCTGCGGGGCAGGGGCGGGGCTCCTGTTTCGGGAGGCAGCGGGGTTTGCCGTGGGCTTTGGGAACCAGCCCCCTGTGCCCTGTCCCCTGTCCCCTATTCCCTGTCCCCAGTCCCTGTCCCTATCCCCTATCCCCTATCCCCTATCCCCTGTCCCTGTCCCCTGTCCCCTGTCCCTATCCCTTGTCCCTGTCCCTGTCCCCTGTCCCCTGTCCCTATCCCTTGTCCCTGTCCCTGTCCCCTGTCCCCTATCCCCTGTCCGTGTCCCCTATCCCCTATCCCCTGTCCCCTATCCCCTGTCCCTGTCCCTGTCCCCTATCCCCTATCCCCTGTCCCTGTCCCCTATCCCCTGTCCCCTATCCCCTGTCCCTATCCCCTATCTCCTATCCCCTATCCCCTATCCCCTATCCCCTGTCCCTGTCCCCCCGCCCCATGCCGCCGCTCTCAAGCGTGGAGCGGGGCGCCCTCTGCCGCGAGAGAGCGGCACTGCCGGGAGCGGGGGCAGGCGGCCGCCCCCGAGCCTCTCACCGCTCTCGGCAGCCCCGTTACGACAGCAGGGTGGGCAGCAAGGCAGAATCCCCCTTTCCCTGCACTTGGAAAGTCTGGATCCCACTTCTCCTGCTCACCCCCAGCCCCCCATTCCCAACCGAGGATGCTGCGACAAGCCCCCAGCTAGCGTCCTCCTCCATGCAGGGCGCAGCACCCTGCTGTGGAGCGGGAGCTTTCCCTCCAGGGGAAGGAGGAGAAACGTGTTTGTGCTCCCCAGCTTTTCCTCAAAGGCTCTTTTCAAGCAGCGGCTCCCAAGTGAGAGGTGCTTTGCGGCGTGTCTGGGCTCGTGGGTTTGGCTGCCGAGGACTTTTCCAAGTGCTTTTTGTCTTTGTGGCTCCTTCCCCTGCACCCCGCTGCCTCCCGACGCTCCTGCAGTCCCTGTCTCTTTCTGGGCCTTTCTCAGAGGAAGTCGTGCCTCCTTCCAAGCATTCCCAAGCTGCTTTATGCACCCTGTTTTGGCAAACTGGCTCCAGCAAAGCTGGCAGTGGTGAGCTGAAACATCACAGCATCCAGCTGGCTGTTCTCCTCTGCTGCCGGAGGGTCCTGCCTGTCCCTTGTGTGTCCCTGGTCCCTGTTTTGAACCTGAACGTGGCCGTGGATTTGTACTCAGGCCCCAAGCTCCAAACCCGGGCTTGAAGAACCATCCCCTGCGGCTGCCTCCGCTTCCCCAGGGGAACGTCTGGCAGAGCCCCACACCAGCCAGGGCCTGATCCATGCCGCCGCCTGAAATAAAGCGTTGCCCGTCCTGCTCTTCACGCTGGGTGAGCCAAGCCCGTTCAAAAACCAGTTTCAGGACGAAACTTCTGTGATCCCTTGGTGTGAACCAGGCCTAGGCAGACAGGTACAGGGGAATGCTGCACCCCTGGGCAGGGCATGGGAGAGGTGTTCACAGCGGGGGCACAACAGGGATGGGGGCACCTGTGGGGGCACCTGTGGGGGCAGATGCCCTGATTCTGCAAGGGCCATGGCCAGGGGCTCCCTGTGACTGGCTTAGAAGAGGGAGAGCAAAGGGGTTTTTAATAAGTCCTCACCATCTGGGCAGATCTGGGGTCACCACTCTGGGGGTGCAGCACCCCATGGCACCAGTGGGAAGTGGCACAGGGCAGCAACTCCCCTGTTCATGCCACACTCTGGGTGCTTGGAGCAGGGACCCGTCTGCCCCAAATCACAGCCAGGACTTACGAGTCTGTCCCCTATGTGCTCGTGGCCCCAACTGATGTCCACTGCCCCCGTAGCAATCTCCTGCTCTTTCCCCCACCCCCCATCCCATCTCCAAAATGCTCTTTGGGGAAGGAGGCGGTGGTCTTTGTGTCCCTTTAAGCCGCAGCGATGCTTTGCCAACGCCAGCTGCTCCCCAGCCACACACGCTCCCCTACAATGCCCTTTTCATGCGCAGCGGCCGTCTGAGCAGTGAAATGCCCCTTCAGAGCCGCGCCGTGCCCGTGCCAGCTGTGACTCTCGCAATGCGGGTGCTCTCTCAGCATGGCACAGCGTCCTTGCCAGCTCCGGCGAGAGCGATGCCAGCGAATACCCCCGGAGCGGCAGCTCAGCCTCGGTGCAAACACGGCACCGGCAAAAGTCGCTGGGCAGCGCAGCTGGCCCGGTCCTCCCGGCATCCCCAGGGATGCGGGTGCTGGTCTCTTTTCCCCGGCACTGAATGCCCGTTTCTACTCCAGGTCATCCGGCAGCGCTGCAGTCATAAATCCTGGCCACCTGCCCTCAAGGGCCAGCACAAATGCTGCCTCGTTAGGTTTAGCTAATAAAGCAATAACAACAAGAGAAAAAAGCGAGCTAATCCCCGGGTGCTGGCGCTGGGCTTTGAGGTGCCATATTGCACCAGGGAGAAGCAGCGAGGCAGCCGGGCAGCGGGGAGCCCACAGCCATATGGAACCGACCTCGGGTCTGCTGGGAATTACAGCACTGATATTTCCAGGGAGAAAGATGGTATCCCAGGCCTGGCTGGTTTATTTACAGAATAAAACCTCCAGAGAGGCAAAGCAGCACATCCCCAAGTGCAGGGAAGAGGAAGAAATAAGTTCAGGAAGAGAAGCAGCATTACAGGGGATGCCCGTGGGGTTGGAGGGGTGGGTGTGAGCCCCCCTGCCTCATGGCCTGCTGCTGTGGGCAGAAGGGTGTGAAACCCAGAGCCAGGCATCTCTAAGGCACCTCTCAAAATGTAGAGTGTGCCCGTCCTTAGTGCCTCACAACCTATTTTTTCCCCATTAGAAACCCTCCCTAGCCCAAATGCCAGAGCACTTCTAGCCTGGCACACCCCACCCCAGCTCTCTTCCCAGCCACAGTCCCTCTGCAGTGTGGTGGCATCATGCCAAGTGCCACATTGAGTGGATTGTCCCATGGAACTCGCAACTGCCTTGCTTCCCAAGGGATTCCTGCAGTGCTGGGGAGCAGGTCCCATGGGTGATCCTGCTGTCACACCACTGTGCCTTGCTGCCCTGACCATGGCTTCCCCAGACAGCTGGGCTGAAGTCCATGTGAATGTTGCACCCCACTGGAACAGGTCCCCAGAGAAACCCCAGCTGGCCAGGGATGGGTTCTCCAGGTGCACTGATGCTTGGACATTTTGGGAGGAAGGTCCCTTCCTTAGTATCCTCTCCAAAGCCTTCCAGATGTGATGAGCCCTGGGACTGCACCCATCCAGGCTGGAGCTTCTACACTGAACAACACCCGACGTGAAGCCATGTCCTCATTGTATGCCCCTGCCTTCCTCTCTGCCACCATTACATCACCCTGGGCAAGTATGATGGGGCCCACACCCCTTGCTGCCGAGTGCTGTGCTCATGTCCAGCCTAGGAAGCAGAACATCCTTAACTTGCTGGTCAAAGTGGAGTCACATATGTTTGTGACAAGGACTGGGGTGTCCCAGCAAAGAAAAGCCGCTCTGCCCTTAGAGAGGCCAATCCTGGATAGAAACACTCCCTGGTACGATGTGGCAGTGGGTGCTGGGACTCACTGGCCAGTCTTTGGTGCCAAGAGCATCAGTGGATGTGGGCACGAAAAGCCAAAAGGAGGCTGGTGTGCTGTGCCTGCCTCGCAGGGTGTTTGGTGAGCAGGAGCCCAGGGCTCTTCATCCCTCACGGGCACATTTCCCGAGGAGAAGTGCGTGCTCACCACTTTCTGCTGAGCTGCAGCCCAGGTTGGTTATGAATAATGTATCAGATAACAGCGATCGATGTGTCTCACCCGGATGGACTCCTCTCCTCCAGCCTTCCCCCAGTGCCTCTCTCATTCTGCATGGCTGGACCTGTGCCCCTTGTCACTCATTTTCTGGTGGCATCACGCAGGGACTGTTGGGATCCAGCCCAGCAGATGAGTGGAGTCAGAGGAGCCAGCAGTGATAGCCAGGCACGGGACCAGTTCCATGGATCATTTCATATCACATTTCCTGGGAAAAATTTGGCAGGTACAAATCTTCCACCCCACCAGGGATTTCCCTGTGAGGCAGAGCTCAACAGCAGCAATTGGTAACTCCCCTCCACAGCAGCAGGGATGGGAATCTCATCAGTGACCTCATGGATATGACCCAGGAGGGAATATGGACCTGGGGATGGATGACCAGTTCAGAAGAAAGAGAAGGTAGAGTCAGCCCATGAGGAGCTGCATGTGATTTGTGGATGGAAGAGTAGTTCTTGACACTGGCAGGCCATTTGCTATGGGGACAAATGAGTGATTTTTATTGCATGCACTCCTTGAATGCTGTGTCACCTGCCAGAGCTCCCCAGTTGAGTGGAAATGGGGCACAACCCTTCCCAAAAGCCTCCTGAGAGGATCCTGCTGAAGCCTAATGAAATTTAAAGCTAAGGGAGGCGAGCCAGGAGCAGGAGTAAGGTCTGAGACAACCTTGAGCAAAGGGGGATTGGCAGAGGTGGCTGCAGATAAGGAACGGCTGCTCTTGGTGGGGTGTGTCTGAGCACACATGCCTAGTATTTGCAAATCCAGACTGATTTATCCTGCCTCCAGGACTTTGGCCAAATAACATCTTGGCAGGAATTTCTTGGTAAGATGTAGAGACAGCTCTGGCCTTGGCAGGGCCAACAGTGAACCTTTCAGAGAGACCAGGACCAAGAAAGTCTCTGATCACTTAGACTTCCAGTGGGATGCAGGCACCAGGGCTCCAAGCATCCTCCTCCTCTCCTGCAGCAGCCCATTCATGCGGCTCCTGCAGCACCTCTCAGGTGGCTCCCAGCCAGTGAGGAGGGCAGCTGGATTAAACTGCTGCATTTCAGATGGTTCCCATTGCATTTCCAGATCACTTTGGGGAAGTGTCACCTCTGTTTATCACTCACACAGCCTTCACTGAATCACAGATTCACCTGGATGCAGTCAGATCCTCCATCCCCTTTTGTCTTCTCTAGGAAGGTTTCATCTGGCTCAGCACCTCGAGTTCTCTGTTCCTGGAATGTTTTGGGATCACACCATTACCAGCAGGGCCAAGACTTGATCTCTTGGCAACACTGGAGATTAGCTCCAAGGCCTTGAATTGGCAACAGAAAGAGAGGCAGAGGCTGCTCGGAACTGTTTCCAACTGGGCCAGGCACACAGTCGGCAGAGGATGTAATCCCTCCCCAGGGATGCCACTGTGATCACACAAGAATTATGAATAGACAAACCTCACAAGCTCCAAGGGTGAGCGCCAGTTTGGGCAGCCACACTGACCTGTTACTCCTGAGCACTTCCTGTTGTTCCCAGGTGCCCAATGACAATCCCATAACCCCACTGATTCAGAGCCAGGATCAAAACCCACTGCCTCACTCCTTCCCAGGGACTCTCCTGTCTCATCCCATTATGCCTGCACAACTTAACCCACTGTCTGCTCTTCCCAGCTGATGCTGCTTTGCTCCATGTTTCTGAGAGCCTTGGCTCCTTCCCTCTCCTTCTCCTCTCTCAGGGGAAAGTAGTTCCCAAGGTGCTCAGAGCAGCGAGGCCAGAAAACGAGGGCACTTCTCCAGCTCACCTAATTGTTGGTTACTGTCCCTCTCCCTCAGTGCCTAATTAAGTGGAGCAGGAGGAAAGCCCAGGAGAAGCTGCTGAAGGCACAGGAACACGTGTGCACATTACGGAGAGGCTGGTGAGTGTCCTCATCCACACTACCTCAAAAACAACAGGAGGAGAGTGATGCCAGGGATCAAGCAGGAGCAGTGACTGGACTTTGTGTCTAGACCTGGATGCACACCTGCAATGTGACAAATGCTTCACACATGCTTGTTGCTAAGTGATCTGCAACACAGCTGTCAGGTTTAGAGCAGAGAAGAGATCTCATCCCAGAGGGGCTGCACTAGGGATGAGCAGGACCAGGGCTGGTGGCCAGGCTCCCTCCTGGGTATCTCCCACCCCAAACTTCAAACCACACCCTTTCTATTAAATTTTTGTCATGGGTCCTTGAACCTGGTCCCAGGGTGCATGGGACATGAAAGACCATCTTGAAACTGATTTCCTGACTGTCTCAGCCTTGTAATCCTGGACTCCAGCTCTTGCTTATCTCCCACCCCAAACTTCAAACTGACTGTCCTGCCTTGTAATTCCTTAGAACAGTGGGTGGAGTTGGATGCTGGTCCAGGGTCTGACTGAAAATCCTTGAGCAGACCTGACTCTCCCATAGTTTAGTGAGGATTTCAGAAGAGCTATTTCAGCTTTGAATCCTTGCATCAAATTTATTGCAAGCCAGGGCTGCCTGACCAAGCAGCTGGCTGCAGTGTGTTGAAGGGGAGGAATCCCACTCCATCAGGGCAACATCTGCAAAGCTGCGGTCCCTGGGAAGACATCGCTGCAGGCAGAGGAAGAGCTGAGCTGGTACTAGAGAGAAGCCTGTCCCAAACTCGATGCCAGCCCAGCTCCTTGCTGCATCACTGCACTCCCGTGCCCAACAGCTCTGGTTCAGCTCCTGCTCTCAGCTGAGGACAAGCAGCCAGACTGCCAGATTCACCCGTGGTGTCCCCATGGAGGCAGGGCACGCGTGTGTGTGGCACTGTGTGCAGGCAGGGCCCTTGCCCAACACATGCCTGAGCCCACGAGGGCACTGAAGGCAGGATTCCAGCACCAGCAGCCCGTGGTGCTGGGATGCCCTCATGCTTTGCTGTAGCCTTTGGCTCTCCTCCTGCTGCCTGCCAGTGCATTTCTCCCGATGACAAATAGTCCCTCGATGTCACCAAGGATCATGATGCTGTTACACTTCTTGCTGAAAGAAGCAGTAAGGGCTGGGGTGGGGTCAGGCCTTCCTGGCTCCACATGTCCCTCCTGCAGCCAGCCTGGCCCCGCAGGGCTGCTCCGATGGGCGGCGAAGCAAACTGGCCAGGACCCTGTTTAATGAAATAGGGGCTACACAGGAAAACTGGAACCAACACCAGCGGCGGTGTTTGCTTTGCCAGGATGCTCCAGCCAGCTCCAGGCAAAAAGTTTGAGCAGCCAAACTTTTGCTGCTCAATATTTGTGTTTGTTTTATCCCCGTTGCCTGGGCTGTAGTGAGAGATTTATCTCCAAGAGAGAAAAGACAGATGGATTTGGTGGCATATGTCTCCTTTGGGATCCAGCCCATTTTGGGCCATGCATGGCTAAGGGTGAACTTAATATGCATGGCCTGAGCTGAGCAACATCCAACACACTTGGGAAGGTTTAAGCAGCAAGGTGAGCCCTGGGGATGGACAGGGCATCCCAAAGCAACATGCCATCCTTCCCCGCCTGCATCCCTACCCGAGCAGAGCCCAGGACCCTTCAAACACCCAGTACCCACCATGCCTTGTCCCACTTGTGCCAGTGCTGGCAGCCTGGAGACCTGTGTAGCCACAATGAGTTCTCAGATGGACTTCTGAGCAGTTCAGGTTCCACACATGGGCACTGTGACAGGGCTGCGTGGGTTTAAATACACGGTGATCTCCTTAAAGTCTGGGTTTCAACAAGTTGTGAGCACAATGCTGTGTCATCATTAGCACTGTCTGTCGAGGAGCACTGCTAACCCAGGCTGTTCAGCTCTGGGTTAATTCCAAAGCCAGCCAGCCACAATCCCTCTATGGTTTTACCTACCTGCACAGGAACAGCAGAAATCCAGAGTCAGGTCAGGTTCCATATAAGAAAAGAAAAGACAAATCAAAGAAGCCGAGCCTGGATGCAGCCTGTGTATGATGCAGCCTTATTTTTTTTCCTATATACCCACTGATCTTCGAGATGGACTTGCCACATCTGGGTCTGTCCCTCTACGAAGTGCCTCAGGACCCAGCTTGCCCTTGGTGTGCATCCCTCTTTTGAAACCAGTACAGGAGCTGGAGGGCAAGAGCAGTGCTGAGGCCTCCTGGATCCTGGCTTTGAATCAGAACTGTTTTTTTGGTAGGTGAGCAGTCTTGCCACAGGTGCCAGCCTGACTTCTGTGCCTCAGTTTCCCTCTCCCCCCCTGCCAGAGGATACCAGCTGCCCAGGCAGAGTCAGACAATTCCAACAGAAGATGTGTGGAGAGGGGAAGAGGCCACAGCATCCAACTCCATATCCGTTGGCATTGCCAGGGGAAATTCTTCCTGAGGGCATGAGACGGCAGCCACACTGCATGGCTTTGAGAGTGGAGTCACCGAGTTAATTTGGCTTTCCAATTAACAACAAGGAAGGTCATTACTGAACTGCTCATGGCTCTCTGTCCTGACACATTGTTGCCCAGGGCCTGGAGCTTGGCAGTGGAGCCAAGATGATGGGCTGTGGGCCTGGGTGAGGCATTTGCCCCCTGCCCTGTGAACAAAGCCCAGTGCAAGAGAAATTCACAGCAAACAGGGGGATTGGGATTGGTGTTCCCAGAAGCACTTGCCCTCCTGCCTGTGCCAGGACCCCTCACTTCTCCACTGAGCCCTCCTCTTCCTACAGCCATCCTCACAGCATCCATGCTGTCTGAGCAGGGCCTTGGAGCTGCCCTGCCCTGCATGCACCTGCACGATTCCCAGCTGCACACGGACATGCTTGCTGTCCTACCCCTGTAGCTTTGCTCCTGACAGAAGGTGGACCCAGCCCCGAGGGGTGATGCTTCACAAGCAAACCCCAAAATTTATTACAAGAAAACTGGTCAGGAACTCAGAGTAGGACAGCAAAGTGCCAAGGCTGAAGCATGATGAGGCTGGAAATTTTTCCCATCAGGGTGGGATCTAGTAAGGCTTTTCTCTCTGTAGCTGGGTCAATCACATGCCCAGAGCCTGTGAAGGCATGATAACTCTGGGCCAAACACACAGCTACTGAAAAGGTGTGACACACTACTGTGAGCATCCCTGGCCATACCTGTCCTGACATCCTAAATGTGCTCCATCAGAGCCACTGAGCCCCAGAACATTCCCCTTCTGCCAGTGCCTTTTGTAGCAGCATTGGTGGGGCTGGAAACACCTTCCAACGGGTGGGACAGGGTGAAGAGAGTTGTTCTCTCACCCACCACCCTGTGGGGTGCAGCCAACAGCAGCTCCCTCCGCCGTGCCAGTGCTGGTGTCAGCAAAGGCAGGTTCTCCCCGGCCTCGGGGTCTGGCAGCTCACAGGGACCCGGCCTGTCTGCAGCCCCGAGCAGGACGGGGGTGGGATGGGATGGGATGGGGATGGGGGCCAGCATCCCGGACAAAAGAGCTGGATTATTCGGTACAAGCATACCCCCTGCCGACGAGCTGGAGGAACACAGCTCTCCGAACAACACACCCTCCACCCGAAAAAAACAACCAAAACCAAGCCAGCTACAACCATGGGATAGAAGCGGGCGTGGGGGGAGGCCGGGGCAGCCCGGAGGTGAAGCCCGGCGGCTGGAGAGGGGCCGGGCACCGGCAAGGGGTTGGAGCCGGGAGTCGCCCACAACAGGAGTGAAACACCCGCCCTCCCCGTCTCGCCAGGCCCGGCATTTACAAGTTTTTTCCTCAAGAGGTTTGCGGTTTCCAGCCTTTCCCACCCGGCCCCTCCCGCACCCGGGACCCCTCCGAGCCCCCGCAGGCGGGAGGAGCCGGCGGGGCCGTGCCCGGGGCATCCCCGGGGCTGTTTTTTCCGATTCTTGCGGCTGGATTGCACTTTCCCCTCCGCTGTTTGCTTTTCTTTTTCTCCTTTCTTTAATTCTGCTCCCCCCGCTGCGCGGCTCCCCCCGCAGTGCTGCCCGCCCCGCCAATCCGGGCCCTGCGGGGCTGGGGGGCTCCGGCAGCGCCTTTAAAAGCGGAGCCCTTTGTGCGCCGGAGCCCCGCACCGGCAGCTGCCGGCCCGGACCGGGATGTGCCGAGCCGAGCCGAGCCGAGCCGAGCCGCCGCCGGGAGGAGCCCTGGACCTCGCTGCAGCGGCAGCACCGGGACCCGAGCATCCCCCTCGGCAGGTATTTCATCCTCCCCCCCGTACCCCAATAAACGTGCCCGGCTTGCCCCGCTCGCCGATTTGCCGGGTCTGGCCTCGTCGGCTTTTATTATTTATTTACTTATTTTTTTAATTTCCTTTTTTTTGTTCCTATACCCGTCTTCCTTTTTCCCTCCCTCGCACCCGCTGGGTTGGGATGGTGGGGCTGAGGGTGTTGTGCTGGTGGCACTGGAGCAGGCTGAGGTGACAGGGCTGCTGGAGCCGGGATGCTGCCCGCTGGTGGATGTGTCGGGGCTCGTTGGGGACAGCTCAGTGTCACCGCTGCTGAGGGTGGGGTGAGCACAGAGCGGCTCCGTGGAGTCTGGCATTGCACGGTCTCTCGAGGGGGTGGGATCAGCACTACGGGTTGCTGCTGCCCCGCACTGGGTGCTCTGTGGGCACCTCCAGACTCTCTTCCCAGTGCCTATGGGCAGACCTTTCCCAAACCGTTTGAAATTTGGCCCTAAACAGTCTTACAGCTCAGCTACCGGCTTTAGGGAGACGCCAAACTGGCCTGGGATGCCCCTGCAGCTGCCTTGTGACCAAGGAGTACCACGAGCAGTGGGCACAGGCAGCGACTGCAGCCCTGCTCTGTCCCCAGCCAGCCCTGCTGAGGTGGGACCTGCCTGCATCCCTGCAGCCCCCAGCTCAGCCCTGCCCCATCTCTGCATTTTGGCGAAGGCTCTGCTGCAGTCCCTAAGCTGTGCCTTGTCCTTGGAAGCAGAAAGGTTCCTCCTGGGGTGGGCAGTGGTGGCTGGAGCCGGCTACAGCACCACAGGCACTGGATCTGGGCTGTCATTTCCCATCCTCATCCCTGACTCCCTGCTCCCTGGGCTGGGCTGGGAGGGGACACACTGGTGGCTCAGGCTGGAGCTGGGAGACTGGGGAGTGGGTTCAGGTATGTGGTGGGGAGCTATCCCCTCGGGCTTGCTCTTTGCTCCCGGGTTCATCAGGCTTGACAGGGAAGCGTGAGGGGCCTGGACCTTTGCCCCGCGGGAAGTCACCCAGCGAACCGTTGGTGAACTTGGATGCCATCACGGCACTGCTGAGCCAAAGCCACCAGCCTTGCTTGAGCAGAGGATGGAGAAGACATCGGTCACAGCCACCCACGGAGCCACCGTTCCTCAGCCCTGTTGTTAGAGGGACGCTGCTGCCCAGATTGCTGCCTGGAGCGTGACCGAGCAGCCACGCAGCGCCAGGCACTCCGGCTGGGCTGGCAGTGCCCCGCGGCACTCGGGATGGGGACGAGCCCTGGCTGGGGACCAAGGGCGGGCGCTCGCCAGCCCCCACGTGCAGGAGGGAACCGTTGGTGCAGTTATTTGCATGAGCAAGAGCGAGAGCTGGGGCTGACCGCAGGAACCTGCGGCTGCCGCAGGGGGCCCGGCTGCTACGGGGGTCCCTTTGGCCCCAGAACAGCTGAGGGGCTGTTATGCAAATTTAGAGGAGCCAGGAAACCAGTCGGAGGGCAGAGGAGTCTGAATTTCTCCTCTCTCCTCTGAGTCACCAGGGCTGACTTCCCTGGCTCCACGATGCTGTGGTGGTGCGTGATGAGAGCCTTGGCAGGGATCCTTCCCACATGGCATTGCTCTGGCACCTGGGCACTGGCTGGTCCTTGTTCCCATATCTGGGCAGGGCTGCGCACTGAGTGTCCCCCTGCTCCCAGGCTTGCCCCCCAGGAATGGCACAGCCTCATGGACCCCACCCTGGCTCTGCAACCTCTGTCAGCACAGCCACGACCTGTGGCTGTTGTGGGAAGGGGCTGGAGCAATGTGCAGTGGTGGCTGGGGGGGGTTGGTGGTGGGACAGAGTAGGTGCAGTTTTGGGAAAGGACCAGTACTGGCTGCTGTAAGCTCAGTCTCTGTCCCCAGAGTCTTTCCATGTAAGGCTTCATAACAGCCTCCAGGGACAGTGGGACTGCTGCAGGGCCTGGATGGAGGGGACTCCCCTTTGCCCTGGAAAAGTGGCACTGGCAAGCATGAAATGTCTTAAGGATGTGGCCCTGGTATGGTCTCCTGAAAGTCATCCTGGTATCTTCCTTTTGGCACATGCCTGGGGTACTGGGGGTTAGCAGTGGGTTTGGGATCCTTGCCATCCCCCAGGAGGGCAGGGGCTTGTTCTCTCTGCTCTGTCCCCAGACAGTCCTCTTGCACACTGTCCTTTGTCACAGCCCCTTGGCAGCAGCAGAGGATGATGTCCTTGCCTGCCCAGGTGTGCCAGACAAACACCACAGCCCCACACATCCCCCAGGTACCATCACGGCCACACTCTGCCCTGCTCTTTGCACCCCGGTGACCCAAGCATGGGTCAGGCAGTGGCTGTCCCCTGGGAATCAGGTGCTGTGGACCCTGTGATTTCAAGTGCCAGTGGCTGGGCTGGAGGCAGCAGCCTCCTGTCAACAGGAGGAACGTGTGTGTGTGTGAGCAAGAGAGGCCAGTAGCTGTGGGCAAAGCACACCCAAGCTTCTGCCACCTCCTCACCCCACAGGAGAGACATGGGGAGTGACAGCTGTGAGTGACAGCGACCACCAAGCACAGCAGTGTGGCCAGCCCGGCAGCATGCCTCCCTCCTGCAGACCGAGCCACAGGTGAGTGGGATGTCACCTACCCAACACAGAGGAGCAGAGCCCAGTCCTCAGAGCAGTCTCTGGTATGGGTGAAAGGACAAGCCTGGCCAGAGCCTGGCATGGCATGGGGAAGAAAATTAGTCACGGCAGCTGAAGGTCCCCATCACCACACACTCTGCCCCAGTGCCTGCTGGACATTCCCTGACAGGCAGATTCCCTCTGGCACAAGAGAAGCACCAGGGGGTAAATGCCCTTGTGGAAGGAAGATGGGAATCCCAGCAGGATGGGATGTGAACAGTCCCCAGGCTGTTCCTTGCAGGAGAAATGGCCTGTAATGATCCTGAAAGCACCTTTGGGTGACAGAGGCCAGGTGCCTGTGACACAGACAGGCAAAACTGTTGCTCCAGTGGGACACAGTAACTGGTTTTGCTCCTCCAGTATGGTGCAAAGGCTGATCCCCTCTGCCCCTCTCTGGGCCCTGGCTCCTGCTGCTGCCATTTGTCCCTGTGCCCTCCTTCCCAGCTGCCTTCTCGTGCTGCAGGGAGGCAGAGCACAGCTGAAAATACACCTACTGCGTCCCCCCTTCCTGCCTGTTTGCTTCCTCCCCTCCTGGCTTTGCCTTTCAGTGCAGCTTCCCAAGAAAATAAAGGTCACCCCCTCACACTTTGC
Organism: Onychostruthus taczanowskii; assembly: GCF_017590055.1. NCBI lineage: Eukaryota > Metazoa > Chordata > Aves > Passeriformes > Passeridae > Onychostruthus > Onychostruthus taczanowskii. The sequence continues at coordinate 9,273,120 of NW_024499684.1, forward strand.
CTATATATACCCACACAAACACACAAACACACACACGTGTGTGTGGCTGGAATCCTTCTAATAAACTTTGACCACATTTCCCTCCCTGTGGACAGAGGGGCAGCAGCCTGCAAACATGCTGAGGTCAACGGGGCTGGCAGAAATGTGCAGCTGGGGGAGGGAGAGAGAGGCTTTTCCTTCCTTTAGCACAGTCAGGCTGCTGCACCGCTCAAGCCCTTATTGGACGGGGAGAAGCCACACATGGTGCACCCAGCACACCCCACCTGCAGGAAGGGCTTTGATCAGGGTTCACACCTGAGCTGTGCTGCTGTGGGAGCCCCCTGGGGACCCAGGGCATGACTGCCAGCCCCCTCACCTGGGATGGGCCCTGACACACTCATTCCACAGCCGTGGAAGGCACTTGGAGTGCCTTAGGCTCCAAGTGCCTAAGCTACAGGCTGGCCCCTGAACCCCTGTCAGCCACAGACTGCACGCCACACCCCGCAGAGAAGCCAACTTCCACCAACCCACAGGCAGCAAGGTGACATCAAATGTGCTCATCCCACAGCTCCCCCACTCCATTTTCCCTCCAAAAAAGGCACAACTGCCCCAAACTCCTTGCAGAATCCACCCGTCAGTATTTAGGTTGAGAATACAGGGGTTGCAGTGATTCATCTGACATAATTTTCCAGAAAGTTCCCCTCTGACCTTGGTGTTACTGCTGTGTTTCTGTGCTCTCTCAGCAGTGGGGTGCCTGGGGTGATGGGGGCTCCACCTCTACTGCTGGAGCTGCCCATGGGCTGGGGACAATGAGTGGGTCACTCATGGTGCCTCGTGGGATGCTCTTCCTTCACTTTGTTCAGTCGAAAATGTAGTTTAATTATTAAAATACACTTTGGGGAGAGCTTCAAGATGAACAGGCCAAGGACAAAACCCTTTCAGACTCTATGGCAGTGGTGCGTCTGGGGACTCAAAGCACCTTCCCTGCTTGGTGAAGATGTGACTCCTGGACACGGCTTGGGACAAATGTCCCTTTCTGTCCCCAGGATGCAGGCAGTGCTCTGGGGAGAGTACAGAGACACTCGATGGGGGTCAAGCCCACCCTCCTGGGATATAACTCCTCTGGGGAAGTGGTGTCTACTTCTGGGCAAGCAAGGGCTGCAGGGCACGGGGAGATGGACCCACAAACACGCTGCTCCACAGCGCAGGCACGCTGCCCACAGCAGCCACCCAGCACGAGCCAGCCATCCCTCCGCCCTTCCCTACTGTCACTCGGGCTCCAAATGGGCTTTTATTGCGTCCTGTTTTGCAAGGGCAGCAGGGCCGGGCCGTGCAGGGCTCTGGAGGCCGTGTCCCCCAGCGCTGCCGGGCTGAGCCGGGGTCGGGGAGGCTCTGCCCGCTCCCAGCTTCGGCCGCTGGCCGTTAACGCTGAGGGTTTGTGCTCCTTATCACCAGGACGTGGTTTATTCCCAGGAAGGAAGCCAGGCAAAAGCAGGCTATTAAAATGCTCCGGTGGCCTTTGCAACGGGAAGCCCTCGGGCTTTGCCAAGCAGATGCCTCAAATTAGGGTAGGGGGATGCAAGGAACGGCCTTTGAGCGCCAGCAGGCTGCCCCAGTGCCCCACATCGCCTCCCCCCCGCTCACCCACCCGGGGGGGTCCCTGGGGCGAGCAGAGGGGAGCGCGGGGCCCCCCCGTTGCGGGGAGGAGGCAGGAAGGGCAGATTGAGTTATCTCCTGTGCCGGGGGCCGAGGGCGGCGCGGCGCTGGCACCCGGCCCGGCGGCAATTACTGCAGCGGCATCGTGCGCAGCGATGATGCCACGCTGCAGGAATGGCAGGGGTGGCTCGCCCCTGTCCCCGGGGCTCCCGCGAGCCGCCAGGCTGGGACTGGGCTCATTCAGCCGTGCCCTGCGACCGGTTCTCGCAGCCCTCGTGAGGGGTCCCGCATCTTCCCGGCTGTGCACCCCAGCATGGTGCTGCTCTGCTGGGACTGGGCTCATTCAGCCGTGCCCTGCGACCGGTTCTCGCAGCCCTCGTGGGGGGTTCCCGGCTGTGCACCCCGGCATTGTGCTGCTCCGGATGTTTCCCCTCCCGGCTGCGGACAGGGAACTTCTGCCTTGGAGTAAGCGTGGGGACATTTGGTGTCCTGGTCCCTTGCACGCTTTGTGCTCGTGAGCAGGATCGAGCTCTCGTTTCCACCACACACTGCACATTCCTGGTCTTTGGGTCAGAGAGGGAAGCCTGAAAATGGATCTGAAGGTGAAAAGGAAACAAGTCCCTTGTCTATCCCTCTCCCAGGGGATTGTAGGCAGCTATGGTGTGGGATGTGGTGTGGCACTTTCCAGCCTCTCCTCAACCAGAATTCACTTCTCTTTCCTCAACTATAATATGTATTTCTCTTCAAAAAATATCACTCCTGCCATTGTCCTGCCCTGTGATACCCAGGCATCAGAACACAGTCCCTGCCACACTGTGACAGCTATTTTTTCCCACTGCCCTCACTCTGTCCTGCCTCCAGTTGCCCTGGGCTCCCAGTTGCCCTGGTGGGTACTGAGGTGGCAGCTTTTGGTGAGCTTCCCTCCCTCACAGCCCAGGGTTCTGGCTCAGACTCCCAAAGCTGGGATGCTCACACATCTCTGTCACCTGCTCTGTTTCTGTTCTCCAGCCTCTGGGTCAGGGTTTGCTGTTGCTGTGCTTCACGGAAGGACCCCAAGCCCCAGCACTCCTCTAGCACTCAGGGCTGCCCCCACAATGATATTTCTCTCCTTGCAGACCCCCATTAGCTCTGCTGCCTGTGCCTGCTGACCATCCCATGGGATCTCCACTGGGGGCAGCCACCCACCACCCCGCCTGCTTCTGCTGCAGCCTGCAGGGATCTCCCACTGCCCTCAAGTGACCTTGTTTGGGGCCTGATGGCTATTAATCCGTGCTCAACAGGCCACTGGGTGAACAGGCCAGCTGCTACTTGAGCGGTAGAGAAGATGAGGGTAGCAAAGAGGGAGCTGCTCCTGGACAGATCCAAACCAGGGCTAGAGATGCGGGGACAGCTGAAGCTGTTATTGCAGCACAGGAGAGCAGCTGGTGAGGGGGGAAGGTGACCCTGGTCCCCAGGGCCACCACCCGAGCGTGTGCTGGGAGATGTGGTCTCCTCTGCCGTGCTCCCAGGCGCTGCTGCAGGAGGCTGGCACGCAGCGCTCCCCCGACGCGTGCCGGCGGCGCAGGGCACGGGCAGGCCAGCGGGTTCATTGCCATGCCGAGCTCCTTCGCAGGGAGGGAATGTAGAACGGAACTGAATATTTAATGCCGACAAAGTGCCTTGATGCTGGTGGCTGGAAGGAGCCAGGGAGGGCCGGGAGCCGTGATCAGGGTACTGCTCACTGTGCACAGCTCGCACAGGGCAGGGTGGCACCAGCGTGTCCTCTGCCTTGGTGTTTGTAACCTCAGTGATGAAGGTGGATTTATGGGTCGACAGCCCCGACTGGCACCCAGCAAGAGCACCATGGAGTAGAGTTGTGGGGCACAACAGGGGCTGGGGGCTCATGCATGCAAAAGCAGGGGCTGTGAGGCTGAGGATGGCACCAGGCACTGGTCCCAGCCCGTTTGCAGGTGAGCTGTGCCCTGCACTGCTGCTTAGATTGGTTTCTTCTTGGAAGGATATGGGGGGAAGGGGGGCAATACAAGCCCTAGGCAAGGGGAGATGTTTTGGTTGCACCCAGCTTAAAGAATGAGTGGTGCCCAAAGCCAGGGTGAGCTGGGAACAACTGGTGTGTTGTGGGAGGTGGAAGAGACAGGGCTGTCATTGCCAGGACAAGATAAAGCTGAAAGGGGGAACAGAATAAAAACCAGGTGGAATACAAGGGAAGGAGTCAGAAATGCCATGGGCTTCAGAGGATAGGATGGGATCCATGGCAAGGAGGGCTGGGCAGGGCCAGGGAGCAGCATCCCAGCTGCCTCCTGCAATCCCAGCCACACATGTCTTCCAGTGCTACCATTCCTTACATTTCCCCTCCCTGGGGCACTTGGGGCCATACCCATAGGCACAGGGGACATGACAGGGCAGGGGGTACCCCAGGCTCTCCTCCCAGCCCTGATGTTGGTTTCAGTGTGACCAGTGACTGGGGCACAGCTGGGACTGAACTGCTGGGGAGAGGAAGAAGAGCAGAACCACTCTGTCTGGGGACCGTGCTGCTGGTGCCCACGGGGGTCCGGTCCAGCCTGCCTGTGGGCCAGGGCTGTGCCCCCTGCCATGCACCACAGTCCCTTCTGCTTGCCCCCCGACTCACCCCTCTGCCCTCGCACTGAGGGAAAAAATGGGGAACACATCCTGGGCGTACAACGTGGGTGCCAGATGTGTGTGCCAGATGTGTGTGCCCCCACATGCACGCTCACCCCCTGAGCCACGCACAGGCTCCCACGTACAGCATCCTGGTGCTGATGTGCACACTTGCACACACTCCTGCTGTCACACCCCGCAGCCTGGCATCCTCACAGCCATGCCAGCACACACGGTGCCACATGTGCAGAGACACACCTGCACTGTCACACCCGAGCACACGGCCACCTGTGCCGGCTGTCCTGTCACCACGCACGCCCATCACACGTGCCATGTGCTCTCCCATGTGCCCCATCACACGTGCACAGACTGTCACAGCGGTGTCCCACTGCTGAGCACACGCGGTCACACCTGCACACAGGGGTGCACGCACAGCCCCTCTCCGAGCCTGCCTTGCACAGCTGCTTTGGGACCACCGGAGGCCGGCTGAGCCCGGGACACGGGAGGTGCTGCTTCCACCGGGCTGAGACCGCCACAAACTCATCACGCGTCGTTTCGGGATAGGTCTGGAATGACGCCCCTCGTCAGACACAGCCCGGGCACGGCGAGGGGTGCCCGCAGGGACCGGGGAACACGCGTGCCCGGCCGCCAGGCAGGGGCGGACGGCGGCTCTTTGTTCCTGCCGCCGCCGGTCCTCCATGATGTGGAGAGGGCGCGGGTGAGGCCGGCGCCGCGAAATGGCGGCCGGGGGGGCGGGATCGGGGGAGGAGGAGGAGGGGAAGGGGAAGGCCGGGCGCCGTCCCCGCGCTCGGCGCCGCGCACACAAAAGGCTGCACGGAAAACACGGAGGGCAGTGGGCCGCGGAGTGGCCTCGCCGGGGACCTCCTGCGTGCCCCTGCCCTCACAGCTCTGTGTGACCCGCTGCCCGCACACGCTCGGCGGCTGCCCGTGCTCCGCACCGCACCCCCGGGCCCGTCCCAGTTTGGGGGGCAGTCGGGACAGCTCAGTTCTGCTCAGCACAGCCCAACCCAGCTCACGGCACAACCGAGCTCAGCCGTCGGTAGGGTGCCGCCGGTACCGGGAGTCCCGGCCGTGCGTGTCCCGGGATTTCCCAGGGAGGGCCGTGCTGCGGCGGGCGGGAGCGGGCGGTGAGGCCGGGCACGGGGCAGTTTTGTGCCGGGCTCTTTGTGCGAAGGGCTGACAGCCGAGCACTGGCACCCCACGGCCGGTACCTCCCGGGCAGCGAGAGCCTTCCCAGCCGCGTGTCAGGAGGACGCGTGGCAGCGCTGTGCCTGCTCCCCTTGCCTGTGGGGATGGGGCCGCTCCTGGGGCAGAGGCGGGCGGTGGGGAGGGGACCCGCCGGGGCTCCCCAGCAGGTCTGGGCTCCTCGGCCGGTAAAGCCGGTTTGGAGGAGCTGCGGGGCCGCGGAGGCTCCCGATCCTCCCGCCCGGCCCGGTGGCAGCTCCCCGGGGCACATGCACCCACGGGGAGCGGTGGAGAGCCTGGGAGTGACCCACGCACATGGGGCAGACCGGCAGGGGGTGTGGGGACAGAAGCCCATAGAGCTGGGAGAGGGATGGACCAGAAACTGCGGCTCCCGCCTCTTAGTCTTTTCTCTCATCTCTGCCGCGCCTGCGTGTGATGAGTTTGTTCGGGTCTCAGCCTCACGAAATGGGGATAGGGACACGCTGCAGCTCCCGCCCCACGTGTGACTCGAGCGTCCCACACTCTGGGCAGGTTTATGGTCGCTGCAGGCTGGGGGCCATTGACACCCAAAAATGTGTGGACACAATAGGGGAGGGGGGAGCTGCCCACCCACCCAAACCATACACAGACCCTGCAGCTTCTCCAACCTGTGCCTGCTTCCCTGCCACCAGCCCACCCCCTGCAGCAAAGCCTCCTCCAGTGCCACCAAGGTGCTGCTGCACCCCCTTGATCTCCAAGAAAGCGTTGGCACAGGCAGGTGCCACCTGGCTGTCACTCTCCCCTGGCTATGGTGAGGGGCCCTGCCTGGCACAGAGGGAGGTGTCCCCTCATGAACCCCCCATGTCCCTGCGCAGGGAGCAGGTTTGTGTCCCCAAAAGGTGACACGGAGGCAGGGCACCATCTGGTGGTGCCTGGGCACAGCACACACCAGCCCACACGAGCGCTGCCCACCCACACTCGCTCCCAGCGAGGCCCCACGCGCTGTGCACACACGTGTGTGCACCCCAGTGCTCAGAACTCGTTTGTGTGTGTGCACACACATGCCCAGAGCGCACACACGTATGCACAACCCCACGTGTTAGCACACTCCTCCGTGTTTGCACATGCGCTCGCCCGCTCACGGCTGCAGGCACTCGCAGGTGGGTGCCCAGCTGAGCCACGGGTGCCCAGGTGAGCCCACGGCTGCTGGCACAGCCACGAGGTGAGCGTGAGGCTCGATGGGCCACCTGTGCCACGCGTGTGCCGTGTCTGAGCACGCACACACAGGTAGGTGACATCTGTGCACACAGGTGAGCGGTGCTGCTCCCTCCGAGTTTCAGCCGGGCAGGCAGCACTGAGAAGGGGAGCACAGGGATGCCTGCTGCATTCCCTGCTCCTCTGGGGTAGCAGGGCTAGACTGGCTTTTATTGCTAGCAAGGATCTCCCTCCTTGAGCCTGGGCAGTCATTTTCAGCTCTGCCCCAAATCCCCTGGGAGGACCTTGGGCCTGTGCACCCTTCCCGCTTGCCCAGGGCATGGGCTGAGGTGAGCACAGGTGTGAGACATGGCGGCGCATGGGCAGCGAGCACCGGGCACTTCCTGGGGCTCCGAAGCCCGCCAAGGCAGCGGCTGCTCTCCAAGGGGTGTGTTCCGCTGCAGAGGTTTTGGCCGCCAGCCTGGCTCGCACAGCTGGAGAGGGAAGAGCTATATTTAAAGGTGTCAGGGGGGCCGGGTGAGGCTGCCTGGCGCGGGGCTTCTCCCTGGCCGCCTGTGTGGAGGCACGGGCGTGTTTTCACCGCCGCTCCCTTTCTTTCACTGGAGGGGCAGAGGCCTGACGGGGAGAAGCGCTGGTTTCATCAGCAGGGAATGAGGCGAGGGCTGAGCTTGGGCAGTGCCATGTGCCCCAGCGGGGACATCCCGGCCCCAGCGCAGCCCTGACCTGTTCCATGCCAGCACCCCCAGACCCACACACTGTCTAGCAGCTGTACTGCTCACACCCGGCCGGACACGTGTCTGCTCGCACAGCTGGACGCACGGACACAGCTGGACGCACTGACACCCCTGCAGACTCCTTCGTCTGGGGCCAGCCCCTCCCACATGCACCCCACAGCCCTGATCCTTCATCTCCACACCATTTTGGGGTAATAAAAGTACTATTTCAGGGTGTTTACAACTTTTATTTAAAAATCCCTTTCCCAGATAATTTTCAGGGCTGTAAGCCAGGCGTGTGTGAGCCTCTTGCAGGCAGGATGGAGATTTAAGAAAACCAACAGCAGGAAAGTAGGGGCTCCATCAGGGCCCTGAAAAGTGATTTTGATTGCACTGGCCCCCAGGGTCAGCGAGAGCACCCAAATTTTGGGGAGCAGGGAGGCATCGAGCCAGTGGGGTGTCCATGATGCCATCCCAGCACCTGCAGGTACTTAGGCAGCTACATGGGTGCTCCCACCCCCCAACCACCAGACTCGAGACCCAGCAGGCGCCAAGCAGACTTGGGAGTTTGCTAAAATGAAAATAGAAAAAAAGCCTGGGACATCATCCAAAACTGCCGAGTGTTAATTAATTCGTCCCTGTGATGTGATCTGCCCTCGGCCCCAGAACATCCTAACATAGTCACAGCCACGGCCGCCCACCCCAGCCTCCCTGCTGGCCACAGCCTTATTTTAGGCAAGAGGTGGTGCAGCTGCTCCCCCAGCCCTTGAACACCCATGGGTGCTGAGGGCCCTGAGATGTGGGTCGTGGAAGGAGGGCAGCCATGCCAGTGTGTGTGTGGCCTTGACTATGGGGCCACAGCCACATCTGCCCTACAGCAGCCTGCCAGCTCCACAAAAAAGCAGCCCAAAATTCCCATGGGAGCTGGGACAGCGCAGCACCCCTGGGAGGTTGGATGGGGTCCCACTCATCTCTTGTTTCCCCACCAAGGTGAAATGAGACCATCATCAATATGCTGGGTCTGGCAGGAGTCAGGTGCTGGCACCTCCCCTGAAGGTCAAGCAGAGCTGTGTCATTCCCCCATGTCCCACCACCACTGTGACCCCAAAACTTCTCCAGCTCCTCCACCCCATTCTCCTTCAATGGGACAAGGGGGCACAGCACCCCTGCCTGGCTCTTGACACAGAGTGCAAAGCAGCTCCGTCTGCCTCTGCCTGTTCCTGTCTGACTTTTTATCCCTGAGGTCTGGGATAGGGGCTGGGGTCCTGCTGGTGAGCTGGGACCGCTCAGGGCCTCACTCTGCAGTGGGGACGTCCCAATGTCATGGGGCTGGGGACAGTGATGCCACCTTGCAGAGTTTTCTCCACAAATCCCCATCTCTTGAAGTCCTGAGATGGGAGCAAGTGAAGCCAACCCCAAGCTTTGCCCTGGGAGAGGCAATACCCCATAAGTGAGAGTGGGGCTGGCTTGGGGGGCACCAGCTACTGCTTTTGGGGCTGGGGGTGGGCAGGAGGGAGGGGGAGGCAGGGGCGAGGGGAGCAGGCAGCGCCGTGACTCAGCCGGGGGTGGCAGCGGGTGAGGTGTTTGTGTTTCGTTTCTAACGTTACGGTTTCCACAGCGCCGGGAAGCAGCCCTGGGGGGCCATGGGGGCCCGGCGACACTGAGGGCGGGATGGGGCAGCAGCTGGACCGGAGAAGCTGTTCTCTAGCTAAGGCCACAACAGCTAAAAATACCGCGGGCCATTGTCACCAGCAACAAAGCCACTGGCGTATTTTCAGCATTATCTCGGTTGCCATCAGCTCTGCCACCCTCCCGGGAAGTGCTGTGCCCACTCCACCCGGGTACTGCTCTCCAAAGAGTTGGACAGGATCTCCCACCTGCCCCTGAGTGCAGCCACTGTGCCTCAGTTTCCCTCCTGCACACTGTTCTATGGTGCCACCCCCCATTCTACTGCTGTCATCCAACTTCTTTCACCCTACAGAGAGCCCTGAGCTGCCACACTTGTCCTCGTCACATCCACAGTGTCCCCTGCCCCTAATGAGTGCCTGGGGACACATGGCTCGCAGGACAGCCGTCTCCATCCAGGCAGCTCCAGTCCAGCCCAGGCAGCTGGAAGGGAACAGTGGAGACTGGAAGCAATGAGTTGGCCGAGTGTCACCAGGAGATTGGTGACAGCCCCTCCTCCCTGCTAGGGCACCAGCCCTCCTCCCTGGCTCATTCCAGCAGGCAAAGCCAAGGAGGCTGCTAGGCTGCCCAGTCCAGCCGTGCCCAGCAGGGAGCTGTCATTGCTCGCCCTGGGTGAAGCGAGTTGGCGCGGTCTCAGCACAGCGGCCGGGTGGCCAGGGAGGGCTGTGCCAGGCTGTGCAGGCACTGCCAGCAGCTGGGCTCTGCCCCAGCCCCAAACCACCAGGATAACACTGGATTTGTGCAGATTTCCCCACTAAAACAGGCAGTGAGGGCCGTTTAACTTGCCTTTTCCCTGCCAGAGCAGCTCAGCTTCCCTTCCTTCCTGTGAGTCGTTCTCTACCACGGAGAGAACAGATCACCATCAGCTCAGGGCAGGGACAGGGTGGTGGCAGTGACCCAGAACTGGGCTCAGAGGGTGGGTGGCCAGAGACAGGTTGGATCTGCGGGAGGCCCATGGCTGCCCATGGGCGCTTTGCTGGGCCAAGGCAAGCAAAGAGTCTGTCTGGTGGTGCTTGGATTTCTCAGCACAGCCCGAAGCTGGGACTGCTGTGGCCCTGCTGGGATCCCTCCCCAGCCAGTTGGCTGTGTCCCTGCATTGCTGTATGGGAACTTTAGGACCAGGGCCAAGCAGGAGGGACTGGTCACCCCTTCCCTGTGCTCAAGTACCTGCTGAACCTCCCTGTCCTTGTAACAGCCCCAGCATGTCCCATAGTGCACACTGGGAGACCCTTTTGGTTTGCATGGGGGGTGGCTCTGCACCCTTCTCCCCTGCCCCATGCTCCCTTGACATCCTGCTCCACTTCATCTTGGGGTCTTGCTTGCTCCAGCTGCAGATCTTTGAGCAGAGCAACCTCCCCCTGCAGCACAGATGGTCCCTATGGCAAGGGGAAAGGGAGGTGAGACCTGCTTTTTGAGGGGCAGGGAGCCCCACTTCCCTGGGGGAAGACACACGGATAGGGCTGTGTCCATGGTGAGACTGAATGCTGCTGCTGGGGCATCTGTGGCTGGGGGGAGTGGGGAGGGTCGGTCATCTACACCCCAGAAATGGGAGAGCTGTGGGCCACCCCACCAGCAGCACCCCTGGAAGCAGAGACTGAAGAGTGAGTGGAAGAAAGGGGTCTGGTAAGAGCACAACTCTGCACGTAGGTGCAGGGGGATGCTGGGGAGCAGAGACCAGGAATACGGGAGATGATACGGCATTATTGTGGGGGGAGCTGTGGGGGCCAGGCAGACCTCGCAGGAGCAGATATTTGGGGCGGGGAGTGGGGGAGACCTGCAGCGAAGTGGGGTGTGTGAGACCAGATCCGCCACTGCAGTAGGGATTGAAGGGCGGGGGGGGAATCGGGGTCCTTCCTCAGCCTCACTCCTGGTCCCCGTTCCCCGGCAGCGGGGCGGGGAGCACGCAGCCCCCCCGGCCGGGCCCCGCGGTGGCGGCCCGGGGGAGCGGGAGGCAGCGGCACGGGGCGGGGAGGAGCGGAGGAGAGCGGCGGCACCGAGACCGGTCCCGGCGGCCAGGGCACCGCGGTGGGTCGCTACCCGGCGGGCTCCGGCGGCCCCGGCTCCGCGGCGCCTCCGGTACTCCTGGCAGGCTCCGGTGCCCGCTCCGATACCATTGGAAGGCTCCGCTGCCCGGTGGCGGCTGCGCACCCCGGCGGCTCCGGTGTCTCGGCTCCGGGCACAGGCGAAGGAGGCAGCGGCCGCAGCCAGGCAAGCGGGCAGGGGCGGCCGGGCCGGAGCTCAGCCCCCCCGAGTCCCGGGACCCTCGCCCGCGCCCCCTCCGAGGGCAGGGGGGCACCCAGGGGGGATTGGCTGGAGGGTGAATCCGAGGAGGGCAGGGTGTATATACAACCCCCATGCCGAGAGTGGCCCGGATCCGGGACTTGCACAGAACAAAGGACCGTGGAGGGTGTGTATGGAAAAGTACCGGCGGGAGGGGAGCGTTGGTCGTCTGCAAACTGGGCTGGGGGCGACGGTGCGTGGTGCGAGGGCTGGGTGTGCCAGGGCAGCATTTCACCCACTCCCCGGGCTGGGGGCTGCTCAGGGCTGGGGGCTCTGCAGGGAACAGGGGTTGCAGCCATCCCCACGTCTGAGGGGTTTCTGCCCCCCCAGTCATCCTACCGCAGATTTAATGGTACAGCAGGGCTGCAGGATTTGCATCTGGGTCAGGGCGTGCAGAGTGCCCGGGGTGCAGCAGGAAGGGGTGACTGTGTAGGTGGGCATGGGGGTCTCATGCAGGGCATTTGCGGTACTGTGCGAGGTGGGCTTAGGGGTGTCGTGCTTGCAAATGAGGGTTGGGGGCGGCTGGGGGGCAGATGGGGAATCCGTGGAGCTGGCATTTGCCACTCTGCGTGCTGGTGGCAGAAATGCCACCTGTGCCTGCCCACATGATCTGCACACTGCTGTGCCAGCCACCTCTGGGCTCTGCACGCCGCTGCCCTGGCCATGAACCGGGACATGGGGGGACTCTGAGAGCGGGGCTGGGCTGCGCAGGCACCGAGGCTCCGAGACCTGCAGGAGGGCAGCGCTTCCCCTTACGCGATCTCCGCTGCGTGAGCGGGTCTCGCAAGGGGAGATATTTATAGCACTGCTCCACTAGCCCGAGGTTTGCAGGGCCTGGAACGGGGCTGGCAGCTGCTGCCCCCCATCCAGAAGCCTCTGGATGCAGCTGAGCCGTTTCCCCGGCGGGGCCCGGGTGGGTGGGAGCCTGCAGGGCTGAACGGGATGCGTGGAACATGCTGGGGCTTGCTGCCAGGTTACAGGCTCCTGCGTGCTCTGCTGCCTGCAGTGCTGCCTGCAGTGCTGCCTGCAATGCTGCCTGCGTGCTGGGTGCTGCGGAGGCTTCACAGGGAGAGTGCAGGGAACAGCTTTTGCTTTGGCTTGGGCCAGCCAGGCTCTGGCAAAGGAATACAGCACTCTGCAAGGATGGGGACAAGAGGGAGTGTTCATGTTTTGACTTTGCCTTGAGACACAGATTGGCCAGAGCTGTTGCGGGGGAAGGTGAGAAGGCAGGTGGGATTGCATATCCAGGAGTGTTTTCCACATGCTTTGTCCCTGTGATTCTAACCACCACGTGTTCCCAGACCCCAGCAAAGGGAAATTAGAGGTCTGGGAACTGCCCTGAGTCAATCCATGCTGCTCTGTACCCTGTGCATGGAGCAGCCTTCTCTTGGGTCCTGCTGGAGCCACCAGCACATGGTGACGGCCAGTGCCAGAGCCATATTCCCTCTTTGTGTCAGATGGTCCCACAGATGTGGTCCTCTCCTGACCAGACATCTGCTCTGCTGATGTCTCCAGGCTCTTGCTTCCCTGGCACAAAGCCTCGCAGTGTGTGGGGACGCCTCTGTGCGTGCTCCAGCTCCTCTCCCGGTCTCCTGATCCTCACAGTTTGCACGTGCCATCCAGATGCCATTGCTGTGCTGCTGTCACCATCCCATTCCAGACCCCCTCTCCGTCTTTTTTACCCCAGCACCAGGCCAGCAGCTGTGTTGTGCCCTCCTGCCATGCTCATGGGGTGCATGGCATCTGCTCGCTGTAGGGTGGGGGGAAGGAGTGGGGCAGGGAGATGCAGGAGTGGGAGATCAGGGCGAGGGATAAAGCCAGGCCTATTTTTATACTGCAAAGTAATTACCAGAGCTTTCCAATCCTTAATCTGCTGAGAGCACCCTGGTGTGATTGGATCCTTCCCCAAGCCTGGCAACAATTCCCCCATCACACATCTCCTGCGTCAAAGCCCTGTAAACTCCCACACTTGGGCTCACACTGGGATACATGTGCTGCAGAGCTGCCAGCTCGTCTGCCCCTCACTTCCAGCAGCCCCTGGCCCAGGAGCAGGGATGGGGACCCTGGCTGGGACCCTGGTTTGCAGCTGGGAGGATCTCACTGCCGAGCCAGTGGAGTAGGATGCAGCCTTGGCCACCTGGCTCAGCTGCTGGCTAGATTTGGGTCCTAGCACTGAACACACTAAATCCACGTTTTCCCCATCAGCTGCCTTCCAGGGTGTTTTGGTTGAGATTAGTGGCCCACACAGCACCCTCCAGCACCCATCCAGCTTGGCTTCCCACTGGCACAGACAGGCTTTGGGGTGCGTCTTTCCTGACGGCGCGCAGGGCGGTTCCGGATGGCAGTGCCAAGTCTCGGCTGGCTCCTTTCCCGGCCTCTCCCTGTCCTGTCCCTGTGCCAGGGGGCTGCTGAAGAACCTGTTCCATAGCTCCCGCCACAGAGGAGGAAATGACGGGTGATGTTTTCCTCTGTGCAGGGTAGAGCATGGGATCTCCACAGCCCAGGGATAGGGGTGAGGATTCACCTTCCTCCACCCACCTGTGCCCACCAGCTCTCCAACACCTCACCCCAAAGTCTGACTGGGCTGTTCAGCCCTGTTCCATGACAGGGAAAGGGGATTTTTGTGCCACAATTCTTCCACTGGAGTTTGCAACACTCTTGCCAAGTATTTGGGAGTAGCCTTCGATCCATCTGTCTCAGTGCACGGCAGCAGGCACAAAGTAAACTTGGAAGTGTACAGCATGCAGTGCCCCCACAAACGCTGCTGTTCCACACAAGGACCCAGTGCCAGGGATTGCCTGGGTGAGCTGCCTTCAGGGCATCCCCAGGTGACCCCACCAGTGTCCCTTCCCCCTGCCTGGCAGGGACCCGGCGCCCTGCCTGAGGGAATGGCCATAAAAGGCCCTGAAATGGAGAAGATGGGCGGGGGGAGGAGGGGGGGACCGGGCTGCGTCTCCAGCTAGAATGGGATCTTCCCGTCTGCCCACGCAGGTCAGGCTTGCCAGGAAGTGGGAGCGGGGGGTGGATGGAGGAGAGCAGCCCTGGCAGCCTGGAGCAGGTTCAGGAGGCTGGGGCACACCGTGCTCCCCTCCACCTCCCCCTGCTTCCCTGGGGGGCACGTTTGGACTGTGGCCCGGGATGCCGGGGATCTGCATCGCCTCCCACCAAGGGCTCAGGGGGATAAAGCTGCCTTTTCATCGGCACCTGAGCTGTGGGCAGTGGGGGCTGGGGACGAGGGGCACTCAGCGGGCTCCCCCACCGCCCCCCACTGCCTCTCCCCAGACAATGGCCACCCTTTGTTGGGGTTTTATGCGTCCGGCCCCCTTCCCTGTGGCCCAGCTGGTGACATTTTACCACCTCCACATTCCCATGGGGATTCAAAGGGCACAGATGCACCGTGAAACCACAAAGCACATTCCCCTCTCAATGCTCCCCCTCCCCTGTGCCTCAGCATCCCCAGGGAAGCAGAGCCGGGATGCGCAGAGGGGATGCTCGCACTGGGAACCTTCCTTTGGAGCTATTTCAAGGGTGACCTGCCAGCCCTTGGGAGTTCCCTCTGTCTTCCTGCCCTTCCCTTGTCATCAGCTTTCCATTCTTTTGTGACTCTTGAGACACATCCCTGTCCCAAGAGGGCTTGGCATGCCAGACCCCCACTGATGGGAGATGAAGGGAGGCAGCGTGGGCACCATTTCCAGGCTGGTGACACTTGACCTTTTGGAGCTGGAGCCGTGTGGGTGGTACCCACCCCTGCCCTGCAGGCACCCGGCAATGCCAGGCAGGGCCGGTGGTGGCAGACCCAGCGTTGCCCTGGGCTCCTGGGTGTAGCCAGTTTGTGGGTGTAGCCAGGCTGTGGGATACACAGTGGCCTCTGTCCCCTCAAGAGAGGTCCCAGCATGCAGGCATCCAGCCCCTGCCCCTTCCCTCCTGCTCCCAGACTTCTGGGGGCTTTCCCTCAAGGATCTGGGCAAATAGCCCAGTTCCTCCCAACCAGTCATTGCCTCCGCAGGGACCTTGGGAAAACAGCCTGTAAACAGGCAGATGGAGAGCGTGAGTCACAGTGACCGAGAGGGAAATAAATGCAGGAGGGGAATTTGCAGCATGCACTGGGTCATGGGGATGAATCCAGCCTCTCCCAGAGATGGTGAGTGGCTGGCACGTAGGTGCTCTCCTTGGAGCCAGCTGTCCCAGGAAGGGCTGTTTATCCCACTGATGGGAATGTGTCCAGACAATGTGTCCGGACAAGCTGCAAAACTGATCCAGTCCTCTTCCCCCACCAAAAGCATCCCCTGATCCTTGCCATTTTCATCCCAAGGGATGAGCAGTCGCTGCCCTGGAGGCAGCAGAATTTCAGCACGCAGCACCCTGCCCGTAGAGCCATGCAGATCATTTCCCCACTGAAAGTCACCCTGCCGTGGTTATTTTTGGCTGCCGGCGGGGCCGGAGGAGCTGGCTCTCTCCCAGCTGCTGCAGCGCGTCCCCTTTGGAATTGCGTCTAGCGTGGTGGGGAGCGCTTGGGTGAGCAGGCTGCCTCCAGCATCCCGCTCCCTGCTGCCAAGTACCTGCAGCTCCCTCGCCCTGCGCAAAGCAAGAGTGCAATCTAGTGGCTAATCCCACTGGGGACACCGGTGGCGCTGGGGATTAACTTCTGCAAAAGCCTCCGGTGACACCGTGCGCCTCTCTGAGCGTCACCTCACCATCCCAGCCCGGGCACTGGTAGCCCAGGGTGGCGGGAGGTTTATCGAGGGTCCAGAAAAGCTGTCCTTTTCCCTGGCCGCACTTGGGGCTGGAGGGGTATCAGGCTGCGAGCCGCGGCAGTGTGGGCAGGGCCTGGGAGTGTGTTTGCCGGGGTGAGAGGCGCCCTCAGTGCGGTGCGGGGGAAGGATGCAGCTCCCGGGGATGAAGGGTGGGTTTGCCTGGGGGCAGCGAGCGGCTCACTCCAGGTGCTTCGCCCAGGACTCACCCGCTCCACCCGGGGGCACCCAGCCCAAACCTTTCCGTGCTTCTCCATCAGGAGCCGCTATTGCCGTGTCCCCATCGGCTCCGTCCGCTGCCCGGCACGGGGGACCCGGGGCGGGCCTGGTGTTCCCGGGCGGCGTTGAGGTGCTGCTGAGAGTTTCGGGGGCGGGGGTGTACATTGCCTCTTTTTGCCCCCCGAGACCCCCGTGAGGCCCGGCTGGGGCTCATTTCCCGCTCTGCCCCCCCCCCCCCCCCCCCCTCCCCACGCCGTTGGCTGCACTGGGGGTGACGTCCCTAAAATATGCTGATTTATTCACATTAACCCTTTTCCCGCGGGGCTTGGGGGATCTCGGGGAGGCGGTGGCAGTGGGGCGGGGGGACCCCTTCGCTGCCCCGGCCCCTCCGGCCCGGGGTCCCCCCGCGAACGGCCCCTGCCTCCCTCCCTGCCCCGCGGGTTGCCGTGGGAACCGCACCGGGTTCTGATGTCACCGGGGCTGTTGCTACGCGACCGGTCCGCTCGCCCATCCCCGTGTGAGGTCACTGTCGCTATGGCGACGGCCGGGGCGGCGGGGGGGACGCGGGGCCTCCCCCGGGGCCGGGGGGCGGTCCCGGGGCCGCGGAGCTCCCCCCGCGTACCCCCGGGCGGGAGGCGGGCACGAAGGCGGCGAGGGTGGTGTCCTCCCAGGGGAACGGCAAAAGCTTCTCATTAAAAGAGTGGGAAAAGGAAAATAAAGCTTTCTTTTTTTTTTTTTTTTTTTGGCTTGTCCCGAGATATTATTTTTAGAAATCCTGGCGGAAAAGCTGCCTGCGGCGGGAACGTCCTCTCGTTCCACGGGAAACGCGCTTCTCCGTGGAAACAGGCAGCGGTGGGGCTGGGCTCCGTGGGGAGTGGGCACGGGAGGGAGGGGGGGTCGGGGGGCTCAGCCACGTCCGGTGCTGCAGCCCATTTTCTGCTCTGGTCCCAGTCCCCGCGGCGACTCGGAGACCGTGGGTTTTACATCTCCCCAGCTTGCTTTCCTGCTGGAGGCGGTTTGTTCCTAAACCCTGACATTGCTCCTTGGAAATCGATGGAGCTGCTCCTTCCGAGGCACAAATCCCTGCTCCTGTCCTGCCACTGGCTCTGGGACCCCGGCCAGGCCAGGCACCATCACAGCCACTGGATTTGGCCATGCTCTTGGGGGCATGTCCACTCACTGCCCCTTTCCCCTGGGGACCTGCCCCATCCCTCCACCCTGACACCCCCAGGGCTGCTGCCCTCTCCGGTGATCCTGCTGGCCACCAAGCCACAGGGATTAGCAGCTTCCTCTGGACTGGGATTTAGCCAAAGCCACTTAGAGCCACATGGGGCAGGCAGCAGCCAGCTTGGTTGGAGAGAGATGGAGAAAGTCAGGACATGCGGCCTGAGCCCTCCTAAGGATGCTGAGGAAAGGGGCTTTCCTGGGGTAAATAGCTCAGCATCTCGTGGTGGAACCCTGGGTTTGGCCAAACCATGTGTGCTGCAGGGTCTCCCTTGCCCTGGTGAGCCCTCAGCCTCTGTGTTACTTCCAAAGCTTGGTGGAGACCTGTGAGCCAAAAGTCCATCCTGTGCAGGCGGGCTGGAGGGGACAGAGGGACGGGAAGGGGCAGGCGCCGCTCACGTGGCGCTGCCAGCCAAGATGTAGGACAAGAGCTGGCAGATGGAGGCGGGCAGACAGAGGAGCGTGAGGCTGCACCCAGACGCTCTCTGCTGTGACGGGATCTTGGCTCACTGCTGGTTCAACAGCTGCTGAGCTTCCCGAGGCTGGGAGCTGCGGGACTCCGGAGGGACAGAGGACATGGGGATGGGGAGCTCGGGTGGCTCCCCAGGGAAAGGAGCAGCTGGGGAAAGAGCAGGCAAAGGCTTTCTGCTGAAGTTGTGGAGATGATGGGTCTGGCTGGAGCTGGGGATGGGGGATGGGGCAGGGGGAGGGGGCTCACAGCCCTGTCTGGGACACGTTCCTGCCCTGCTGATGGCACAGGGACCACCATGTGCACTCCTGCTCAGTTGGACCTCCTGGATCACTGCGGAGACCACAAGGAAAACTTCACACCCAGCCTGTGTAAAGCTTTGCATCGGGAGAAGCTGAGAGCAGTGGAAAGCCCCCATCCACCCTGCCACAGCACATGGGCAAAGTGAGAGCTCCATCTGAGGGAACCTGGGCCTGCTCTGGGCTCTTCAAAGTCCCCTCTGGTGGCCTTATCCCCTGCTAATGGGATCCTCTGTACCTTATGGGCAGAGGCTCAGGGGAAAATCTGGCTGCAATGAAGGGATAGGAAGGATATCCTGTTTCCCTAGGGAAGAGGTCATTGGGTAAAGTAGCCAAGGGAATCCTGTCCTGCAGCAGCCAGACCAGAGCAAAGGGCTGCCCTGGGGATTGAGGATACCCTGCTGCCCACTGGAAGGTTTGGGGTTAGGCCTGCTGGCACTGAGCCTGTGCAGACCCTCACAGAGCCTGTGGTTTAACCCAGGTATTTGCAGGGTCACCATTATCACAGTCCTTACGCTCCCAAGCCCTCTGTGCTGGCTCCAGCCTGGCTCCTGCTCCTCACCCAGACTATTATGGGACAGCACAGGATGGTCAAAGCCCTCATCTGCCAGCCCCCAGGCAAGGAATCCTGATCCCCACTGAGCAGCCCCCAGGTGCCCTGTCAGCTGCCGCAGGACAAGGTAGGACACTCAGGCTCCAGCTCCCCTGCACCCACCGCCTCCTTCTTTCCCAGGGGAGGGGGCTGTGGTTTGTCTGGAGTGTGGAGAGGTGGGAAGCTCTGTTCCTGGCAGAGAATCCCTGCCAGGCAGGGCAGCTCTGTGCACACCTGAGCCAGGTGAGGCTTTTAGAGAGGAGGCAGAAAAATTAAACCGGAGAATGAAGCAGAGAAACAAGGATCAAATTTTAGACGCCTCTTCACTGCTTTACACCTGGAGCAAAAGCAGGAACATCCAAAGCTGGAGGGATGCTGAGAGGAGCTGCTGGCAGGGAGCTGCTGCACAGCTCTTACCCTCGAGTGGGACACAGCCAAAAAAGCTCCCAGATGAAGGATCGCGCAACTCTAAGGCTCGGGGACAGGGTCCTGCCGTGCCACCATGGCTGGGGACACTGCTCCGCGTCTGGTGCCATCGTGTGGACACACGGCACTTGCACGAACCCCTTGTCCCTTTCCCTGGTGGAGACACCAAGCTTGGCAGCAGTGCTCCCCCAGGCTGTACCGAACACCAAAGGGTTTTGTCCCACTCCCACCACCCCAAGCCTCCCAAAATCTTGCCCACTGTCTGCATCTCCTGCTCAGCCATCAGTGCTGCTCCTGACCTCTCCAACCCATCAACACCATTGTTGTACCCCACCTGCTCTGGCCACCCCAAATTGTGACTACATTGAGGGGTCAAGTACCTGCTGATCTTGGGGGGGGGGGGGGGGGGGGCGGGGGGGGGGGGGAATCCCCTAAGCCCCCTGGGCAAGGGAAAGGGGGAAAATAAATAACCACAACTGGCCAGACATGGAAGGATATGATGGGACTGGGGGGAACCTGCTCTGCTCCCCCCAGTCTTAAGAGAGGCCCTCTGCCACGTGTAAACTTTCTCTCCAGATTTCACACCCCTTCTTCCCCCATTTAATACACCTTCTTGCCTATTTTCCAGAAAATCCCGCGCACCTCTCCATGGACAATCCAGGCCCCCCTTTTCCCCGGGGGGTCACCACGGCAGCACATCCCCAGGGTGCCCCATCCCTGCGCCCCGCCCTGGGGGTCCCGGGGGGCTGCAGTGCGCGGCCACAGCGGATCCCCAGCGCCTGCCCTGCCCGGGAGCCCCATCCCGGCGGTGGCCCCGCGGCTCCGGACCCTCGCGGTCCCACCAGAGGGAGCCCAAAGGACGCGGATGGTGGCGCGGATGGTGGCGAGGGTGGTGGCCAGGATGGTGGCGAGGGTGGTAGCGAGGGGTGGTGGCCAGGATGGTGGCGCGGCCGGCCGGGCACGCCACAGCCCGGGGAGGCGAGCGGGGACTGCCGCCCCTCCGAGCGGCTCTCAAACGCCCCCAGAGCTCCTTCCAGCCCGCGTGTGTGTCCCTCCGTGAGCCACCCCTGCCCGGCGGCTGCACCCCCTGCCAGAGCTCTCCTCCAGCCCAGGCGCCAGTGCAGGGAATTTGAGGCTGGACACGTCGGAAAACAGCGGCTGTGGCAGCAAAGAGGGTGTTCCCAGAGCCCGAATCATCGCTCTGGCAAGTGGATTTCCCCCAGTTCAAGCCATCGCCCGACACCACGTCCAAACTGAGAGCACGGTGAAGCATCTCTGCTCGGATCACTTTGTGGTGGGTGTAGTTAGCCTAAATTAACGCAGGCGCAAAGCACCAGAAAGGGAGGGTTGAAAAGATGCTCCTGGTGCTTTTGGAACGTCGGCTCGTGGCATTGCACCAGAAGATTTCCCGTTCACACCTCGTCGTTCCACAGGTTTGGGTACTGTTGGACACATTGTTGGTGGGAAAAGGGAGCAGGATGGAAATAACCTGCCAGATGGGGATGGGAGATGGGTGGAGGGAGAGTCAGAGAAGAAATATTGCAGGCGATGCTTCATGATGTCAGAGGAAAGTCCCTCCCATTTGCCCAGCATTTGCTCGTTTATTTAAAGCCCATCATTAGTGGCAGCCATGTGGAAGGGGATTTAAACCAGTCCTGAGTGAATTAGGTGCCACATTTTGACCATGTGTCTAATCTACCAAAGTCCTCTCCAAATCCTGCTTTCCACTGAAAATTGCTGCTTTCTTCATCAGCCAGGAGGTCTGGGGGCTCCAGCCCTTCCCCTGCATGAGGGAAATTTTGGGCACATGAGAGGCTGGGGCTGAAAGCAGGAGGCTGCCACAGTGTCAACAAGAAGTAGAGAGGCTGTGGGCCAGGGAAAATCATGGAATAAATGGGATGTGGGCCAAACTCAGGCAGACAGTGCCAGGCTGCTACTTAGAACTGCTGCCAGAGCAGTCTGGCACAGACAAGGAGAGGAAATCCCAGCCAGACCTGGAATTTAATCCTGACTTCCTGGTGAAGTGGCTGAAAATGTTCAGCTCTTGGGGACTTTGTGGCACAGAAGCAATGAGAGGCCAAGCCACTTGTGAGAGGCCATCAAGCCTGGCTGGGAAACCCCCACATGGCCATCAGGAGGAAAACACCTCTATGGGTTGAGTTTGTGCCCCAGACTCTTCGCAGCAGTCCCAGAGATGCTGGAAGCAGGGTGTGCATGTCCCAAGCCTTGTGGTGAGACAGCTGAGTTGGGGAAAGTTGCCTGTCCATCTGGGAAACACCTCAAGGAGGGAAGAGAGGAGAAAACAGGAATTTCCTTAGAACTGCCATGGCAAGCAGGAACACAAAGGGAAACTGAGGCATAGGAGAGTGGACTGGTGGGATGGGGTGGGACAGGGCAGCAGAAATGTGTGGATGCAGAGCTGTCCCCAGCCCTCTCCTGTAGAGCTGCTGAGGGTGGCATTAGGTGGCTGGCAAGTTTAGGGTTAACCCAGCCCATCCCTTCCCAGGTGCTGCCCAGCCTGGCCCAGGTGGTGCCGGGTGGGAAAGGGCTGGGGGAAGCCTGCAGGAAGGGCTGGTGGGGCAGAGGGGAGAGGCTGCTGGCTCCAGGCTTGGAAGGTGGTGGCAGCAGAGCTGTGCTGCCACACCAGAGCCTGTTCCCTGCCCGGAGAGCTGTTGTACTGACAGCACTGGGAGTTTTGCTGTGGTGTGACTGTGCCAGCCTCATGGCTTTCACCCACTCACCACCATCCTGCTGGAGAGGAGAACTGGACTGGCTGGACCTGTTGTGCTTGTGAGATGTGGGTTTGGGATTATCCTCAGTGGGTGCAGGTGGGATGTTTAATTTTTCCTTCCAGTTTCCTGCAGAGTGTGAAAATCAGGCTGAGAGTCTCTCCACTTTGTCCCTCCACTTAGAGAAGAACTTCATGCTGAAGTTTCCATTGTACTGTCTCTGAGAGCTCATGATGTTCTTTGAGCTTTAATCCTCTCTATATGCAGCATAAATTTTCTGATGGAAAAAATGAACATCTGCACGCGCCCCACTTTTTTTTTTTTTTTTTTTTTCTTTTCAGTGGAATTTCTTTTGGATGCAAAACAAGAGTGGAAAAGTACAGCCCTGAAGTGTATTGGTACCTGGAAATTGAGGCTCAGAGTAAAATCCTGTCATAGGACACAGAGGAGAGAGTGGTATTCTTGCACAGGGAAGGTGCACCCCAGCCCTTTTTTCTTCCAGTGGAGCAGCAAAAGTTCCAGCAGCCAGTGTAAGATGCTCCCACCTTTCCCAGCTGCTGGCTGTTGCACTGCAGAGAACAAAGCAATAAGGAAAATTGTGGTGTCATTAATGTGATGATTAAATTGGCATCTGGAGGTGTCAGCACGAAGAACTAGGCTCTCACATCCTCATCCCTGCCACCCCCATGGTCCTGCCCCTTAGCTCTGTCCCATGCCAGACCTGGGAGATGCTCCTTTGCAAATAAATTTATGTGAAAGTGCTGCAGGTCCTGTGGTGAGTTTCCCTCTCTATCCTGCATCTCTGTTTGCTGCCATGCTTGTGTTTCATTGGGATGTTGCTGTGGCTGATTGGGATTTCTTTATGACTGGAGGTTTTGATCCTGGCTTGCAGAGTGAGTCACTACATGGCAAATGGGATCCCATCCCAGAGATGTCATTTCCTCACCCGGTGTTCTTTGCAAATGAGGTTTTGCAGAGCTTCAGCAGCTGTTTTTCCTTCCAGCTGAAATCCTCTTCCCAGGAGCATTTAAAGACATGAACTGGGTGCTGAGAGCTGTGCATAGGCAGGGAATTAACATCTACCGTGGCCCAGTGGGAGATGTAACAAGTCCTGCAATCAGTCCTGGGAGGCCTGGGGGCCACAATAAATCAACCTGTGAGTGCCAAGTGGCTCTGAACCAAGGGGAGGGGAGAGAGGCCATCCCTGTGCTGTGCCATGTAGTTTTGATCACTCAAAAAGGAGGAGACTTGGAAAGTAGCAAATAAAGCCATGAAGTACCTGGTAAATTGCCCTAGACCCAGGCTCCATTTAAATGTATTTTGGAGATGGACTTGCTGTAGATGAGGTGGTCCCAAGCTTATTACATGTTGGCCAGGATGTTTTCAGCTGGCAAAATGCTCCTTTGGGTGTCCCCTGGCTTGGCTCTCTGCTGAGGAAAGGCAGGGCAGCTCTGGCCAGGTGCCGAGTGTGCCACAGCTTTGTCACGGAGCAGATCTCGGCCAGGATGAGGCATTTCCATCACAGCTTGCTTGCTGCTTCTGGGGCTGGCAGAGCACTCTGCTGCAGCCCTGGGACCTGCCGTGGGCTCCCTCTCATCCTCCCCAAGCCTGGCTTTTCCAGGTTAAGGAAAATGTGGTGGTAGCTCTGCCTGTAGTGTGAGAGAGAGGCCCACAAGACACCCCCTTCTTCTTGCAGCTGCATCTGTCACCTCCAGGTACAAAATGCCACCTCCATCACTGGCTGCAAATCCCAGTGTTGGCTCTGCCTCCTCTGAGGACCTGCATGGTGCCATGGAGCAGCATCAAACAGCAGCCAAAAGAGGTGGTGAGGGAGGGACAATAAAACAATGTGCTATTAGCAAAGCTCTGGCCAACAGACACATCTACAGCTTGGGGTGAAATGATCTGACCCTTTTTTGCTCTTGGGTGATTCATTCTGACCTCAGTAAAAAAACATGGTCCCCAGCCTCGTGCTGAATGGAGGGCACAGAGCTGGAACTGTGCAGATCCTTGTCAGGATGCCTTGGCCTGCAGCCAGCCCTCATCCAATTCCATCACTGCCCAGGGGGCACGGCCAAGGCAGCAGCCCCGGCTAACTCGGCCTAATGGCAAGAGCCCAGTGCTCCTGCCAGGTGAAACAGCACTTCACGTCTGTGCCGGCCCTGATTAGCAAAACTATGGTTGCCATGGAGCCTGAATACCTGTAACAGAGTGCCTGCCTTGCCTGTCCCCGCTGCAGACCCAGGGGACACAAGCTGTGGAGCAGAGGCCAATTTTGCTGTTCCTCAGAAAGCTGATTGCTTTCATCCCAGTGAATATTGAAATGGTCTATTTTTTTTTTCCTTCCTTCTTTCAGCCTCGTTTGGGGTAGAAGAGAAATGTCCCTCCCCAGCTACTCCTCAGATGGACTGTGGGCTCTGGGTGCAGATGGTGTTGCAGGGAGAAATGCCAGGCTGTGAGTAGGGCACCAGCCCAGGGGTGCTGTCCCAGGGGAGCAAGGGCTCCCTGCTGTTCCTTTACCAGATGCCTGCACTCTGGAAAAGGTGCTGGGCAGTTTATGACCAGCTCAGAAAAAAGGATTTGGAAATCTAGAAACAGCTGCCACTCTTGTGAGAGGTTAAGATGGCATCTGCTTAGGCTGTGTGAGAGGGGAAGAGAAGGTAAAAATGCTGAGGTGAGATTTTTGGAATGGGCACAGCTGTTACACAGTGAAAAAGGCCTCTGGAGAGTTATTGAGTAGAAATGCACAGGAGAGTGATGGCTAAAAAATTATTACAGGAGGGTGTCCCACACAGACAAGGATGGGTGGGTAGGCTCTGCTGGGTAAAACACAGCAGGGCTGCTTTGGAAAGACCACCCCATTGACCTGTCTGTGCAAAATTATCCAGACCTGGGCCTGTTTGATGCTCTGTGGGTCTCTGTGCCCTTCCTGGCCTTGAGGTCTAAAAAAAGCATCCTCCTGCTCTCTGAAATGCATCCTCTAGGCTTGTCATCTCCAGGTGACCGAAGAGGGGCAGCTTTGAGCAGGCATGCAAGGAGCAGCCTCTGCCCCAAGGATGGGGAGGTGGCGTTGTCATCTCCAGGTGACCGAAGAGGGGCAGCTTTGAGCAGGCATGCAAGGAGCAGGATGGGGAGGTGGCTGTGTAACAGTGCCCAGAGCTCGGGGAGTGCCTGGGACTGTGCTGGGAGCTGCCTGTGTGTGACTGTGCTCATCAGGGCAGTCAGAAAACAGAGGAGGAATGGAAGGCAGCGAGATTTCCCAGAATGCTTCTTTCCATGTAATCCCTGAAGTGGGCTCATCCTGAGGCTCCCTGTGCCTCTGCACTGGCACAGATCTGTTCCCTGCCTCGGGCATCCCCCAGGGAGAGCAGCCTGTGCACAGTCTGAAGGCAGGGAAAGAAATCCCTGCCTCATCACTTACTGCTTGTAGCTCTGCCACCCAGGGGGTGTGACCTGCAACGTGCCACTTCCCCGGCACTGTCACCCGTCCTGGCATCTGCCAAAACAGCCCTGCTGAGCCCTTGCCAGCATCATCCTGCTGTTGTCCCTGTGTCCTGTCCCAGCTGTCACCAGCACTATACCATAACCCTGTTTTGCTGTGTCTCCATCCCCAGAGGGGATGAAGTTTCATTTCCTCACTTCCATAGAAGCAGGCAGCAACTCTTCTCGTTCTCCTTCTCCCTCCCAGTTTTAGACACTGTTTCCAATTTGTTGATTTCTTCCCTTGAGTAATGTCTTGTTTACACTCATTTACCCTCCAGGCCTTTGGCTTCAGCAGTTCCTCTCCTCTGGGGGAAAAGGGTTTCCTGAGGAAAGTCAAGGCTCAGGGCAGCCGAGACCCTTTGTGCCCTTGGAGTGTTTGCTCTGCCAGCTCCCCTCTGCTTGATGCTTTTTTGCTGCAGGGAGCAGAGGTAGGGCCAGGTCAGGGCTACCAAGACAGCCCAGGGCTTTGCTGGTCCTGTCATGGGATCCCTCACCTGCTCTGGAATTTCTTTGAGCAAAGTCAAGGAGGAGCGAGTGGTACTGCTCCATCTGCTGTGTGCTCTGGCATCAGGAGGAGCACTGGGCCGTGCAGGACCCCAGGGGCTGTGTCCTGGTGCTGGAGGCCACCAGATCCAGGTAACTCCGCACGTCCTGGCCACAAGCACCAGGCTCGGCAGTGCTGGGGCTCAGCTCCATGGGGCTGGCAGCAGGGCTCTCCTGGCAGGTCTGTCCAGGTTCCTTCTCCAAGATCCCTGGACTGCCTGCTCCAATTCAGCCCCGCTGGGGCTCTTTCAGCTCAGCCCTTGTGCAGGGTGGGATGCTGCTGGGACAGGCAGAAGGAGGCAAGTCCCGGGGTGCCAGAGCCCTCCAAGGTGTCATCCTGGCGGGGACCGGGTCCACCTGCGCCCTGCCACCCTCGGAGGGGATGAAGGGGCCGGCGCGGGTCGCTGTGCCCAGGGTCGCCTCCCCGTCCCGCGGGGCGGCAGTGCCCGGGCGGAACGATGCGCTGCCGAGCCCGCATCCCCCTCCCCACCTGCGGGGCTGGAGAGCCCGGGGCCGCGGAGCCCCCACCCCGCAGGCGGAGCGGGACCCCGGGGGTTTGTCCGGCTCCGGGCGGCTCTCGGACCGGGCCAGCAAGTCCAGCGCGTCCAGCGGAGGAGAGAGGAGCCGCGGGCAGAGCGGGGACACGCAGCCTTGACACGCGTCCGGGGGCTCAGGGACCGTGAGTGGGTCTCTGTGTGTGCGACACGTACACGCGTGTGTGCGACAGATACACGCGTGTGTGCGACACGTACACGCGTGTGCGGGCTCTGCAGCAGTTCCCGGGCACGGGGGTGTCCGCACGGGGGGCGGGCGGGAGCGCGGGCAGACCCGGGCGCGGCGGGGGCGCTGGGCGGGCGCGGAGCACGGGGCGATGCTGCAGCAACTTCCTCGCACCAAAGTGTGACGGGAGCCGGCTGGAGGCACCTGCTTCACGGGGGAGTGATTCGGGTGAGCCAAGGATGGCACATCTGGAAGTGGGAGACCTCGGGAAGCCGCTGGGTCCATCTGCATTTCGCCGAGATGAGCGCGGACAAACGGGCGCTGCACGGGGCGGCCGCGGGGCTGATCGATGCTTTACTCACCACCGAGGCCACGCAGATGACAAATGCGACGGCTGCCGGAGGGGCAGGAGACGTCTGTGCCGCCCTCCCCTGGGACTCTCAGAGTCGATGGAGTTTATTACCTTAACGTTATTTCCTCTCTCTGAAGGGCAGCTTTTTGGCAGTGCTGCCTTGCAGACAAGGACCCAGCCCCTGGCAGGGGCAGGGTCTCGGCACCGCGATTTGTTTGGCCAGCGGTGGGAAGGGAAGCCCCCGGCACAGCCCCCAGCCTCTCAGCTGACAGCGGACAAGAGGGAGAAGGTGGATAAGGGCAGGCGGCTTCTCCCAGCTGAGCTCCGAGGGGAAAGCAGCGGCGGGATTTCATTTGCCTGCCTCTTAAGGCAGTGAAGTCTCCATCCCCTCCCACGTTCCCTCCCCAGCCCTGACCCTGTCCGGCGCAGGGGTGGTGGGACCTCAGCGTTCGCTCATCTGGAGTTTCCCAACGAGCCGTAAGTCCTTATCATGTTAGAAAATCAATTTTCCCTCTGGCTGTTTTATTGGTTGCCCTGCCAGCCCTTCTACATATCCGGTAGAATTGCTGCCAGGAGAGATTTTTGGGGCTGTATCCTGCTCTG
The DNA here is from genome assembly GCF_017590055.1 of Onychostruthus taczanowskii. Taxonomy (NCBI): domain Eukaryota; kingdom Metazoa; phylum Chordata; class Aves; order Passeriformes; family Passeridae; genus Onychostruthus; species Onychostruthus taczanowskii. The sequence goes on from NW_024499684.1 coordinate 9,300,860, forward strand.
CTGACATTCCCCTGATGGGGCAAAGGGGCTGAGGTGGACTGGGGAGCTGACGGGGTTGTTTGCAGATAGGAAATGGGGCAGGAAGCACTTGGGAAGCCTAAGGGAGTTTAGGTGGAGGTTTTGTGTGGTTTTGCAAAGGAAAGGCGGTGTCTGGGGCAGGATGGGTGCAGGAGTGCAGAGCCGTGGAGATCAGCAGAATCCCAGCACCCTGACACCAGTGGGCAGAGGGAAAATGGGAGCAGGGGGAGCAGAGAAGTTGGGAAAGCATCCCACAAACCTCTCCATGTCTCCACAGCCATGAATCCCTATGTCAACTGCTCCAGTTCCGAGTTCCCCCTGCCCCGGCAAGACTTCCCTGTGGAGCCCATCAGCCCTGATCTCAGCAACAGGACTCACCCAGAGACCTTTTTCGACCCTAAGGATGCCAACCTGACAGAGGAGCAGCTGCGGGATAAGTACCTGGGACCTCGACGGTCCAACTTCTTTGTCCCAGTCTGTGTCATTTACCTGCTGATCTTCTTGGTGGGGGCTGTGGGCAACACGCTCACCTGCATCGTCATCCTGCGGCACCGGTTCATGAGGACGCCCACCAACTACTACCTGTTCAGCCTGGCCGTGTCTGACCTGCTGGTGCTGCTGCTGGGGATGCCTCTGGAGCTCTACGACATGTGGAGCAACTACCCCTTCCTGCTGGGGGCCAGCGGCTGCTATTTCAAGACGCTGCTCTTCGAGGCCGTCTGCTTCGCCTCCATCCTCAACGTCACAGCGCTGAGCGTGGAGCGCTACATCGCTGTGGTGCACCCGCTCAAAGCCAAGTACGTGGTGACCAGGAACCACGCCAAGAGGGTCATTGTCACCATATGGGTCTTGTCGGTCGTCTGCTCCATCCCCAACACCAGCCTCCATGGGCTGCAGCCTCTCTACGTGCCAGGACGGGGGCGGGTGCCCGATTCAGAGATCTGCACCCTGGTGAAACCACGCTTGACTTACAATCTCATCATCCAGGTCACCACCATCCTCTTCTTCTTCCTGCCCATGGGGACCATCAGTGTCCTCTACCTTCTTATTGGCCTGCAGCTCAAAAAAGAAAAGATGCTGGAAGCCTTGGGAGCCAAGACTGGCAGCAGCCACAACTGCCACAAGCCCCAGGGGCAGAAGAAAGTCAGGAGGAGGCAGGTCACAAAGATGCTGTGTGAGTTGGTGCTGGGCATGGCAGAGCCAGGGACTATCTCCCAAGGCAGTGTTGGGAGGGTGCTGGGGGGAAACTGAGTCATGGGCAGTCCAGAGCACCACAGCTGGGTCATCCCAGAGGAAGGCTTGTGGGGTGTTGGGGCAAAGGCAGATCTGGTCTGGCAGACCTGAGTCCAGCAGTAAGGACTGCTTGGGCCAGCTCCCTCCAAGCCATACTATATCCCCTCCTCGAGGGAAGTGCAGAGTGAGAAAGAGAAAGATGGGTTGGGGTGGGGGAACCCACTCCCCATCCCTCCACCCAGACTCAAATTCTGGTGGCAGTGGCAGAGTTTCCAGAAGGGCAGCACTTCTGCCCAGCCCTAAGCCCCTGTGACTCTAACAGGGCAATGACCCAAGGCTGGATTGAAACATCCTCTTTCCCACTGCTCTTCGCTGTTGCTCCCCTCTCCAGCATGGTTCCCAGAGCCTCTGGCCCCCTTCCCAGGAGTGGGAGCTGCCTGCCCTTGGGTAGCTGCCTCTCCCCAGCATGCTGACCTCCACACCCTGCCAGTCCCATGATGGCACAGCCATGGCACATTGCCCAGCCCAGTCCAACAGCATGGCAAAGCTGCTTCTCTGCCACCTCCCAGACAAATGGTAACTCTGCTTTCCAAGGCACTTGGGCTGGGGACAAAGGGGGACCTGCCCTGCATGCCACAGAGATGCATTGTGGCATGGGTATGGCAGAGGACCCCAGGACTACCTGTACATATACAGACCTATTCCCTTTCCTTTCCATCAGCAGAGCTGGGTTATAAAACAAAAACAAAAACAAAAACACAAAAACAAACCAAAAAAAAACCCAAAAAACAAAAAAAAAACCAAACCAAAATCAAAAGCAGAGCACAAGGAAAGGTCTCAAATAGCTCATGCTCCTTGGACTTTGCCGGTGAAGGTGGCAGGTTTCTGGAGGCTGGGTGCCAACAGGGGAGTGAGTCCCCCAGCTGTGCTGCGTGGCTGTGACAGGGCCAGCTGCCTGCCAGTGAGGAATGGAGAAGTGCAGCACAGAAGGGCCTGAAGTAGCACTGGCAGGAGATGGAGGGAGAAGATCCTGTCCAGACTTCCAGCTCTTCCATGACAAATCCAGAAGGCACTGAGGGGACCTTTCCCCTCTCCTTCTTCCTCTCTCTCGTGCTTCTCTGCTATGGCCAAAGCTGAAATGGGGCAGTGCTTGGCCAGGGACTGGAGATCTCAGTGGGGTTGGTAATCCCCATCTCCCCAGTAACACCGGCTCCTTGTCTCCCCACAGTCATGCTGGTGGTGGTGTTTGGCATCTGCTGGGCTCCCTTCCACACCGACCGCCTCGTCTGGAGCTTTGTATCCACCTGGACCAGCAACATGCTCCACATGTTCCAGTACGTCCACATCATCTCGGGCGTCTTCTTCTACCTGAGCTCGGCTGCCAACCCCATCCTCTACAACCTGATGTCCACCCGTTTCCGGGAGATGTTCAAGGAGGCGATGTGCCGCCCCGGCCGCCCGCCGTGGGCGCGGAAGCCGTCGCCCAGCGTCACCCGCGCCACCACGCGCAGCACCGAGTGCGAGCCCGCGCCCGGCGCGCTGCCCCTCTCCGACGCCGAGGAGTACGAGCTGGAGGGCACGGAGAGGGGCCAGGCCACCACCCACGCAGTGTCCCTCTGCTGAAGAGCGGGAGGACAGGGAAGGACCCTGGGATCTTCACCGCCAGCATGCGTCTGACTGTGGCACTCATCCTGTGGTGGGGAGCGGGGCAGGAGCGAGGGGAGATCCCTGCCTCTCTGTGCTGTCCCACTGGGATGGAAAGGTTGGTGGTATCAGCAGCACTGCTCCATGAACAGGGTGGCAGTGACCTTGCTGTGTGCTGGATGCATAGCAATGCATCCCAGTGTCCTCAGCACCAGGCCTGGCCAAGGCCAGGGCATCCCTTGTGGTGTGGGGACAGCTGACTTCTATGTCAGGGATATGTCAGCAATCCCTAAAAATATTCCATCCCTCCCGGCCCAGTGGGGTGAACCTGCAGGTGCTGGAGCCAGGGGCTTAGGCATCCCAGGCTGTTTTAGGACACAGGGATGGATGGGTGTCCCCAGAGGTGTTTGCACCCGGGCTGAGATTCAGGGCTGTGTGAGACGTTTGCACGGGATTGTGGAAAAATCTCATGGGGAAAAAAAGATCTGTGGGTGCCTTCTTCAGGGCTGTCTGGCACCACTGTAACCCTGATTTTCTGGCACATCTCTTCAGTGGTGCTGGTGCCTGGCTGCAGGGTGCTGGTACAGCTCCTTGCTCCCAGCCTTTCTCATGCCCTGCATTCCCAGCCCTTTGAGGGTAGGGGAAGGAGCACGGCTGCTCCCTCCAGAGCTGGAGTCTGGGGGGGAAAATATGGGACAAAGGGATCTCCAGGCTGTCTGTAGTGTCAAGGCAGAACTCCATAACTCTCTGTGTCACATGAATATGCTCCCCTCTCCCCTCTCTGCCCAGCATGTGCTGGGTGCCAGTCTCTTCTTCCTTTGCCCACCATGGTCACCTGAACTTGTGGGGAATGTGGGGAACCCGCCTCCATCCTTGCCCTGCATGGGCTGAGCCTCACTGAGAATTAAAAAAAAAACCACTGGCCTGATTTGTGCCCTGCTTGTGTCCCCTAGCACCCAGCTCTGCTCCCAGCATGGGACTGAGCCCAGGCCATGATCCTGGGGAGGGGGATGGATGAGCCACGTGCCAGGGTGAGGGACACCAGGACTGTTCCACCAGATCTCCCTGGGGCTCTGCTGCTGCGGTGGGTCTGCAGGTCCAGGGACACTGCGGGCATGGCAGGGAGGGCACAAGTGGGATGTCTGCACCCTTCCTGGCCCCTCAGGCTGAGCTAGGGCTGGGGCCTGTGCAGAGGGACAGCTGCCTCTGGAGCCATGGCCATCAGTCCTTCCCCAGGCACACGGCTTGGAAAATGTCACCAAAATGCCAGGGAGTGTGGGCTGGCTGGTCACGCTCTCCCAGGCTGGAAGGACCCATCGATTTCCTGTCTGAGATCAATGCTGCTGCCTTCCCCATGTACACCAGGTCCTGCAGGAAGAAATACTGAGGATCTGAAATGGGAGCTGAGGGACCGCCCAGGCAGTTTGAGCTCTTGTTTTGCACTACTTACTCAAGCCCAACTCCCTCACAGCCAGCTCTGCAGGCTCCCCTGGCTCAGCACCACATGGCCGTGCCTCTGGTCAGCATGGGCTTGCCTGGGGCTTGCTTGAGCAGAAATACTGGATGGGCAAGCCGCAGGCAGAGCACTGGCAGCTGCTACTCTGCTTCCAGCCCCTCCTAAGCACATTGCATGGGACCATAGCCAGGCCAGTGACCAAGAAGAGGCAGGGCTTGGGGCTTGCACACTCCCTCCTGCCCCCATCTACCCAGTCCCTAGTTCAGAGGCAGTGCAGCTGGCTTCCCCTGCTCCCCATCCCACGGCCAGCTCTGCCATGGGCAAAGCCCTTCCTTGACCCCTGATGGTGCTGCTGGGTGAGGGTGGGCATTGGGCTGCAGTAACTTTGTGTTTCAGGGTCCTGCTGACTGCTTGCAGCTCTCTCTGGAGGATGTCAGAGTGACCGAGGGCATTGAGATCTGTGTATTTCATCCTCTCTGTCTCTCTCTCCTGTCAGTGATGGTCCTGGCAGGGCACAGCACCCTGGCAGCCCTGTGGGGCCCCTTGTGGCTGCTGCGTGGGTGGAGGTGACTGATGCCTCCTTGATGACCATTATTGCCCCATCTCACTTCACCCAGCTGCTTCCTCACCACAAATCTCCAGGGAATGGCTTTTTAATAGGCAGTCAATAGTATTTTATAATGCAGTGACAGACGCCTCTGTGGAGTTTTGGGTCCCTCGTACTGCATGAGGGCAAACTTGTCCTGCTGCTCCTGAGCAGCCAGGCTGTGCAGGGATACAGCTGTGGCTGCTGCAGCTCAAGTGCCTTGGCCAGTGTCAGAGTGTGTCAGAGTGTGTGTTCCCAGGGTTTTTTTACAGGATCCTCGTTTGCAGCACAGCTGGGATGGAGTCCAGAGCAGCCAGAAAGGTGAGGCACTGGCTTTGCCTTTATCCAGCCTTGTGTTCCCAGCTGCCCAGACATCTTCTGGCTTGGGACTCCCCGTCCTTCTTGGTGTCCCCAAATTCAGACATCTTCTGACCTGGGACTCCCCGTCCTCCTTGGTGTCCCCAAATTCAGGTATCTCCTGACCTGGGACTCCCCATCCTCCTTGGTGTCCCCAAATTCAGATATCTCCTGACCTGGGACTCCCATCCTCCTTGGTGATCCCAAATTCTCCTCCCTCAGACAGACAAGGGGAGTATGCAGCTGAAGCCCTGCTATATTGGGTGATGGTGCTGGGGCTGCCCCACCACCCCCTCCACATGCACAGCTGGACTAGGATCACCCTGGAAAGCATTCCAAAATCTTGTCAGAGATGGAGCTGCAGGGCAGCTGGTGGCAGTTCCTGGGTGGATCTGTATGGGCAGACTTTGGTGCCCTGGCTGGGTTTGGATGATGTGGAGACTTCCCGGGTACCACATGCCAGCTGGGCTCCCAAGAGATGCTGGAATCAAAGGCTGCTGGACAAGTCCTTTAATCCTATAATTAATGAATGCAGGAAACCTAATAAAAAAGGAACTGATCTCCTCAGGGAGAATGGTTTCATGAAGAGCATTTTACACCTCTCCACCACTGGGAAGGCAGTGGATGATGACTCCTTCCTGCCTCAGGCTCACTGCAACCCCCAGGAAGGGAAATGATGCTCCCACTGCCCTGAGCCCTCAGGGCCAGCCTGGCTCCTGCCACCCTCCCAGTATAAATTAGAGGGATTATTCCTCCCAGGGAGGTGATATAGAAGCAAAGGGCCCTGTGGGATGGGGAAGGCAAGGATGGGCAAGTCGTTCCCACTGCTCCCACCCCTGTAACTGGCCAGGGGGAATGGTGCTTCAGTATGGTTGGGCCGAAGGAGCATTCCAAAACACTGCCTGGGAGTTAAATAAATATTTCAGAGCCCAAGGGACCCCAGATGGGTCAGAGCAGAGGTAAATTGAGGGGCCAGGACAGGCAGGGAGCGTGTGGATGCCATTGCTCCGTGTCTTTGCTCGGAGCACGGAGAAGCATCTCTCCGTCCCTGCAATAGGGAGCACGTGGTCAGGTTGGGCTCCATGCCACCATCTCCTCTCCAAACACTTTGTTTCTGAAGAGCTGTTCCCCAAAACGTGTCCATCTGTCCTCCCAGACTTATAGCAGCTTCTGTCCAACTGCCAGCTCCTGCCAAATCACCTGCTGCTGGCTGCAGGAACACCCTCCTGCCCCGTGCCAGCTCAGCTCCTGGAGCTGTTTCCCCCCAGGCTGCTGCATGCCCTGAGTGACACAGTGTCTCCAGAGATTCCAGTGAAAAGATTTATCACCACAGCTTTGGGGATTAAAAAGCAATTCATCTATGAGGCTGCCCCAGCCTTGTAAGGCTTTTTTTTTGTGCTGTGATTATTTGCAACAAGCATGGGGTGGGGTTTTTTTTCCTTTACAGAGCCAAACTCAAGTTTTACAGCAACTGCCTTGTATATCTGTAGCCATGATAAATGGCTCCAGAGTGTGCCAGCGGATTTTTTGCTGCCCCTTTTCAAGGGAAAATGGTTTCAAGGGGAGGGTTGTTTTTCCCTTCCTTCACACAGTCATGGGATGGGGAAAACTCGTACAGTGTGAATTTGGCAAAACCACTGTGAGCCTGGGAATGAGCAGTCCCTGTCTCGGGCTGGGCAGGGGGGCAGGTTTGGGCTGCCCAGCCATGGATGCAGCACAGCAGCCTTTCCCACCAAGATCCCAGCCTTTGTCAGGGGAGGAGGGAAGCAGGAAAATGTAGATGTCAGGAAGCTGTGCTGGGTTTGAGCTTAGGCTGCTTTTTGAACCATATTTCATTTGCTCCCCTTATTCCAGGCTAGTGGTGGTGGTGAAAAGCCAACACATAGTGCCTGCAGATGGTGATGGGCAGGGAGGCAAACGGACAGCAAGGAATCACAGAACCATGGAATAGTTCAGGTTGGAAGGGACCTTTGAATGTTTCCTAGTGTATGTGTAGAATTGGATTCTGCTCCTCAGGGACACCTCTGGGCTCAGTTTTTAGGCCCGTACCAGAGGCAGCCCATCTTCCTGCCTGGCTGCTCAGTGGCTTCCCCAAGAGCCAGGATGCTCACAGAAACCATCTCCCAGGCAGGCACTGCAGGGAGGCTGGGAGCAGCGTGGGGAGCACAGCCCAGCCAAGGTGGAGGAGCTCAGGTGCAGCTCTGGAGGCTCAGGCTGACTCAGCAGTGCTGCACTGTGACTGTCACCTGCACTAGGGACAGTCTGCTCCATGTCACAGCAAACTCAACAGCCCTGCAGGGATGCGGCCATGTGCAGGGAAGTGATGGGGTCCTTGCACCCCAGCTCTCCCGACCTTAGGGCACACAGGGGGGGAAACACTGGAGCTAGAGGGACAAAGGGCATCTCCAAGAAGTTGTTCTGTGTACGAAATCCTGCTGGCAGGGTGAGGGGAAGGACAGAGTGCACAGAGCCATTTCCCACAGTCTGGCAGGGACAATTAAAGCCACTGGGCACCTTCACAGGCATCAGCTGGGGCAGGGTTAAAACCCCACCACGAGGGCTTAGAAGAGAGAGGGGCTAGCCCACATCTCCTGTAGCAGCTGTGGTTGCTAAAGATGGCAGAATTTATGTCAGAGAAGCCAGTGTGATGCTTAATTTTGTTCATGGGGACACAGAAGTGAGGAAAGATAATTAGCACTGCAGTAAGTGGACTAAAGTCGTCTGGATGGCTGAGCTCTGAGGCAAGTGGGGACTGCTAACAGCTGGCTGTGAGTGCTGGCAGGGCTGGGGGAACTGGGCTCAGGGCCCTGAGACTGACCTGGAGGACAGCAGTGTGCAAAGGACAGGCTGTGCTGAGGATCCCCAGCTCACATCCCAGGGTCTGCCCTGGTCCCCTGGGTGGGATGTGGGGGATGGGGGGGATCAGCCCTCCGGGTCTCGTTGGGGTGGAGAAAATTCCAGCATGAAGAGGAATGCTGGGAAGCCCAGACTGGAAAAAGCTAAATTTTATCTGGTGTTCCATATCTCTGCTCCCTGACCAGTCCCTGTTGTCTCTGCCCAGGCTTCCAAGGGCAATGGTGTAGTACCTCAAGGGGAAATGCCTCCTTATGAGCCATGTGCTTTTCTACAAGGTCAGCTCCTCTTCAAATATGGTTTTGAGGGTGTTTGCTTCTGCTAAGGAGTGCTCTGTGTTAGAGCCAGGAAGGGAGCAACAGCCCTTGCTCCTCCACTCCGCCATGCCCAGGTGGAATTTCCCCTCCCTCCTGGCAGTGCTCGGGCTGAATCTCTCCAAACTAAGTTTGAATGAAAACAAGTAAAAACCAGGGTATGGACCCAGGCTCAGGGCTAGACTCCAGCTGTCTCCACTGCAACGTTATTACAGTGGCAGACTTTAATTACGTGGGTTTATCACTCTCTGTGCTTATCATGGCAGCCAGGGCGAGTTTGTCTTCTCAGTTCAGGACTATTTAATGTGGCAGATTGGAGAAAGCTGTCTGAGAGGACTGGGAGGCCAAACTCATCTTTCTTGTTATCTTTCCTGGGCGGGTGGAGTGACTGTGTCACATTAATGACCATCTCACATTAAGGATGCTGAGACTGAGCATGAGACATCCTCTCCTGCCCACCCCCGGAGCTTGCACCAGGCACAGGATGGTTCCAGCTGGCCCTGGGGCTACAAGCCAGGTTAAAAGCTGTATTTCACACAGCAATCAGCCTGGGGCTGCCAGGATGGGAGGACACAGGTTCCCAGCAGGTATTTGGCAGAGACTGATGGACTGGTTCTCCAGACGTCTCCATGCCCTGGCAGGGCAGGCAGTGCCTCAGGGGCAAGAGCTGCCAACAGGCGGCAGAAAATGGAGACACAGACATAGATCTGTTTTTCCTCAGCTCCTGTGCCTGGCCTCTTCCAGGACAGCTGATAAAAACTCTTTATTGCCTGAGATCTGCTTGTACCAGCTTGCAAAGAAGCCCAGCAGCACTGTCCTCCTTCATCCCCAGGCAGGGAATGTTCCTTGGAGGAGGCAATCCCTGAGGGGCTCCCATGTGTCCTCCTGCATGGCAGCAGCCTCAGCACACACTGGGCTGTCCCCTCCCCAGACAGACCTCACTGTCTGGGGCACTGCTTTCCGTGTCCTGCTTGCAGGGAGAAGCATGAGCCCTGAGCCCTTTTCTCCCTTCCTGGCATTTCCTACCATCCCCATGACTGCATCCCTTCCCATCCCATCCCATCCCATCCCATCCCATCCCATCCCATCCCATCCCATCCCATCCCATCCCATCCCATTCCCCCTCCTTGGCCATCTCTGGCCCAAAGCACCCCCTCCCCTGCACACCAAGCCCTCCAGCACTTGGCTTGTTTAATTCCTTTTAATTTCTCATCCTTTGCTCAGAGCAGCTGGGGCCAATTTGCTGCTGCTGTCACCAGGAAGAAATCGAGTTAATGACAAGAAAGACATTATAATTTAGGAGACCCATCCAGCCTCGCTGCTGTATTAATAAGAGCAGGGAGGATATTGCTGCTGCCTGCTCTGCTCTTGTCTCCCACACCTACAGCCCCAAGCCATCCTGGGAGCCAGCTGGCAATGCCAGGCTCAAGCTGACTTTTTTGCATCGTGGCTTGCGAGCTCCTTGCTCCTCTGGTGTTTTCCAGTGATTTCTGCTCTTGCTAAAGGAAGATCCACATCTCTCTGCAGCTCTTCACTTCTCCAAACTTATCCTGGCCTCAGCTCCAGACCTCTCTGCCGGCGCTGATTTCAACAACCGCCTTGCACAGATGGAAAAGCAAATGGTTTGAGCTGGGTTTCGTTCCTGTTTTTCTGTGGCAATCCCGACCGACAGGCGGTGAGTCCATCTGGCAGGACCCTGAAACACAGCAGCAAGTGCTGTGCTCAAGCATCATCTGCAAGATGAGGGCTGGGTGAGGACTCCTTCAGGCCTTCCCGTGGAAGAAGGGAGGGAGATAAGATGCATTGCTACTGATTTAGTCAAGGATGGTTGAATTAGATGTAAAAAAGCAGCAAAAAAGCTAAAAGAAAGAAAACAAAGTAAGTGTAATAATTGGGCTGAAAAGCACCCATTTGCACCCAGTGGGGTGGGGTGAGTGTGACAGTAGAAGCACTGAAAGGGTTTTCTTCCTAGTGCAATTTTTGTCTCTGTGCTGACTGTCTTTGGGCAGTAAGCACAGAGGCATAGCTGGGAGATAGAACAGTTTAACCTGTTCCAAAAGCCAGTGGTTGCAGTAGGAAACCACCTACCCTTGGAGCTGAGATTGGTGAGCATATCCTGTCTTGTCTGTCTGTATCTGTGAGCATCTCCTCAGTTGTTGGGAGGAATTCTCTGTGTCTTCTTGCTGTTCCTCCCAGCTCCTGGCCTGCTTCCTTGCCCCAGAAGTTCAACATCTCCCCAGCCCAGCAGCTAGAGAGCTGAACAGGTCCTTTGGCTAACACTGGTACAATTTTATCCTGCAGGTGTGTGTTGGGAGAGGCTGGGGTCAGCAGTGAGGCATCCTCTGCATTGTTCATGGTTTCCTCTCCAAACCCACTAGAAAGAGGTTTGGGGATCTTCAGCCCCATTCAGGATGTCCCAACACTCAGCTTTTCTGTCACAGTGATGATTCTGGTCCCTGTGCTTGAGCCAGGAATAGGGAGAACAATTTAAAACAACAGGAAAGACCAGGCCAAGCAATCTGGTATCCCTTTGATTTAATAGCCAGAGCACCTCCAAGCACAGACATGGTCCCACTGCTCTGCCAAGGGACTTGTTTCAGCTGTGTCCCCTCCTTGCTGCTGAGGGCAGGTCCCCTCCTGTGCTGCAGCACCAGAGGGTGTGAATTCACAGCTCACCCACAGCAACTGCTTTTGGTAGCGGGGACACTCGTGAGTGATGTGGCCAGAGGGCACTTGCTGGCACCTTCAGGACCTTCTGCTCTAATTGTCCCTCCTCCAAGAGGCTGCTCTGTGCCCCACAAAACCAGGCTTATCACACAAGAGAAGGACTGAACTTTTTTTTTCCCAGAAAACAACAAATTTTTGCTGTGAGCCGCCAGGTTGCTGCTGTACCTCTGAACCCCCCTGTTCCTGCCTTCACTCCAGACCCTGTGGTGGCAGGAGCAGGATCTCCTTTCTGCAGGTGAGAGCAAGGGCAGCAGAGGTCGAAAAACAGGTCCTGATTTTGTGCCCCTTTGGTCTGAGGCACTGGGCAAAAGAGAGACGGCTCAGTATGAGTAAGCAAAGTGTGACTACTCCTGCTTGGTGCATTTCTGCACCCTCCAGTCATTTCTGTGCTAAATGCACCTTTCAATACCAAGAGGGTGAAGCCCAGGCTGCACTAACCCTGCAGTCGTGACCGTGCAAGTACAGCCTGGTGCTCTTTTAGCCTCGCCAAGGTTTGCCTTTGGCTGGTTTTCCAGGGCAGGGACCTGGGGATGCACTTGTCTCCTCTCTCTGTGTTAGAAGTGGGAACAGCTCTTAACCCCCCCACACTTGGCCAGTCTTCAGGACCTTTTCCATTGCCCCAGCCTGCTTTTGGCCAAGGCTTTGGCAGGAGATGGTTGATGAGACCAAGTTCTGTGTTAACCCCTGCACTGCTGCAGGTGTTCATGAGAGCCCAGGGCAGTCCTGGACAGAAACTGCCTTTCTCCTCTCTGCACAGGCAGCCTTCACCCACCGTGTGATGGGGCCAAAGAAAACCCATTAAAACAGAGAAATCTGGCACCATTGTGGCTGGAAATGTTTGGAATTTCCCTTAAATTTCCTCTTTTTCTTCTGGACCTTTCTCCAAGTGAGATGTCCTTTTGCAGACAGGTTTGCTCCCTCCCAGGCTGTGGCTCACCCACTGGGGATCTTTTATCACCTTCAAGGTCTGGAGGATGCTGGCCCTGCAGCAGGAAGCACTTTGTGTGGAGGAGCTGGGTTTCCCTGGGAGTGATACTCAGAGCCAGGGTGAGGATCAGGCACAGGATGAGCCCCAGCAGGACCAGTTTGGGCACTCCTCAGCCCAAAGGCACAGGGTGATGCCACCTGCACCCATTTCAGCAAGTTTAGGCACGAGGCTGTGAGGCTCCCAGCCTGGAGGGTGCAGGGTTTGGCACCCACAGTGGGGATGATTCATTCTGCTCCTGAACAAGGGTGCAGAGCAAGCACTGCTCCACAGCACAGCCCCCCAGCTCTGCCCATCACTCACAGGCACATCCCAAAGCCTCAGAGCAAAGGAGTGTGGAGGCTGCAATGTGTTCCCTTCCCCTCAGGAAATGCTTCTTTCCTAATAACCCAACAAACCCTTACGGGGCTGCTGTACACACGTGTGTAGCAACATAGCTGTGTATTCTCAGTCTCAGAAAGGCTTTTCTAGAGGAAATGCAGCAGCTCACCCAGTCAGGGCTGCCTTTCCTGGGGAGGTGGGACACTGGGAGCACCACTGCTCCTTCTCCCCGGGCTCAGTGTTCACCTTCAGATAAATCCAAAGCACCGGAGGCACCTCCTTCCTCATCCCTGAGGCTGTCAGAAAGCACCTTCTTTCTTTCCAGACTTATTTTTTTTAAGACTCTGTAAAGAAATATACTTAGAGAGGTTAAATTTCAAACCATGAATCAAATGTTTGGGAGAATTGCAAGCTCAGGAAGATAAATCAAGCTACAAACAGTGCTCAGAGGTTATTTACCCACTGAGAATGACTGTGAAATTCACTTTTTCCAAATGGCAGTGTATCCAGGGAGCCCACCCTCCCAGACAAGGCAGAAGGTGCCAACTACTTGTAAATTATATTCATGGACCTTTTATTGGGCAGATGCTGCATTATTGGACTATGGCACAGGGCAGAGGAAGTAATGAAGGCAAACGGAGCAGAGCCACCAGAAAAACAAATCAAATAAGGGTTTGACAGCATGATCTGTACTTGGATTTGCTCAGAGAAAATTGAAAGTGCTTTTGGTTTTCATTCTGGAGGTCAGGAAGGGCTGTGTGGGCTCCCCTTTTCCTTGGGCAGGGAGTTGTTGACATGGGCTTGAGAGCTTAGGTGGAAATTTTGCCTCTGGTGCCTTTTGAGGCCATGCCTGCTGTGTCTCTGAAGTGGCTGCAGGTGGGGTAAGCCAGCGTGCCACGGCTGGAGGGACAACCTCGATCCTGGGGAGGTGGAAAGGAACTCAGCAGAGGATGGTCTTGAAAAGGGCTGCTCTCCCCGTGATGCTGCAGGTCCTTCCTTCCTCCATCCTCTATGAATGGCCCTTAAGCATCCCCCCTGTCCACGGGACACGGGATTCCTGCCCTGTGCTGGGCTCTGGGGTCCCTGCAGGTGGGAGGCAGTGCAGCTCCATCCCTCACTGGTGAGACCTGCCCTGGAAGTGCGCCGTAGCCACGGGCACAGCACGTTCTGAGGGCTGACTGCTCCTCCCAGCACGCAAATCAGCCTCTCCAGCTTGGAGCACTGCTCACTCAGCTCACTTTTATGTGCTTAATCCCAGGCAGTGTGCAGGCTCTGCCCTGTGCTCCACATCATGTGCATAATAAATAGGCAAAAGCAGACGGCTAATTATTGGGAATGTAGAGCCTGGCAGGAGGTGGGCAGACGTTCTGGGGCCTTTGCCATGGCTTGTCATAAAAGGGTTGTACTGCTCAGATTCACCTTCCTGATCCCATGGCTGACAACATCCCAGAGCTGTGCTGGGGTCAGCACTGATGCTCAGAGCCCAGACTCCCCTCCCACTGCCATGGCCAGGGGGAGTCCCCTGGGATATGGGCTGTCCCCTCCTCCATGGTCCTTCTAGCCCTTCCCTGTTCCCCTGCTCCCTGGGATGAGCTCTCACTCCTGCAGGCTGTCACGGCACTAATTCAGTCCCCGAGGTTTTTCACTGTGTGCTCCCATCCCATGTAACTCTCGTGCTCCTCAGGAGCAGCTCGTGCCCCTTGCTTGCCATGATTTAAGCGATTATTAATGCATTAGTGTTGGGCTGCTGAACCATAATGTCTTTATGGTCAATAGCATTAAGCATTTAATTACCCAGAGGGATGAATCGATGGGCTTCTTTCTTTGCTCTACAATTAAAACTGAGCAGGAGAGATGCAGTGCAATTTTCAGTCTGCTTTAAGCTTCCTCTGCCATTTCGTACACAGGGAGATGAGCTGATGGCTTGTACAGCATGGGAAGGAGAGGACTTTTCCCCAAGAATCCATGTTCTTGCCTCCCTCCCAGGATGCAGACATCATGATCACAGCTTGCCCAGCTAAATGAGACACCACTGGGTCGTTCAGCACTAGGTTTTTCAGGTCTGAGGCACCAACAGTGGGGAAATTATTACTCTGAGTCTTATTTTTAACTGTGGTCGTAGGAAGTTGCAAAGCAATGGTTTCATCTCACATCCTGCAAGTGGGAATTTCTGTGGTGAGAGCTGGTCAGCGAAACAGCCCAGTGTGCTGCTGGGATGAGGCACAAACAGTCTCAGAGTGGTCTGGGCTGGAAAAGCATTTTCAGCTCCTACTTTGACCTCCTTTTGATGGAGCTTGCTGCAGGGGGGCAGATGGATGGTGAAATTGGGATGGGCTCAGACTCCCTGACTCCCAAGCTCTGACCTCTCCCAGGCTCACAGGTGTTCTGTACACCTTGACACCTGCCCAGGTCGCTTCAGCTCTGCAGGCACAGTCAAGTGCAAAGTAACCCTTTCCAAAAAGCTCAGCCCATTGCTGGACCATGCAGCCACGAGAGCTCTTGGGGTGGCTGTTCCCTCACAGCAGCAAGCTGGGACAGGGCCTTTACAAATTCCATGGATGAGGCTCAGTGGGCAACTTTAGCCAGGAGAGCACAGGACAGAAGTTCTCAGGGGGAGTGATAGAACATTTTCCACTGAGCTTAGGAAGCCAGCCAGCACTTCCCACTGGCACTGATGCCTGTTTCCTCGAGCAGTTTTGGCTCTTGCTCCCTGGCAGAGGCTGGGACATGCTACACTGGGGACACGTGTGTGTTTGTGTGTGTGTGGCTCTGCTCTCCCTGATGTTATTTGGCTCTGTTCTGGTGCTGGGTGAGGACACGGGGCAGCCCCAGGTTCGCCATGCCATGCTGCCACTGCCTTTGCTGAGTGATGGGGGCATGTGGCTCCCAAGCAGGGATGAGCTCAGCCTCTCGCTCAGATACAAACACAAAAATAAACTGATATCACAGAAGCTTCTGAGTTGGAAAGGACCCACAAGAATCATTGAGTTAAATTCTTAAGTGAATGGTCTGTATGGGAATCAAACTGGTGACCTTATAAGGGGAGTGAAGAGAGACTCCTGCTTTTCCAGTTTGAACTCAACAAAGATTCAAATTATTTTTTTTTTTAATTTTTTTTTTTTTTTTTTGGATTGAGAAGGAAAAAAAGGAAAAAAATTTCCTCTGGTTTGGGTTTGTTCCAGGCAGAGCGTCTGCCTTCCACGGGCCCTGTGCCCAGGAGCTGCTGTGAAATGGAAATAGCCCAACACAGGCCTGGGAGCAGAGGGAGCTTCCAGCAGGTAAAATGGGAACAAACTGAGACAAAGCCCCAGGTCACTGCTCCGTGGGCTGTACCCAGGGGCAGATGTGCTGAGCCACAAGAGTGTGCAGATGTTTTACCTGAATGCCCTGACAGCCATCCCTGGAGACCCAGTGCTTGTCTGGACTCTCTTCCCTATTGCCCCAGCTCTGGGAGATGAACAGCATGCACAGAAATGCCCATGCAAAGAGGAGCTTCCTCCTCTGGGCTGTCTCCACAAAGGTCCTGGAAGCCTTCCCAAATGCTGCAGGGCAATGCAGGAAGATGTGCAGCTGCATGGAACCGTGACATGCTCTGGCTGCTGGCCTGGCATTGCTGAACTGGGATCACCTGTAACTTCACTCCAGACTGACTTCCCTGGGTTATAAAGGGTTTGCATGCATTGCTTCAAAATCTCACTGACTTTCTCCACTTGGAGATTCTCTACTCCAGTGGAGAGAGAAGGCTGCTCCCAAGGTCTCCTCTCACCACCCAAATTGCTGCACATCTCCCAGTCCTGGTTTGTCTTCTTTATCTCACAGCTACTGCAAGTCCTCTTCCTGTCCCACTTTTCTCTCACACACCCTTTTTTCCAGGGCTGCACTTGTTCTCCTGCTGAGCAGATCCAGAGGGGAGTCCACCTGGCTGGGAGGCTCTGGGTGGCTGTGGGGGCTTGCTGGGGGCTCACAGGCAGATCACAAGGTCCTGCTGCCAGCTCCAGGCAAGGGGTGCTGGGGAGAGGAATTGGCCTGCCAGAAGGGACATCTTAGGGGAATTTCCTTCTGGAAATAAACATCCCCTTTTTTTCTGCAGTGTGCCAGAAATTATCACTACAAGGAATACTTGGAGGTCATATGGAGAGTAATGTACAAAACTCCCTGTGAGAGTCACCTGTAGGCTTCCTTGTCCATGAACCCCAGGAAATGGCCCAGGGGTGTGCTGGGTTATCCCCCAGCATCTGCCAGAGTGACAAGGGATATGCCTGGCCCCAGGGGCCCATGCCAATTCCTGCAGCATCCCACCTCAAGAAAGGATACTTTCCAGAGAAGAAATCCCATACCCTGCCAGGCACTGTTGACTTTCATCCCTGCAGGCCAGCGTGTCCCAAGATGCTCATTTCCAGGCAGAGGACATGCACTTGTCTGTGACTACTTGAATTAAGTGCCATTTGTCACAGCAAGCCCTGCACCCACTTCATACTCATCATCCTTGAGGACTCTCCTCTTGGCACAGACAGGGGGATAATGAAGAAAAGACTTAATTAGACTGCTACACAGCCCCATCTCATTTTCTGTCCTCCCTTAATCAGGGCCTGGGGAACAGTGCAGTTGGGAAGAGAGAGGACAAGCCCTGAGTGCCTGGTGCTGCTGGGTCACCATGCATCAGCTGTGGTACCTGCTGGCAGAGGAGCACCATGGTGGGGTGAGGTGGGCACCAAGAGGAGAAAAGGACTTGCCAGTGGAACATGAGGTTGTTAAAGAGGTTTTGAACACCACCTAGGCCTGAGATTGGTAAATTTGCTTTTATAGTGGTTTTTTATTTTCTTTTCTTTTGTTTGGTTTAGTTGTTGTTGGTGATGGTGGTAGTTTTTGGTTTTTTGGGTTTTTTTCGGTCACCTTTGCCATGCCATACACGTCAGGGCACTGCTCAGACCACACAGCAGGTGATGTCAGGTTGGGATGCTCAAGGACACATTTCGTTGCTTTTCTAGCTCGTTTCCCTTTCTCTGATCACCCACTGGGTGTTTGCTGGAGATCCCTGACTATTTTTTGGCAGCTGGCCTGCACCAGCCACAGGTAAAACCCTTCCTCTCCCGACTGCACTCGGCTGTCATACCCGGCGAGTTCCCAAGGCGCCCCGGGATGTCCCGGGAGCGATGAAGGAGGCCGGGCGGGATGTGGCGCTCGGGGCGGCCTTTGGGGCAGCCGGGTGTCCCCGGGGCTGGCACCCGGGACAGGCAGCCTTTTGTCACCATCTAGTGGAAACACGCCGCCGCGACCGGCCGCAGCTGGGCAGGGCTTTGGGAACCCCCACTCGCCTGCTGGGGCTCCTGCGGGAATCCCCTCGAGCCTTGCCTCGCAGCCCGGGGCAGCAGCAGCCGCGGAAGGCTCGGGAAAAGCACAGGGGTGAGCATCTGCTGTGCCAGAAACTGAGAATCCATGGCAAATCCCTCCTGGGGTCTCCACCGAACCAGCTAAATTCCCTTTAACTGTGGAATTATATCAACACTTCCAAGCCACAGACATGCAACAACAAGAGGCAGCCATAAAAGGCCATAAAGTATATTTACTGCACAAATAGAGCTGTCAAACCTGCTCTTTTGGCAAAATTACCCTTCTAACCGATGCTTCAATGTGAGACTTCCCTCGGCCTTGAAATTCCCGGAGCTGCCTCCAGAGGAGCTGGACTGTGCTGTGCCACAGCAGGAACAGCCCTGCAATGTGCTGTGTCCCAGAAAAAGGCTGGCCTTGTTCCACTCTGGCATCATCCTGCCCAGTGCTAGGGCTGAAAAATCCTGGCCACATACGGGATACAGGGAACAGCCCAGCCTAAACACTGTCATCTGCAATGTCCTGGCTGCTTTCCTCTCCGCAGTATCCTGGGCCCTTTTTGGCCATAACAGCAGCTGGCAGGGTTGGGCCATATCCAGATCTGCTCAATGGTGCGTGGATAACAGTGCATGGATTGACACAGAGCATGGATTGGTACAGAGCATGGATTGCTATGGAGCATGGATTGATATGGAGTATGGATTAACACAGTGCATGGATTGACACAGAGTGTGGATTAACATGGAGTATGGATTAACACAGTGCATGGATTGATGTGGAGCATGGATTGCTATGAAGCATGGAACGACACAGTGCATGAATTGACACGGAGCATGGATTGATATGGAGCATGGACTGACACGGAGCATGGATTGATATGAAACATGGGATGACACAGTGCATGCATTGACATGGAGCATGGATTGATGTGGAGCATGGACTGACACGGAGCATGGATTGGCACAGCCTCGTGGGCAGCGCTGGCTCTCACTCCTCTGTGCTCCTTCCCCCAAACGCTGGGTTCTGCTGCAGCCTCAGAGATGCCAGAGGCAAGGACAACCTTCCAACTCACTGCTGGGGACAGGGACGGAACACAGGCCATACTGACAAGTCCCCTGCCAGGGCTGGGAACCAAGACTGCCAGCCAAGCTCTGTGCAGATCCCACTGCTGGCCCTGTTACTGGACACATGCAGTGTCCCAGCTGCCAAAACTGCCCTGGCTGAAGCAACAGTTGTACCTTTCTCATGACAAACCAGCCTCCCACAGCACGTGGAGGAACCAAGGCCAGCCCCAGCACAGGCAGCAGAGCTGTTCAGGCAATCATGGTACATCACATGCATGGTGAGGAGAGTGCAAACAGCTCTTGCTGTTTAAAGTTAAAAAGTTAAAAATCATTTTCAGGTCTCTCTGTCTTCCATTCCATCGCTCTGCATCCCCTTGGGCCACACTTGGTCTGTGTCACTGCTTCCCCCATGCAGTGTCCCCACTTGGGGACAGCTCTTGCAGCACACAGTGGGACATGAGCCACACATTGCAATTTCACAGGCAGGGCCCAGCTGCCCTACACAAGGGGTTCTCCCAGGGGGGATCCCCATCTGCCTGCATGTACAGGCATGTACAGGAGCAGGGGCAGTATCCCACTCCATTCCAGCTCCTTCCCTTCCCATGCTGGCTGATGGTGGCAGGCTCTCCACAGGCTTGGCTTACTCCTGGAGAGGCTGATTGATCCCATCCCCTCTCAGTGAGCAGGTGCCTTTAACTATGGCTCAGCTTGCCTGGAAACTGCCTCTCCTTACCCAGCAGAGGAGAAAGAGGCACTAGGACAGCCTAGGAGCCAGGTACATTGCCTCACCCACAGTGTGTCCCTTGCTTCAGGTGGCACTGAACAATCCTGGGGTGTGCCCCCGAGGGCATCAGGGCTGTGCAGGACAGCATTCATCGAGAGTCTGCATTTTTATTCTCGGGCTCACTAGGATCTCATGTTCCCCACGTCAGGTGCTTTTCTCAAGTAGGCCTTGGAAGAGCAAACTGCTGGAGTCACCCATGCCTGAGTCAGGAGCCCCCGGGAGCCGGCTGGATGCCCAGTTTGAAGTGGAAGGGGAGGTAAGGCAGTGGGGAAACCCCAGCAGTGGAGGTCGCTCTGTGTCAGGTAGGGGCAAGGCAGCACCCAGCCCTGCCAGCAGAGTGACAAGTGAAACAGGGGTACCCTGGGGTCATTTCTACCCCGACTTTATAGCCACTGGGGGAAAACTCCACAGGGAGAAAGGTGGTGTCTTTTTGCAGTGACTGAATTCAAAAGCATCCACCAGGCAAGCTCAGGCTTATTTTTTTCTTCCACTTTGGGTCTTTTCCCCCAGCCAAAAGCAGTGGAGCCTGGCAAGTGCAGAGCGCTCCTGTGCCAGCTGCAACCTCAGCAGCAGCAGCAGCAGCAGCAGCAGCACACTGACCGGCTCCTACGGATGCTTCTTCAAGCTGCTCACGGGTGCTCAGCGCCTCCCGAGGGTCGGGGAGGGACGCGGGGCCAGGCGGAGCTGGGTGGCAGGGACAGCGGAACGCAAAAGCGTGTTCGGGCATGGTTGCACACCGGGCGACGAGCTGCCGCAGGGCCAGCCGGGACTGCCGGGGAATAGCAGCGTGTCTCCCGGTGCCGGGACTTGTGAGACCCCCGGGCCATGCCAGAGCCCCGGGAACCGCCGGACGCCCGGGCCATGCCAGAGCCCCGGGACGCCGCCGGACCCCCGGGACCCCGCCCGGCCCCACCACGTGGCCGCCGCCCGCCACGTGCTCGCCCCTGGCCCGGCCACGCCGCCCAATGAGCGCGCAGGCGCCGAGCTGCCTCCGTGCCATTGGCTGCGGCCGAGTCCTCCCGGGCGGGCGCTGCGTCCCCCCCCGCGCTCGCCCCCCGCCGCTGGGCCCCGGGGCTGTAACGCGCCCTCCGGTTGGCCGATCGCAGGGCGCCTGCGATTGGCGCGGCGGCTCGAGGCGCCGCCCCGCCGGACGCGCCCGCCCCGCTCCCGACACAGCTCGGCCGCCGCCCCTGCGCCGCCAGGCACCGCCGCCATCATGGTGAAGATTACCAAGGTGAGGGCGCGGGGGGCGCAGCCGCCGGGCGGGCGGCGGGCGGACGCCGCCATGACGGTGCGGGAGGGTGCGGATGGCGGCGTGTCGGGGAGGGAGCCGGGCCGCTTTCTCGCCGCCGTGCGCTCGGGCCGCGCGGTGGCTCCAGGCCTGCTCTCGCTCGCCGTGAAGATGGCGGCGAGGGGAGGGGCCGCGGGCCGGAGGCAGCGGATTCCAGCCGCCCCTTGTCCCGCTCTGCTCCGGGCGCCGGGCGCGGGCGGGAGCACAGGGCATGGATTGATATG